>NC_052639.1:12392394-12692394 GCF_016161935.1 Mauremys reevesii
TCATCTTCAGGGATACAGTGGTTCTCTCCCATACCTTAAGCACTCCAAAAAGGAAGTATGGGTTGATGTAGATAGTTTGAAGCCTTGTGCAAAATCTCATTCCATGAGTACAATATTTTATAGTAATGTGGCCTTACAAACTTAGAATCCAACTGACTTACCGTGATCTTACAGGTCGCTTAAGCAAGAAAGACATTGAACGCATGGTCCAGGAAGCAGAGAAATACAAAGCAGAAGATAAGAAACAGCTTGATAAGGTGTCTTCCAAGAATTCTCTAGAATCCTATGCTTTCAATATGAAGGCCACTGTTGAAGATGAGAAGCTCCAGGGCAAGATCAGTGATGAGGACAAACAGAAAATCCTGGACAAATGCAATGAAATTATCAACTGGGTGGATAACAATCAGGTATGTGAAAATTATAGCTCCATGGAGAAGAATTTTCATCATCCAAAAACTGGAATTAAAAGCTCCAACAAAGCTTCCTGACTCATTTTAACCTGACAAGGAACACACTTATCGAAGTGTGCAGCAACAGATGGGCAAGTCTCCTGCCATTGTAATCTTAACTAGTGTCTTTTGTATTGTAATGCTTTCACAGAAGGCAGCAGTACCAAAATCCAAGGTGGGATCCTAGTTTCTATGGGCAGGCTGCAGCTATTGGCCTAGATTGAGTGACAGGAGATAGCTAATGAGTCGCTATGACGAGAGTGACACCAAAGCCATTCGTAGTTTCCACCAGCAGTCGAAAGACTTGTGTTGGCTTAAAGTACCTTTCTTGGATGTCTGAGTGACCATAAAATCTTTCTAAAAGACTTGCCTTAATAAATGGATTTCTCCTGGTGGTACAAGATACAATGTCAGATCAGATTCTAGTTACCAACTCAGCTAAAAGAAAGGGATTCCTGAATATTTCCTTTCCTGAGTGGACATCTTGCACTCATGAATTGGAATTAAAAGCAATTCCTTGCCAAAACTGCTCTGACTGTCTCTTTGACTGGCCTATAAGATGTTAACGCTGTAGATTACATAGGTTCCAAGCTCTTTAGCAGTGGTTACTGTTAATCTGTAGCTTTCCTTCTGCTTAATTTTTTGTCCATATTTACACTTTGTTCTAGATTCTGAATTCCTCTATGTAGCTTGTCAAATGCCTAGCTTGGCATACTACTCTCCCCCACCTATCCTTGTCACCCAGGCAAGCGGAAATTGACTAATAGTGCAAGCCTCCCCCACCCCACATGGGGTTTGCATAAAGTACACTGTGGCTTAAGCTGCCATCTTAACCCTGACCCAAGGTAAATGGGAAAATATAAGCAGTAGGTTGGTTCTTGAGCTGGCTTTCCAGGGGCGCACTTGCAGTGAGTGTACAAATTGTTCTCTATATGTTCCAGGCTGCTGAGAGAGAAGAGTTTGAACATCAACAGAAGGAGCTGGCGAAGGTCTGCAACCCCATCATCACCAAGCTGTAGCAGAGTGCAGGAGGGATGCCTGGTGGCATGCCTGTTGCATTCCCTGGTGGTTGAGCTGCCCGATCTGGAGGGGCCTCATCTGGACCTTGAGGAGGTGGATTAAATGCACAGGAAGCAACCTTCCACAGCTGGCTATTGTAATAAGAGGAGGCCCTGAAACAAAGCCTTGTATTAGAGGCCCAGTATGAAGCCCAAAGCCTGGACTAAAGTAATGGTCAAGACTTTACTAATGTAAAGCAAAGTTAAGCTGTGAGCCAGAGGCAGGCCCTGCTCACAGAAGCTGGCAAGGAAAGAGCAAGATACAGACCTAAAAGGTCCTGGACACCAGGTATCAGACCGTTCCAATACTTGCCCATTCCACACAGATAACAAGGAAGAGGCTGACCCATCCTGAAGATGGGCAAAGGGGTAATATGATGGATAGAGTTGTTTTGTTCATACCAACATGTGTACAAGGTGAGAGGCGGCACCTTGCTACGCAGAGGGGTTGTACCTCAATACGTCAGGACTGATGTATAACTTGTTTGTACCTGGGGATAAGAATGCATCCCTGGGGCAGTGGAGTGTCCTGCCACTGACTGAGCCGGTCCATTGTTGGGGGCACATCTTTGTAGTATGTCCTGTAGAGTCTGCTGGAAACTATTACTGTGCTTCGTTTGACAATAAACCTGGCCGGGTGCCTTATTAGAATCTGCGGTCCTTGGAAGTTCTCTCAGGGTCTGCTGTCAGCTCTCTGCAGAGCCAGGGTAGCACACAGAGGGAACATGCATGCAGCCAACTGATCTGAACATTGAACAGAGCAGAGTACCACACTGGTGGCATCTGACACCCAGGGGTGGCTCCAGGCCCCAGCACACCAAGCGGGTGTGGGGGGCACTCTGCCGCTGGTCCCGCGGCTCCCATGGACCTCCTACAGGCGTGCCGGGCAGAGGGTCCGTGGGTCCCGCTGCTTCAGTGGACCTCCTGCAGGCATGCCGCTGTGCTTGGGTGGCAAAATGTCTAAAGCCGCCCCTGCTGACAACAGCTATTTCTTAGCATCGAAGCAGTTGAAGAAAACTCCATTTGAGCTGCTATATAAATTGTTTCTGGGCATTTTAGGCATTCTAAATCCTTGAACATGTGCACAGGGATGGGAAGGTGAACACGATTGCACTTTATTAGAGGGGTGTGTGTGTGTGTGTGTCCCACACCTATGTCTACGAACTTTTATGTAGCCTGATGCACAATAACGAATGGCATAGGGGTCTTCCCACAGACTAAGTACACCACAAGAGAGTGATATGCGTACATACCTGTCATCAGTGTGTACACACACGTGCACCTATGGATTAACTGTACTCTAATATTTCTGTGGGTGAGGAATGAAATCTAAACTTTAAGTTTCAAGGAATTAGGCTAAACTTGGTTTCCTTAAGTTTTATTCTTATTTTGTGTATTAGGTTTTGATTTAAGTTAGCCAAGTAAAACCCTAGTCAGCTTTAACAGCTCTTAGCATTTTCTAAGCACTGCATCCTCACTTAAGAATTGAGAAACCTGAACTGCAAGGCTGGTCCTGTGTCTCTAACCACCAGGTTATCAAGGAAGGGTGTGAGTACATTAACCAAAACTTTGTTGCATATAATACTATATTCTCATATGTAACTTTTAAATAGCAGTAATGCAATTGTAACTTTGTAACTTTTGAGTATTTTACCATTTACTTACTAATATTGATTTTAATAAAAAGTCTTTAAAGCTATATCTGTCTCAGTGTGAGTTTCCTGTCATACCCTGAGGGTCCTTTATAAATTCTGTGCAGACTGATTCAGGACAAAACTTTGATCTTCTGATCAAACAGATTGGTGAGCCTACACCCATACTTAATTATTAAGATCAAATAAAATTACATTAATAAACTAAATTCCTATATTATCCAACTATATATTAGTACACCTTAAATCTGGCTACAGGCTGGTGAGCCAGCCAGGAGTCTCAAGGAGTGTGTGACAGGATTCCAGGCATCCTTAGACCCTGAAAATCTCACCTGAGACATAAGTAAAGAGTTAAAGTTACAAGGAGTTAGAGAGCAAGAGTTGTGTGTCTTGCTAACTCACTGTTAAGAACACAGGAACCTGATTTCCTGTGGCTGCAGCTTGGCAGCAAGACCAGTATTTCCATTGTTTTGTGGTTTAACTTAGTTTTGATGTATCAGTTTTGAACTTTATCTTGCAAGATAAAGTAGTAGTGATGTTGTTAAATGTGTTTAAGGGGCTTTGCTGGAGGTTGAAGTTGTAACGAATGGTACCGAGTAAAAATATAAGCAGTAGCACTGGCCCGCTGACCCACACTGAGTGGTGGTGGGGCAGTTAATACATGGATTTATTAATTGCCACCAAGAGGCTGCAATAACTCAGAACTTGTATAGTTCTTCAGTCCCCACAACTCTCCCAGGGTGCACCTCTGATCCATCTGCCTCAGTATCCCCAGTTGTTTGGCAGGTCCTGACAGAGGGGAAAAGACCTTTCAATCAGCTATGAGCCATCAAGGGAAGAGAGGGGAACATGCCCCCCCCATCTTTTACTTGGGACTTATTGAACTAGGTAGAAAACCAGTTTGGGGTATTGTTTCCTCCTTCTGTGAAAGGATGCCTTCAGTTACAGAATAAAGCAACAGAACGTTCATTCTAGTTTATTACATAAGCTAGTGAAGTGTTAGAATTCAAATGAGTTCTATGTTGGGTTAAGGTGAGTGGAGTAAGGGCAAGAGTAGAGTCCGTTGGAATTGCCCATAGCATGGCTTTAGAAAACCTTGCCAGAAAATACATTCAGGAACATGGAGGAGGTTTAGAACAGCTAAAGAACAGCAAGATATCTAAGCATTGTAAGCATGGGGTTTTGTGAGTAATGTATTTGATGTAGAAACAAAGCAGAAAAAAAGGCTAAACTGGTGAAGAAAATAGCTGTTAAATGTCTGCTAATAGTTTGCTGGTGGAACCCTTCTGCCTCCGTGTTGGCTGCAAAATGGGCCGGGTTAACTATCCTGGGGTTCTTTTTAAATAACAATGCAAAACCGGCTCGAGCCCCCACCCAGTGACCTGGGACAATTATCTACCCCCCCCCCCCCGGGCGCCTCTAGGAGGCAATACTTCCCCACTCGCAAGCACAGAGTCTGAGTGTAGCAAAATCCTTTTAATAAAGGAGGGAAACAATGTGGCATCATGTGGGGGAAACACCACAAACAGGATTATAACACAAATCATGAGCAAAAGACCCATCTCCAAGTACATTTGGCAATGTCCTTTTCCCCTCAGGGTCTTAAGTCCAAATCACCCCAAAGTCCAACAACCCCAAAAGTCTCTGTCCCTGGTCAGTGCCACCCTAGAGTTCAAAAGTTCATTTGCAGTTTTACCCCCCCCAGCCTGGGTGGAAATGGGGGGGGGGCACACAGGGTGTAAAGGGGCATTTTATGTGGGCTGAGGCTAACTGCCCTGCCTCTCCATGGAGATCTGCTGCAGCCGTCACCATGAACAGCTCTGCTCCGCTCCACCAGCCCTCCCATGAACTACTCCAGCTGTCCACTCCTCCTCGGCCAGGGTTTAGAGCAATACAACCTTTATTAAAATAAAATAGTAAACAGGGTTTACTTTAAATAATCTAAATCTGTCCTAATTTTAGTATTAAATCCAAAGTTCTTAAAGATCCCATCAATAACCAAAACCTAAATGAAAAATTGAAATAAACAATGTTTAATTTAAAACCCAAACATTAAGAAAACTTTGTTTTTAAAAACAAAACTAACAAATGCCATAAATTAATAATTTCAACATTTTATCAAAAAGGTGTGCTACTGCAGGATGAGAAAATAACATAAAATAAATAAGCCTGACCACTAAAGCCTCCTATAAAGGAATTGAATCCTTGAATACTGGCCAAATCTGTATAAAATATGTAGAATTATGTCAAAACTGGTGTTGCAGGTCAGCCATTCAAGCCAGGAAATGTCTATTAAAAGCTCCATTCCAACTAAAAAAGACAAAACAACCCAATAAACCAAAACGGTCACAGCCTGAAACAAACCTACACAGAAGCAAAATTAAACCTTTGCCAACACTGGAACAAACAATGTAAATGTCTAATTCTAACTTCTTGTTTCTCCCAGGAGGAAAGTGTTTTGCATCCCAGTAACCAGGCTGTCACTGCAGCTTCCTTTCACTAAATAAGATTTTTACCAAATATAATTTGCCCTCAGTTTTCTATGAGAAATTGAAATTGTATCTTTGCACTAGTATCCCAAGTGTGCAAGTCCATCCTCAGAGTAGCCCCATCCCCTGAGCTCAGGGAGACTCCCAACTGGTTTGTGCATTTGTAACCTTGGGGCCTGAAGCTGATGAGAGAAAGGGAAGTGAGCGATCTTGGAGCTTTCACACACTGCTGGGAGCAGAGGGAATTGACTGAGTGATGTCCTGGCTAATTTTCACCTTGTTCTCTGCCAGCAGGCTCCACTGGAGAGCTGGGAGTGACTTGACCATGGCAGCACCCTATGTACATTTTGGGGCCATTGGGGTGAAATGAGTACTTTTGGGGTTGGGACCCACATGAGAAGGGATGTGCACAAACTGGAGAAAGTCCAGCAGAGGGCAATAAAAATGATTAGGGGGCTGGGGCACATGACTTACAATGACCTACAGGCCATATCCTGTATGTTAAGCTAAGGCAAAGTGAGCATATCTATATTGTGACCTTTTACTCAGAAAGGAAACTTGACCTTTATCTTGTTACTTAAATAGAGAAGTACCCACGCCTGTCTAGACCAATCGACAATGGAGAATGGCATAAGGGGTTTTTCAGTGTTGTACCCACAGAATTAACAGGTACACCAAGAGGGAACTTATGTGCATATGTACATGTCATCAACACGCACAAACATACTAGCCTATGAAGTAAGCGTACCCTAACGTTTTGTGGATGGGGAATGAAATTTGGGCATAGGAGGAAGGATTTCGGCGCTTGTGCCCTATGAAAGAGGTAACCCACCTCGCTAGAGCACGCCGCCTATCATTCTAACTTACTTCCTCCACTCTCTGTCTATCTACTATCAGTAGGCGCCTGTACTTGTTCTTAAACTTTAAGTTTCAAAGTAACTCGGCTAAGCTCAGTTTCCTAAGTTTTTATTTGTTTATTAGGTTTTGATTATAAGTTTAACATAGTCAAGTGAACCCTAAGTAACATTAGCTTTTCTAAGCACTGCATCTTTCACTCAAGAATTGAAAACCTAAACTGCAAGGCTGGTCCTGTGTCTCTACCACCAGGTTATCAAGGAAAGGTGTGAGTATATTAACTAAAACTTTGTTGCATATAATGCCATATGTATCTTTTGAATAGCAGTAATGCAACTGTAACTTTGTAACTCAATTATATTAAATAAAATGTAAGCTAATAAATTAAATTTTCATCATATTTTCCAAATTAATATTATTAGTACACCCTAAATCAGGCTACATGGGACAGAGAATTGGAGTGCAGGGGGATGAGGGCACTGGCTCTGGGGGTGCAGGCTTTAGGGTTGGGTTGGAATGATAGGTTCAGAGGGCAGTAGAGAGCTCAAGCTTAGGGCAGAGAATTGGGCTGTGAAAGCTCTGGAACAAAGCCAGTAAAATGAGAATTTAAACATGAGAAAGAAAAAGATCAGACTAGAACAAAAATGGTGGGGTTGAAAAGTTTGAGATACAAGTAAGAAAAACACCCCCTACCCCAGAGCATTTAAGAACTAAATGAGAAATACCTCTCCCGCTGCACCAACAACTCTAACAGGAGCTGACTGAGGAAGAATCACCACTTGCCAGCAGTTTGGTTTGGTCTGGAATGGACCATGAACATCTCATTCCCACAAATCTGGTGTGTCTGGCCTGGGACAGGAGGGGCTCCTCTCCTCTCCATTGGGGACATGGCGGGATGAGAGATGTGACAGGGCTTGATGGGAAATCATTATTTCCTGATCATGTGCCAGTCCTAGTCCTTGCTGACCCAAACAAACCGTTTATCCTGCATGCTGATGCCAGTTTGGAGGGCCTATGAGCACTCTCGTACCAGGAAGTGGAAGGCAAATGTAAATCTGTGGCCTTTGCCAGCTGAGAACTGTCAGACAGCGAAACTCGCTATCCCATCCACCAGCTGCAGTTCTTGGCCTTGAAATGGGCCATCACTGAGAAATTTTGAGACTACTTGTCTGCTGCTCAGTTTCAGGTATGAACAGAGAACAATCCACTGACTTATGTGTTAACAAGGGCTAAGCTGGATGCTACAGGGCAGAGATGGGTGGCTACTTTGCTAGCCATAACTTCAGCATTCAATACCAATGAGTTGGTATAACAGGGAGTGTGATTTATCAGGACCACCAATTCTTGGCTGGGGGGAGGGTGTAAGCAGGGTCAGAATGAACTCTACCCTGCCATCTGTTGGTGTTGTGTTGTAAAGGCATTTAGTTGCTGATGTGCATGGTCACACCCACCCTGCATTGCATGATGGGGGTGCTTGTCCAAATGGTGATTTTGGCTGCTGTGGGATCCCCAATCTCTTTCTTATTAGGGCAAGAGTAACAAAGTGTAGTGAACCTGGTGATATGAATCAAGGACAGTAGAACGGAATTTAGCAGTTCTTGATTTCTGGACTCACCAGAACCCACATGAAACTCAGTATACAAGGGACATGGGTTCCAAAGCAGAGTGAATTAAAAGAGATTGAAAATCAATATTTGCACTTAATACTAGGTTTCTTTTAAAATTTCTAAATGCAGATTTTATGATTTTTTTTTCTTGCTTTAGTTAAAAAAATATAATTATTTATGATAGAGAACATTTAAAAACTTTGATGCTTAAGTGTACATTTTAGATACAATTTAGTGGGTTGTCTCTTATTTCACATAAAAGCCAAACCTGGCAGAATAGTTTAGCTGGAAGAAAAAGCAGAGCAGAATTGTTAGTCAATAGTCAGTGGGTGGGTTTATGAAAATACTCGACTCTTGGACGGGTGGAGGGGGGGGGGGGGGCACACGCACCATCTCTGAAACTAATGCTTGCTACTTCACTCCCTAACACCACACACAGAGCAGCCCTTTACCTCTCAGGACCAAAAGACACCGTGAAAGAGATCTAACAGCACAAGCTTACAACAAGCAACTGGAGCACAAACAACAATTTTAAGGATTCAAAACCACCTCTGTCTTTCCACACCAGGGACAACAGAAAGGACCAGCACCTGCAAGAGACCACCAAACATCCATTCCTACCTCCCACCCCATTTTGTCCTTTGGAACCCATGCCCTTAATGGTGAGTACTTTCCAGGACAGGGTGACGCTCTCAGGCCTCAAATGCCAGGTACAGTTACTCTGTCCTTGATCCGAAATCAACAGGAAAATACACTGGATTACTCCTGCCCCAATAAGAAAGAGACTGGGGATCCCACAACACCTGAAATGACTGTTTGGACAAGCACTCCCATCATGCAACCTGAG
Source organism: Mauremys reevesii (assembly GCF_016161935.1). Lineage (NCBI taxonomy): Eukaryota > Metazoa > Chordata > Testudines > Geoemydidae > Mauremys > Mauremys reevesii. The sequence goes on from NC_052639.1 coordinate 12,401,352, forward strand.
GTGGGTGTAACCATGCAAATGACATCAGCCCCAAAAGGCCTTGACAACACATCACCAACAGATGGCAGGGTAGAATTCATACTGACCCTGCCTCAACTAGATTGTGGCAAAGATTCCAAAACACCAAACATTAAACCTCACCAAACATGGGTCAATCCATCCTCATCGTCAAATCTGCTTGTTATACTCCACACCTGAACAGTAGCCCTCCTATGGACAACATACCCTCCTAATTCAGAGTCTGTACGTTAACCTTTTACCCCAGTTGGGGCTATTGCAGATTATGTATTCCTTACGCCACCCGATCTTAAACAGAACTGCACCCCTTGGATAAGCTGTACGTTGTTCCCTGAGCACCAGAAACTTCTACGCCTAAACTCTGTACCGCATACATTTTTTTCATTGAACGTAATCTTAATAAAAATTTTACTTTTGTTTGAGATCCGGCTCCTGTTCCTTTGCAAGGCGTGTGTCGCTCGCTCGGTTATAGTCTGCTAATACAGCGAGAGGGGGAGGATATAGCCAGATGCGCTCGCCTACTGCAGACACGGATCCAAGGCTGAACCTCGTCCCCCACAAGCTGAAGGCTTAACTGAAAACAGTTTAAGAAGTGCTCCCGTCTCCGGCACTCAGCTACCCAGCTCCCAATGGGGTCCAAACCCCAAATAGATCCCTTTTGCCCTGTAGAAGCTGTAAAATCCTGTGACCAGGGCAGCAGCCTAGCAGCCTGCACATCTGTCTGCCAGCGCGAGAGCACGTAGGGCACTAATCTGGATAGTGGCAGCTGGGTGGCAGGGGGAGGGTGTAAAAACCAGCAGAGTGGTGCAGCGGGAGCGTGCTGGGCCCATAACCCAGAGGTCGCTGGATCGAAACCATCCTCTGCTAGGTGAGCGCTTGTTTCTTTTCCCTCTGGGCCTTCAAGCCAGGCGGTGACCAGCAGAGCACCAAGAGCCTAGGCCATGAGGCAAGAGGTGGCTGAGGCGAAGCGGCGGCCTGCCAGGGAGCTCCCCGGCACCTCTGGCTGCCTGGGCTGAAGGCAAGAGGCAGGCCTGGGCGTGGCGAGGGCCTCCTGTCCTGGAAGGAGGCTGCAGTGCTTCCTGGTCCCCTTTTCCCACCACCCCGGCAGGCGGCTGCTGCGGGAGAACACGAGGGAGGCTCTGGGGGCGCTAGGCAGCGCTGTGTGTGTGGCTGTCAGGGGAAAGAGCCGAGGCTCCGGACTCGACCTGCCATTGACTCGCGTGGCTCTGCGCGGCCGTCAGCCGGGACGTGACTCAGGCTTGGGCCGCATGGCCGTGCTTTCCTGACGAGGCATGAGGCAGGCCAAGAGCTTTGCACAGCGTACAGGGAAGTGGGAGGGAGGCGTCTTTGAGCCGGCCTGTCTCCTCCGCTTCTCCCTTGCCGCTTGGGCGGAGGCGGGAAGGGAGCGAAATGTTCCCGGCTGAAGGTTTTGCACTCGGCCTTGAGGATTAAACCTGAGCCTCCGGCACGGCTGCTGGGAGATGCGCTTTTGCAGCGCGGCCCCGACACTCTTGTAGGCAGCAGGTGAATCCACTGTGTCCAGGAGGGAGCCTTCGAGGCGGCAAAAGGGGGACATCACAGCTCCCAGCAGACCTTGAGGAGCCCATGAGGAGCCTTCAGTGGCATCCCTGGGGGAGCATAACCCCCCCTCCTTTCCATTAACAGCTGCACTCACTGACCCATGATACCACAGAGACACCTACCAGCAGCTGGTTTGCCAGGGCCGCTGCCCAGCACCCTGCAGCGCTTCCTGCCAGTGCCAGAGCTCACCAGGCGCTAGCCTGGAGCCAGGGCCGCTAGGCGCTGCTGAAGAAAAGCCAGCAGAGTGACACAGTGGAAGCGTCCTGTGCCCAGCACACAGAGGTGGATCAATCAAAACCCTCTTCTGCCAGCACCAGGCCTCCTGCTTCTCACACTGGGCCTGCAAGCGAGGGGGCGGCTGGCACAGCACCAAGAGTCTAACCTGTGAGGCAGGAGGCGGCTGACGCCCGCAGCCTGCTGGGGAGCTCCCAGAAGTTATTAAGGGACAGAGACTCCTCAGTGCCCTTAGTAACAAGGGTTTGGGGTTCCCCAAGGCCAGTAAGGGGGTCACTATGTCTGTCTTATAACCCTGGGTGTCAGGTCGCAAGTCTAGGGGCTTGGCTACACTTGCAAGTTTGAGCGCATTAAAGCAGCCCCGGGTGCCCTAACTCCTGAGGTGTCCACACTCGCAAGGCACATGGAGCACCTGGGCTCTGCAGCTGGAGCGCTCCTGGTAATCCACCTCCATGAGAAGCATAAAGTTCACTTTGCCTCGGCTGAAATGCCCAGGTGTGAGTGTGACGACGTGTTGTATTACTGCACTGTGACTGGCCTCTGAAAACGTCCCATAATCCCCTGAAGTCAAGTGCCCACTGTGGTCATTGTTTTGAAATCGGCATGCGGATATTCCCTTTCAAAGCTCTGTTTCCGACAGCCGGCTGCTTATCTGCTCCGGGACAAAGCAACCATTACTGGGGAATGCTGCTGCCGATGATGCAGGGTGTGTGTGAGAGAGAGAGGTGGGGGAGGGGTGGTCTGCTGCTGTCCGAACACACAAGACAGCATGCTGACACACTCTCAGACCCCCAAAACACACTGTCTCTCCCCCCACATACACACTCCACCCCCGCCCCCCATTTGAAAAGCACATTGCAGCCACTTGCACACTGGGATAGCTACCACAGTGCACTGCTCTCTGTGGCATTTGCAAGAGCTGCTAGTGTGGCCATTCCAGTGCACTTGCAGCTGTCAGAGTAAACACACAGCAGCATTTTCCTGCTGTGGTCTCCGAGGGCTGGTTTAACTCCCAGCGCCTACATCTGCAAGTGTAGCCAAGCGCTAAATTTGCCAGGCCAACCTACATAACACCTAACATATTTGAACCTCTTCTTTTCACACGGTTGCTCAGTCTCATGGGCTGCTTTGTCTCCAGACAGATCCATTCTCTTTCAGAACAGCCTTGCTCTTTCTGTCTGTGTCGGAGTAAACACTCCCTTCACTCTATTCTCAGACAAACACTAGTATTAACTGTTTGCTACTGATGGGTTTAGAAAGCATTTGTCAAATGGAAGATTCTGTTCCTGGAGGACTGTTCTGAAGATCCAGTACTTTATACAAGAAGAGAGGAGTTTTTCACCCGGATGGGACTTGAACCCACAATATCTGGTTTAGGAAGCTAATGTTTTCGCCATTAGGCCACTGAAGAGCAGTAGAAAGGTAGATGGAAATTCCTCTCATAATTGCACATTTCACATTCACTCAGAAGCCAAATACCCCATTTAATCGCCTTACAGAAATGTCTGTATCCCCTGGCAGCGAGGCAACTGGGCAGGTCGCTGACAGAGCTGAGCACCACCTTTCTGCCAGCCATCGTTAGAGAAGAACCCCACCCTGGAGTCACCCCTCCCTCCTTCAGCACCTCCACGGCTGTGGCTCTGAGTGGTAGTAGGATGATTAGGGGGTGAATCCGGGACTGGAAGGGGGGTGAGGTCGGCCTGTAAGGAGTAACCAGGTGGGGCTGACCCAGGGGGAGGCTGTGGGCTGCTGGTCAGTTTAGATCAAAGCTGCACAGCGACCTGACACCCAGGGTTATACCTCATCAGGAAAGCGCGGCCATGCGGCCCAAGCCTGAGTCACGTCCGCGGCCTGGCCCGCCCCGGCTGACGGCCGCGCAGAGCCACGCGAGTCAATGGCAGGTCGAGTCCGGAGCCTCGGCTCTTTCCCCTGACAGCCACACACACAGCGCTGCCTAGCGCCCCCAGAGCCTCCCTCGTGTTCTCCCGCAGCAGCCGCCTGCCGGGTGGTGGGAAAAGGGGACCAGGAAGCACTGCAGCCTCAGGCCAGGACAGGAGGCCCTCGCCACGCCCAGGCCTGCCTCTTGCCTTCAGCCCAGGCAGCCAGAGGTGCCGGGGAGCTCCCTGGCAGGCCGCCGCCTCACCCAGGAAATAAGGAAAAGGGGATGAATAAAGAAGTCAGGAAATAACAAGGAAATGAAGCAAAGAATCCTGTGGCACCTTATAGACTAACAGACGTTTTGCAGCATGAGCTGTGGTGAATACCCACTTCTTCGGATGCAAGAATAACTCTGAGCGGTATCCAAGAAGTGAGTATTCACCCACGAAAGCTCATGCTGCAAAACGTCTGTTAGTCTATAAGGTGCCACAGGAGTCTTTGTTGCTTTTACAGATCCAGACTAACACGGCTCCCCTCTGATACAAGGAAATGAAGAGGTTTGTCGAACGGGTTTCTGCCCCATTTACCATCTTCTCAGCTACCGCTCAGAGTTAAAGACCTAGAGTCGACCTATCGCATAAGTACAGATGGTTGGATGGGAATTAAAAGGAGCTGCTGTCACAAGTGTTAGGTGCCTGCAAGCAGCATGCAGAGCGTTTAAAACACCGCAATTAGAGGCTCAGATGAAACGTTTGCCCTAAATCAGAAGCGACAATAGGACGACCAGCAGAACGCCACTCTAGGTACATGGCAGAGTAATGGAGGCCGTTAGAGGCAAAAAGTCATTCCTCAAAATTTGGAAATCAGATCCTAGTGAGGATAATAGGAAGGTGCACAAACTCTAGCCTGTTAAGTGTCAAAGTGTAACAAGTCAGGCCAAGAAAGAATCTGAGAAGCAACATGCTAAAGACACAAAAGCTAAGCATAAATCCAGTCAATGCGAGTCCTGGTCTGTCCCCGCAGAAAGGTGAACCCCCTCTGTGGCTGGAGTGAGCTCCTCTAAGCTGCTCCTCTAAGCTGCTCCTCTAAGCTGACCTGCGCCAGGTAGTGCTCATTGTAAAAACGTTTCCTCTGAAGGTTGGGAAAACGGGACCAGCGGTGCTCAGGCCGGCTGACATAATTAAAATCTGCCCCCCCCAACAACAAACATCATGCAGCCTAGAGGAAGGGAGCCTTTGATCTTCCCTCTCATGCCTTAACTGGGGACCATACACACTAATATAGCAGTAACCAGTGCCACAGAGCACAAAGCCCACCAGTAATGCCCTCCCTGGTTGGAGCTCCACCACCTTCTGTACTCGCACCGCGAATGTGAAAAACAAGATTCCAGCCCCATCGTTCTTCCCTGGCCAGGAGGCCCTTCCTCCAATCACCCTCTGCCTATTGAGCTACCCTAGAGTTGTTAATGTGCATTTCCTGAACACCCACCATGGCCAAGTCCAGCTGCTCCAAGGCACTGAACATCAAGCGCCTCCTCCTGGGCCCCCAAATCCCTGCCACCTTCCACAGGGCCACTTTACAGATGCCCTTCCTGGTACTGCCCTTGCTCAGCTGCACAGAGGAGCTTCCATCCCCAATCCCTGCCTGTCACTGCCCAGCAGCCCTCTGGCACCATTCCTGAGGGTCACCCTGCCTTGCTGTCTTCCTGCCATGTTGGGAAAGACAGATCCCATCTCTCCTTGTTAAAAGTCAGGTGGGCCAAGTAGGGGCAGAAGCCCATTCTATGTTTTCCTACTGCAGAGCCCAAGATCAGAGACTCACCATCAGTGCCACCCACAGGGGAGGCAAGTGGGGAAGTTTGTTCCAGGCCCCACAGGGGCCCCATGAGAATACAATGTTGCAACTTTTTTTAATGGAAGGGGCCCCCAAAATTGCTTTGCCCCACAGCAGCTCTGCTCACCTTGGGTGCAAGTACCACTGGGCTGCCAGAGAACAAGCTGCCCCCCTGTACAAAGAGAATAAAAGAACCTGTCAAAGCCTGGGATTGAACCAGGAACCTTTAGATCTTCAGTCTAATGCTCTCCCAACTAAGCTACTTTGGCAGCCATGGAGCAGTATTTTGGCCTGTTGCTTCTCTGCCCGGGATGTTTTTGCAGCAGTTGCACACAAACAGGACGTCATTGTGAGCGGCCCATGAAGACAAGACTCGCTTTTGCCTGCCTTGCTCAGCTTGACTTGCTGCCTCACCCTGTTCCTGCCCTAGTGCCCGGGTTGACCTGGTGGGGGAAGGGGACTGGGGGCCAGTGGCACGGGGAGGAGGTTGAGCTGGACCCTGAGCTAGACTAGACCCTGGCAGTGAGAGTCTGGCCACCACCTGCCGCCCCACCCTGTTGTCCTGGCTTCCCCCACTGGGCGTCATTTCTGGAGGGAAGTGGGGCTTCTGCCTCCCCTCCCCGATTTTCACACCGCAGAGGAGTGCGGACAGGAAAACGAACGGCTGCTCCACACCCCCACCGGAGGAACCCGGCGCCCTTAGCTGTGGGGAGTAAGAAGTGGCTGTTGGCTGACAGGGCCTGTCCCCGAGGAGCTGGAACAGCAGCTGCCGCCTCCCCCTCGGCTCCAGGCTGTGGGAATTGCTCATTGCCTGGCTGCATGGGCGGCTGCTGCTCCGTGCTCTGGAGAGCGTCTGTATTGCTCTGTCAACCCCCCGTCTTCACTGAGCCAGTCTGGTAAGGTCCCAAGTGCCCCCTCCGGCCTGGCAGCTGAGAGTCTGTGCAGACATCAGCCCCCCTGCCAGCCCCACAGGCAGCAGCAGCGCCAGCCCCCCAGCACCACAGGGGCACTCAATGCACTTCCTGAGGGGAAATGGCCCTTGGCGTCCAGCTGCTAGAGTGAGAGCCAGGAGAGAGCAGTGTCTGGCTCACCTTGGGGAGAGAAGAGACCTGGTGAGTGCGGATCTCCTCAGCCCCACAAGGCTGGTCAGTTTTATTGTCACTGTGATAGTCGGTGCTTCCTTCAGGGCCGGCCCTAGAGGGATCTGGGGTATGGGACAAATCCCCTTTCCTCCCCAGGCCCTGCCCCCACTCCACCCCTTCCCCAAGCCCCCACCCCTGTCCCATCTCTTCCCGCCCTGCACCTTCCTGCCCCATTCCTCTCCTCTCCCACTCTCCCTGCTCCTCCCCAGCGCCTCCTGCACCCCACTGAACAGCTGATCACTGGCAAGTGTGAGGAGCTTGTCAGCAAGGCCTGTAGTGGGTGGGGAGCTGGCTGCCAGTGGGTGCTGAGCACCTTTTTCTCTCTGTTGGTTCTGCAGCCCTGTAGCTCCCATGGAGTCGCTGACTCACATGCTAGAGAGAGGAGCAGAACCAGGGCTATGGCTGATCTATGGGGCACTAGGTGAGTGGCAGAGGCTTCAGGTGCTGAGAGTTTGCCTGACCCTCAGGTACACAGTGTGCGGGAGTGTCCCAGGCATCTCGATGAAAGGAGCAGAACAGAATTTACTTGGGGTGGGGAGAGAATTGAGAGTGTCTCAGGGGGTTGTACAGAGGTATTGCCCGGGTGAGAGACTGGCTAAAACACAGGCCTCGCTGTGAGCAGGATTTGAACCTGCGCAGGGGAACCCTATTGGATTTCAAGTCCAACGCCTTAACCACTCGGCCATCACAGCTGTGAGCACAAAACTGCCCCAATGCCAGAGAAACTGGTAAAGAATCACAATGCCCAGGCGTGAAGTCATCTGAACTACAGGATTCCCACAGCAAACCTGGCTCCCAAAGCACAGGGGGGATTTGGGGTTTGTTCTGTTTGCTTAGCCAGGTGCCACAGGAGTCTTTGCTGCTTTTACAAATCCAGACTAACACGGCCCCTCTGATACTCCTAGTGACACTCTCCAATGGATCCCCATCCTCCACCCACCTTGAGCTAGGTAGGAGCGGATCATCATTATCCCTACTTGAGAGAGGGAGAAGCTAAGGCTGAGAAAGGAGAATTGACTTGTCTTAGGTCACACAGCCAGCCAGTGGCAGAGTTGGGAATAGGACCCAAGAGCCCTGATTTTCAAACTAACCATCAGATCTTGAATTTCAAACACTGAATGACCTGAATAAAGTGCTCTCAGATGAGCTCCAGACCAACAACAGTGCACAGTAATTATTCAGCAAGTATTTGAGGAGAACTGCAATGTTAGAGAGAATCATGAACTGCTCAGAGACCATTAATGCAGCAAAGCAGCAAAATTTGTCAACATATAACAGGTTCTGACTTATTTCCTTGGTCTTAAAAGAGAACAACAAGGACCTGAGTCTCCTCCCTGTCAATAACCCCCTCCTCAGCCAATCAGGGTAGAGACTGAGGACGGGAGGCTGAGGGTTCTCACCAGAGAGCCCAAAGGATGGCCCAGGTCACTGGTGGGGATCACTGCCCGAGCACTATTTCAGCCCCACATTTTTGGGTGGACCTCCCACAGTGGGAGCTGCAGAGCACTCCCCCGCAACACACACACACACACACACACACACACACACACACACACCGCTCCTGGTGTTGGGAGGGGAACAGGTGAAAGGACAAAAGAAGCAAGAGACAAAGAGAAAGGAGGAAGGGATGGATGGAGGAAAAGGTGAAACAGAAAGGACAAACCCTAATGTCCCCACTGATTCTATGGGACAAAATCCCAGGTGCGGAATAAAATTCTGCCTCCTTAAGTTTGTGTTTTCCATGCCTAGAATTCAACTGTCACCAGATGGATCAGACCGAACAGGTTTCAAACCTCAAGGAGGCTCTTACCTTCTAAACAGGGATGGCTGTTTTCTAGTAAAATCATGAAAAGGGAAGGAGAAAACTCAAAAGAGGTTCCTCCTGGCGCTCACGTGCCTGAACCCGAATACTCTCTCAGTCCTCAAAGAGAGACCTGGAGAAGGAGACTTGCTGAAGCAAAGCCACAGGGTCTCTGAGGTTTCCTGGCCCTCACCCCTGTCCTGCCTGGCTGATGTCAGCATCTCTCTGTGAGGTCACCACCTCCCCACCACCTTTGGCCAATAGTCTGAGGTCCTGCAAAAGGCCTTTGTGATGTCACTGCCACACCCCTCCCTTGCTGTGCTAATGTCCTGCCCCTGGCCAGGCACTTTGGAGGTTTGAGCTGCTCCCTGTGGATCACCCCACTCAAGGAGCATTCGTTCTAGGCAGCAAGCCGGCTAGACAGGAAAACATCAGATGCTGCTCCCAATGCTACACTCAGCTTTTCAGAAATTAGTCGCCTTTATGGCCAGAAGAGACGATTAGAGCATCTAATCTGACCACTTGAGGATCACTTGAGCTGCAGTCAAGCACTCTACCGCTGAGCTATACCCCCACAATGACCTGAGTAGGGAATCGTGATTTTCAGGACTTTGAAGGACAAACCCTGATTCATCGAGCTCCTTTGCCATTCCCAGACCACAGGTGGTTTTAAAAATGGGGTTTGATTAAACTTCTTAAATGTGGCAAACACCACAGCTTGCACACCCACCGATATAGCTTCTCCCACTGACATAGCTGCCACCTCTTGGGAAGTGGATTAACTACACCCCAGGAAAACTCTCTCCTCAGCATAGAGCAGTGGTTCTCAAGCTGTGGGGCAAGACCCCAAAGTGGGTCATAACCGTGTTTTAATGGGGTTGCCAGGGCTGGCGTTAGACTTGTTGGGGCCTGGGGCTGAAGCCAAATTTCTGAGCCCCACCACCCAGGGCTGAATCCTTCAAGCTCTGGTTTTGACCTCCCCTAACTGGGGCAGGGCTCAGGCTTTGTCTTCCTGCCTCTGCTCAGTGGGGAGGGGCCTGGTCCTCTTTCCAGGGCCATGGAGTAAGTTTTTTGGGCAGAAGGGGTTGCAGTGAAAGGAAATTTGAGAAACGCTGGCATAGAGCCTCTGAATATGTCTAGACTTGGCTCCTGTGGCAGATCAGACACGGAAAGTACAGCCATGGAGACACCACACACCAGCCTTGCCTAACAGGCAAGAATCAAACCTCCACAGAAAGACGCCTGTTGCTTTCTAACCCATCTCCCTAAGCCCTCAGCCACCAACACTTAACAAAGGGGCTTTTCTACACGATGGTTCTGGTCTCACTGAAGGGTCATTTCCAATTGTTTGCTCAGACCAGCATTAGGAAAATGGTGCCCTGGGCAAAGCTTGTACTTTGGCACTTCCCCATTGCCCCTGGACGGTCCCCACTCCCTTTACCGCTAGCTCCTGCACTCCCACCCCTTGCACCTCCGTCACCCCTAACTCCTGCCCCCTCCTGTGCCCCCTTTGCCCTTAACTCCCTGGGCCACCAGCCATTGCCCCTCTCCTGCAGCCCCTTCACATGGCTCCAGTGCTGGGGGCCCGCACTTGTTCTCCCTTTCCCTGGGCTTTGGCATCACTAGCCCCTGCTTAGCGAGTAGGGTTCAGTGGTTCCCAAAATGTGGGGCATGACTCCTAGGGGACACAGAGGAACATGCATGGGGCACCTCAGGGCCTGAGCCAGCCCCATGGAGGAGCAGCACTCAGCCCCACTCTGCCCCAGCTCTTCCCCAACCCCACCCTCAGCCTGGGGCTCTGGCTCCCAGCTCAGCCTCGATCCCCTTACCCCTGTCTGCACCCCTCTCCCCAGCAAGCAACAGCCCCACTCCCAGCCTCAGTTCTTGACTGCGGCTTCCAAGGGGCCACAGCCATGGCTAAGAGGGCACAGTGTGAAATGTTTGGGGACCACTGGTTTAGGTGATGTTCTCAATCACTTCTATGAAGTCCAATAAAAGCTATTCCTCACCCACCCACCCCTCCATCAGGACAGTCTAGGTATGTTCTGCTGCCCTTCACTCATGCAGGAAGGATAATAACATTTCATTCCATTGAATCCTAAAGTGATTTGTAACCCACCACCAGCCAAAACTGGTCATTTTGGGAAAGCGGCCCCATCATGCTGCATACCTAGGCAGAGTAGGTGTGTCTGTGCAAACACGCTCTGTTCCTGAAGTCTTTCCCCCAGCTCCTCACTAGATGTGAGGGGGGAGCTCATTCAGCCCCTGCTTCTGCGTAGTATTTAAAAACTCCTTATTGGCCCTAGCTCTGCTGGCCTTAGATTTCTCCTCCTGTCCCTTTTTAACAGCTTAGATGAGGTGGCTGAGTGGTTAAGGTGATGGACTGCTAATCCATTGTGCTCTGCATGCATGGGTTCAAATCCCATCCTCATCGGATGTATTTAGTTTTCACCCTCCTTTGTAGACAACCATCTCCCCTTTGGTACAATGACAGCTCAAACGATCTTGCTTCTTGCAAACAAAACCTTCTCAGAAACTCAGAACTCCCTTGCTTTAAATAAAATGTCTAAATCCCAGATTTCTTTAAAAAAGAAATTCTCTAGTGCTGTATTTCTTAGTTTTTATCTCAAGAGGTAACATCCTCATCTTCTCCCCAAAACACCCTGGGACCTGCCCAAATTATTAAAATACCCTCAACTCGAGCAAGGCCACAACAGTGAACCAGAGCTAGTATCTAGGCCAAGCTGTTCTGAAGGAGGCAACTCAAACATTTTCTCCTGCTTCCCTTGGCCAAGTCTGACTGAGAAAACAAAATTCCCCAAACTGAAAATTTTCTGCTGAAAAACTAATACTAGTCTGTTTGGGGACTTTGGTTTGAAAGTATTATTGTTATTATTCTCTTCTGATTTCTGAGTCAGTTCAGTTCAGTCTTTTTCCTCCAGGTGTGTTTCCAGCTGCTGAGTTGTGGGGGAGAGAGGCCAGGTCATGATGTCTCTTCCCCTCTTTCATAGTTTCCTCTGACTTGCTAGGAAGCTCCTTTGCTACGATGTGAGTCAATCAGTGTCCATTGTCGCTGTGCTATCTCGGAGAAGCCTGCATTGTACACGGTTCCTGGGATGGTCCTTGGGAGTGTGGATCCCTTCAATGGGCCAGCAGCGAGTCTGGCTCCTCCCTTGTCGCACCTGAAAGTCTGGTGGGGGGCATTTCCCAACCTCATAACATATCTCAGTAACGCACACAGAGCAAAACTTCATAACTTCCCAACCAATGCGAGCACACACAATCCAACACGATATTAATGTTCAACAGATCAAGACTTTTGAAATGATACGTCACAAGGCAGACTTTGAACAAACCATGTCATCATTATATGAGAGTGGTGAATATGGGGCTTGCAGGGTGCTGCTCTGAGCACAGCGTGCCACACCTGGGCTTACATTGCAATGGAGACGTACCCTTAGAGTCCATCTCTCCTGGGATAAAGATGGCCCACACCTGACTCTCTGCCAATCCCCACTGGGCCCTGAGAAGTGTTGTTCGTGTTTGGATTCTATAAAGCAGAGGAGCAGATGAAGTTTTGCTCCCAAGGTGTGTGTGTGATTCTTTGGACAGGTCTACACTACAAAATTAGGTTGGTGTAATTACATGACTTAGGCTGGCAATGCAGTTCTATCAAGCTAATCCCGGTGTAGATAGCGGCTCAGCTGTCAGAACTTTCTGGAGCTATGAAAGGGGAGGTACCCAGCCTCTGTAGCAGGAATGCAGGGCAGGTGAGTTCACGGCAGGCATGGAGGGATACTGGTGGAGGCCAGTTATGGTGATATAATGACCAGCAGCATTTACACTGACATTTGTCACTTTAAGTTTGCTGCAAAAAGCACTAGGCCTCTCGTCGAGGTGGTTTTATTTTGTCACCAAAACAGGGCAATTTTGTCGCCAGACGTGGTATTGCAGTGTGTGCACCAGCCACAAGCTGCTGACCGAGGGAGCGTTGTGTGTTTTTCACGCATCTGAGCAATATAATGATGCTGAAGTAACCTTGTAGTGCAGACCTGGCCAAAGACACTCACACACACACACACACACACACACACACACACACACACACACACACACACACACACACACACACACACACACACACACACACACACACACACCTACCTTGCAAGGAAAACGTCACCTGCTCCTCTGCTTTGCAGAATCCAAACACAAGCAAAGCTTGTCAGGCCCCAGTGGGGATGGCAGGGAGTCAGGTGTGGGCAGACACTGTGCTGTTGCCACAGGCAGGCACCATGGCTTAGCTGGCTAAAGCACCTGTCTTGTAAACAGGAAATCCTGGGTTCAATTCCCAGTGGTGCCTTGTTGACTAACTCTTGGGCAACCTCGTATTGACTACTGTGGGAAGACAAAACACAGAGCTCTTTGGTCCAGCCCAGTATAGTTGTTTAAATTATACTCACAGGCACTGATAACAGACTTACTGAAAATTTGGGAGTTAAGAGCTGATAGGTCAGTGTTCCAGCCTGTCACAGATGATCCTGCTTCCTCTGGGACAGGGGCAGGTCTGGGCTCACACTGAATGGCTCATTGTGGCTGGCAGAACCTGTGGGCAGCTTGTTTAGTTTGCACCGAGGGTTGAGTCCTGCTTTGTGCACCGTGTGTGAGGATGAAAATCCTAAACTGCCCTTTGAAATAACGAATGCAGCAGGACGTGTTATTGTCTCTGCCCCAAAGCAGACAGACCAATGGAGAAATGCCATTGAGTCCAGGCTAATACTCCACTGCCATTTTACCTTGTTTGCTTGCTAAACTCCCTCCCAACCTTGAGGGCTCCCAGAGCCCGGTATTGACCCTGAGCCGAGAGGTCTACGCTGCAAATTTACCACCCCATGGCCCTAGCCTGGGAGCCTGCACTGGCACGGGACAGCGCTGGGTGTTTCATTGCAGTGTGGACATAGCCCAGCATTATGTCTACACTGCCATTAACACACCCAAGTCACTATTCTCAAACCCTGGGTCAGTTGATTCAGCGTAGACACTTGGGCTTCAGCCCAGCCTCCAAGACCCCATGAGGGGTGAGGGTCTCCGAGCCTGGGCTCCAGTCTGAGCCCAGATGTCTACGCTGTAGTTTTTAGCTCCACAACCTGAGCCCCAGGAGCCCAAATCAGATCATCCAGGCCAGCCGGGCCAGTGGGATTTTATCACAGTCTAGATGCCCTCTCAGGGTATGTCTACACTGCAATGTAAGCCCAAGGTTAGTAGAAGTCATGTCAGCAGCCCCAACACATAAACATAAACCACAAGGGAAAGACCCACCCCCCAGATAAGCTGGGCAGTGTCCTTCTCCCTACGGTTCGTAAGTCCAGCAACCAAAAGTCCTTTAACATGAGCCATCCCCTCTCTGCACCCCACTCACAGCTGTTGTCCTTAGTCAGAGCAAGCCCAGAGGTGCCTCTGTAGAGTTCACCTGCCATCCTGGGTGGAAAAGGGGGGAATATAAGAAGGCACCCTACTCACTATGTTGTCTAGGGACTCACTCATCCCTCTACAGCCACCCTGTCCTAAAGTTGGTCTGACACCTAAATTTTAGCATTGGGACCCAGACCCCAGCCCACTCAGCTTTGGAACCCCTGTCCCCTGCCTAGCAAGTGCTATTGAATTGAGGGTGAGTCCCTCAATCGGGGTCTGCCAAGCACAGTTGTGCTGCCCTCGATTCACACAACAAGGATAACAACCCTTTATTTCTCCTGCCCCCAATAACATGGAGACTGGGAGTCCAGCACCAACCACAAGTGATCATTTCGGCAAGCAACCCAACCTATTTCCAACACACTGTAAAATCCACATGCAGACTCATACACAAAACCTTGCAATAAAATCTTCCTGAGCGGGTCTGAAGCACCTGCTGCTGGAGGGAAGGAGGGAGCCGTGGATTGGGATTGAGGAGCAGCATGAGGAGAAGGGGCCTGTGGGTTGGGACAGAGGAGAAGGGTGAAGAGGAGCAGGCTCGGGTTGGGAGTGAGGAGCAGTGAGCATAGGAGGGACTGAGGGTTGGGTCTGAGGGGCACTGGGAAAAGAGGCGACATGGGTTTAGGCTGAAGAGCATCTTCATTTGGGGATCCAGCAGGACAGAGGAAGGCAGCAGGTGATTCTAATTCCTTAGGGATATTCTGTTTGTGTGTGTGTGTGTGTGTGTGTGTGTGTGTGTGTGCAGGGGAGGAACATGCTCTATGCCCAGAGGCCTTTATTCCTCCAGGCTGCAAGGACAGAGGGGCTGTCAGGAAGTTGCCCCTTCAAACCACACACAAAAAGGCCCTTCTGAGGAAAGGGAAAATCCTGAAGAGAAAAAGTAACATCAAAGAGGACTCCAGCAAGACAGTGTAAGATCTTGGGGAGTAGTTTATCACCTGACCAGGGACTTGAACCCTGGACCCTCAGATTAAAAGTTTGATGCTCTGCCCACTGAGCTAGCCAGGCTCATAAAGAAAAACAGCAAGTTGGTGCAGAGGAGAAACTAGTCAAGAAAACAAGAGCGGGAAACAATATGGGAAACCTGCTGCTCTCTCTGGCCTGGTCAACACTACGAGTTTATATCGAATTTAGCAGCGTTAAATCGCATTAACCCTGCACCCATCCACACAACGAAGCCCTTTATATCGATATAAAGGTCTCTTAATACCGTATCTGTACTCCTCTCCGACGAGGAGTAGCGCTGAAATCGGCATTGCCATGTCGGATTAGGTTAATGTGGCCACAATTCAACGGTATTGGCCTCCGGTGCTATCCCACAGTGCACCATTGTGACCGCTCTGGACAGCAATCTGAACTCGGATGCACTGGCCAGGTACACAGAAAAAGCCCCAAGAACTTTTGAATTTCATTTCCTGATTGCCCAGCGTGGAGCGCAGATCAACACAGGTGACCATGCAGTCCCAGAATCCAAAAAGAGCTCCAGCATTGACTGTAGGGGAGATACTGAAGCTGATCTTTGTATGGGGAGATGAATCTGTTCTATCAGAACTCCATTCCACAAGACGAAATGCCAAAACATTTTAAAAAAATCTACCCGGCTATGATGGAGAGAGGCCACAACAGGGACTCAACACAGTGCTGAAACTTAAGGAGCTGAGACAAGCGTACCAGAAAGCCAAAGAATGAAATGGACGCTCATGGAGGGAGGGGCGGCTGATGACTGTAGCTATCCCACAGTTCCAGCACTCTCCAAAACCATTTGAATTCTTGGCTGAGTTCCCAAAGCCTGAAGGGTCAAAACATTGTCACGGGTGGTTCAGGGTATATGTCATTGCCCCCTCCCCGTGAAAGCAAAGGGAAAAATAATTTCTCGCTTTTTCAATGTCACCGTATGTCTACCGGATTCTGCTGGCACATGTTGTGCTGCAGCACTACACAGCAGCATCCCCTTCCCTTCCCTTCCCTTCCAGATGGCAGACGGTACAGTAGGACTGGTATCAGTCATCGTCATCCCGTGAGTGCTCCTGGCTGACCTCGGTGAGGTCGCCCAGGGGCACCTGGGCAAAAATGTGAATGACTCCCAGGTCATTCTCTTCTTTAAGCTTTGTCTAATGGAGATTCAGTCCTGCCTGGAATATCATAGCAGCTGGAGGCTGCCCCCCCTCCTCCTTTGAGCTCTACTTGCAGAGGCAATAAAGTCAGTGTTGTTTCAAATTCCTGCATTCTTTATTACTTCATCACACAAATGGGGATAACTGCAACAGTAGCCCAGGAGGGGTGGGGAGGAGGGAAGCAATGGGTGTGGTTGTTGCAGGGCACCCCTAGAATGGCATGCAGCTCATCATTTCTGCGGGATGTCTGGGGCTCTGACCCGGAGTGGCTGTTTGCCTCTGGTTCTTTAGTAGGCTTGTCTGATAGTCTAGACAGGACAGACTCTCCCTTTAGACAAAAGGTAAAGAAGGCAATGACCGCGGGAGTCATTCCCAATTTTGTCCATCCGTCACCGGCCGACCACACCGAGGCCGGCAAGGAGCACCCATGACAGCAGCAGACAGTACATTATGACTGGTCACTGTCATTGTCAACTTGCAAAGCAGCAGATGGGATGGGATGGCTAGTAACTATCTTTGCTAACTTGCAAAAGGCAAGGGGATGCTGCCGTGTAGCGCTGCAGTACCGCGCCTGTCAGCACCATCCAGTAGACATACGGTGACAGTGAAAAAGGCTGAACGGGCTCCATGGTTGCCGTGCTATGGCGTCTGCCCAGGCAATCCAGGAAAAGGGCACGAATTGTTTGTTTGCCGTTTCTTTCACGGAGGGAGGATTGAGTGACAACATTTACCCAGAATCACCCAT
This sequence comes from Mauremys reevesii, assembly GCF_016161935.1. NCBI lineage: Eukaryota > Metazoa > Chordata > Testudines > Geoemydidae > Mauremys > Mauremys reevesii. Next base: position 12,418,170 of record NC_052639.1, read on the forward strand.
GACACTGTTTTTGCCCCATCAGGCATTGGGATCTCAACGCGGAATTCCAATGGGCGGGGAGATCATGGAACTATGGGATAGCTATGGGATAGCTACCCACAATGCAACACTCTGGAAATTGACACTAGCCTCGTACATGGACGCACACCACTTAATTAATGTGCTTAGTGTGGCCGTGCACTCGACTTTATACAATCTGTTTCAAAAACAATTTCTGTAAAATTGGAATAATCCCATAGTGTAGACATACCCTGTGATTAACAACTTTGCTGGCTAATTGAAAGGCTTTGCTGGCTAATTGAAAGGCTGATGGTTCAAACCCAAGTGAAGATGGAGGTGTTTTTTTAGTGATGAGAATCCAGTACATTTTAACAGGCAGAAAAGTGCCTCAATGCTGCTCTAGCCTCATTGGGCAAGCATAAGTGGCACTTTTGCCAGATGCATTGGTGGTATAGTGGTGAGCATAGCTGCCTTCCAAGCAGTTGACCTGGGTTCGATTCCCAGCCAATGCAGGGAAGTGACATTTTCTCTACTGGGAATTGGTTTTATTTCAGTCACGTTGTATCAGTTTATCAATGAAATGAGAGAATCAATGTCCTGCAGGTCATTCAACACACAGTGGAGGAAGAAAGGGGTGGGACTGTACAATGAGCTGTTGGAGTTATCTGGTATTACAATGTTTGGTTTATTTAAAAAAAAATATCTTTACTTCCCTCTCCCTTTTAGACTCAAAGCCTTTAAGGTCAGAAGGGAACAATGTGATCATCTAGTCCGACCTGCTGCACCTTGCAGGCCAAAAGACACCACCCACCCACTCCTGTAATAGACCCGGGAGGGGAGGCAGCTCTGTTCATTGCCCCTACCCCAGGCAGCACATGGAGGCCCTCTGCTCCCCTCCCCCCATCAGTGTGCAGAGATGTGCCAGCAGCACTGAGGTGGCTCCGTGCCCACTCTGCCTCCGTCCCTCCGTGCCACTCCCAGAAGTGGTTGGCACGTCCCAGCATCCCCGGGGGTGGGGGGGAGTGTCTCCATTCACTGCCTCTGCCCCGAGTACCAACTCTGCAGCCCCCATTGGCCAGGAACTGCAGCCAATGGGAGCTCTGGGGGCAGTGCCTGCAGGCAGCGGCACACGGAGACCCCCTGGCATGGCCCACCTAGGAGCTGCTGCCAGAGGGTTGTGTGTACTGGTCACTTTGGGAGCTGCAGTGCCCGGGGTAAGCGCCACCCCTCCTGCACTCCAACCCCCTCCCCCAGCGCAGAGCCAGCACCCCGCACCCAAATTTCCTGCCAGAGCTTTGCTTGTCTTCCTTTCACCCAGAACCATCGTCCTTCTCCTGGGCTGCAAGTAGCCACCCCTGGGAAGCCAAGAGGCAGGCACAGGATTCTGCCTCCCAGCAGCCAACCGCACCTCCCCAGGCTTTGCAGAACGACTGGTGGTGCTCTACTAACCCCACTTAGCCGCACTGAGGCGCTTAGCTTCTGCCCTGCCTTCCTCAGCTCAACTTTCCTCTTTTGCCCCATTCCCGCCTCACTTCCTCCTTTGGCAAGTCACACAGAGGAGGCAGCAGGAAGAGCCGGCCGCCATAGGCCAACCTCCCAGGGCAGAGGAGACCAAGCCACAAGGCTTCAAAAGGTGACTGGCCAAGGTCCTCTAGCTTTCCCCTGCTGATGCCAAGGCTTTTTCCTCAGCTCATTTCACCACCCTCTGCCAGGCAGGGGTTGAGTTTATCACAGGTGTTACCCAAAATTGGGCCAGCTAGTAAGCTAATGACCCACCAGAGTTTGGCAGAAAGCAGCACGTTTATTATACTGACAGCTAAGCTCAAAAGAAGAAGCGGGGGGCAGCGGGGGTGACACACTCACACTTGCATACTCACGCTCCCAGGACAGGCACAGCACTGGAGATGTCAGGATTCTGCAAGGTAAGGCAGTCCGGGCAAAGGGCATTCACTGGAGGTACAAGCTTGTGAGTGCTCTCCTGAGCACAGGGCCCCTCCCCCTTTTAAGGGCCTGCACCTCATGGCCTGCGACTAGAGATGACTTGGCTGCATCTGGTTGGTCACACTCCACCCTGGGCAGTGTCCATGCTCTGGGTGTGTGAGTGCTGCCTAATTAGCGTCCCAGACACCTTGTCTACCTGGGAGCTCTTCTGCTCTTCAACCAGCCCATTCATCCCACGAGCATTCCAGGAGGGAGCGGGAGGGGAAAAGCCACTTCACAGGCATTCAGAGAGGGAGAGGAGACAAAAGTGGGAGCAGGGGAAGTACAACAGACCTTCTGAGCATAGAAATCACTGCTGCTCCTACAACAGCAGGGACAGGCCAGTAGGAGCTTGGAAAATTAAGCCATTGTGTTTCTGCCTGGTTTTGAACCAGGGACCTTTTGCATGTTAGGTAAACGTGATAACCACTACACTGCAGAAACTCTGTCAAAAGCCTTTGCCCCTCCCTTCATAAGTACATAAGAATGGCCATACTGGGTCAGACCAAAGGTCCATCCAACCCCGCATCCTATCTGCCAACAGTGGCCAATGCCAGGTGCCCCAGAGGGACTGAACAGGTAATGATCAAGTGATTTCTCTCCTACCATCCATCTCCACCTCTAACAAACAGAGGTTAGGGACACCATTCCTTACCCATCCTGGCTAATAGCCATTCATGGACTTAACCTCCATTCATTTATCTGCAAAAGAAAGAGGAGTACTTGTGGCACCTTAGAGACTAACAAATTTATTTGAGCATAAGCTTTGCTGGGCTAAAACCCACTTCATCGGATGCATGCAGTGGAAATACAGCAGGAAGATATATATATATACAGAAAACATGAAAAAAAATGGGTGTTGCCATACACACTATAACGAGAGTGAGCAGTTAAGGTGAGCTATTATCAGCAGGAGAAAAACCTTTGTAGTGATAATCAGGATGGCACATTTCCAACAGTTGACAAGAAGATGTGAGTAACAGTAGGGGGACAAATAAACAAGAGGAAATAGTTTGACTTTGTGTAATGACCCATCCACTCCCAGTCTTTATTCAAGCCTAATTTAATGGTGTCCACTTTGCAAATTAATTCCACTTCAGCAGTCTCTCATGAGAGTCTGTTGTTGAAGGTTATTTGCTGTAATATTGCAACTTTTAGGTCTGTAAATGCGTGACCAGGAGATTGAAGTGTTCTCCGACTGGTTTTTGAATGTTATAATTCTTGACATGTGATTTGTGTCCATTTATTGTTTTACGTAGAGACTGTCTGGTTTGGCCAATATACATGGTGGAGGGGCATTGCTGGCACATAATAACATATATCACTTTGGTAGATGTGCAGGTGAACGAGCCTCTGATAGTGTGGCTGATGTGATTAGGTCCTATGATGATGTCCCCTGAATAGATATGTGGACAGAGTTGGCTTTGTTGCAAGGATAGGTTCCTGGGTTAGTGTTTCTGCTGTTTGCTTGCTGGTAAGTATTTGCTTCAGGTTGGGGGGCTGTCTGTAAGCAAGGACAGGCCTGTGTCCCAAGATCTGTGAGAGTGAGGCATTGTCCTTCAGGATAGGTTGTAGATGCGCTGGAGAGGTTTTTGTTGGGGGGCTGAAGGTGACGGCTAGTGGGGTTCTGTTACTTTCTTTGTTGGGCCTGTCCTGTAGTAGGTGACTTCTGGGTACTCTTCTGGCTCTGTCAATCTGTTTCTTCATTTCAGCAGGTGGGTAATGTACTTGTAAGAATGCTCGATAGAGATCTTGTAGGTGTTTGTCTCTTTCTGAGGGGTTGGAGCATATGTAGTTGTATTTTAGAGCTTGGCTGTAGACAATGGATTGTGTGGTGTGGTCTGGATGAAAGCTGGAGGCATGTAGGTAAGCATAGCAGTCAATATGTTTCTGGTATAGGGTGGTGTTTATGTGACCATCGCTTATTAGCACAGTAGTGTCCAGGAAGTGGATCTCTTGTGTGGAGTGGTCCAGGTTTATGTTGATGGTGGGATGGAAATTGTTGAAATCATGGTGGAATTCCTCAAAGGTTTTCTTTTTCATGGGTCCAGATGATGAAGATGTCATCAGTGTAGCGCAAGTAGAGTAGGGGCATTAGAGGATGAAAGCTGAGGAAGCGTTGTTCTAAGTCAGCCATAAAAATGTGGGCATACTGTGGGGCCATGCGGGTACCCATAGCAGTGCCGCTGACTTGAAGGTATACATTGTCCCCAAATCTGGAATAGTTGTGGGTGAGGACAAAGTCACAAAGTTCAGCCACCAGGTTTGCCGTGACATTATCAGGGATACTGTTCCTGACGGCTTGTAGTCCATCTTTGTGTGGAACGTTGGTGTAGAGGCCTTCCACATCCATAGTGGCCAGGATGGTGTTTTCTGGAAGATCACCAATGGATTGTAGTTTCCTCAGGAAGTCAGTGGTGTCTCGAAGATAGCTGGGAGTGCTGGTAGCGTAGGGCCTGAGAAGGGAGTCTACACAGCCAGACAATCCTGCTGTCAGGGTGCCATTGCCTGAAATGATGGGGCATCCAGGATTTCTACGTTTATGGATCTTGGATAGCAGATAGAATACCCTGCTGCTTTTTTGGCCTGCTGCTTCTCTGTCTGGGATGTTTTTGTCAGTCCTGGCACACAAAAAGGGTATCATTGCAAGCGCCCACGAAGGCGAGATGAATTTTTGCCTGCCTTGCTCAGCTTGACTTGCTTCCTCACCCCATTCCTGCCTTAGATCCTGGGTCGCCTGGTGGCTGAAGATGGTCCATTGTCTCGAGCGGTGCCAGAGCCTGACACAGTGCCCGGGCCGCCTTTGCTCTGCACATGCCGGCCATGCACATTTGCAAATACTTTAAAGATCCTGTCAGTAAGTTCTGGAGACAGTTGCTCACCTTCAGAGGAAGCTCCTACAATTGGCCTGTCTCACCCAGTGGTACATTGACCTCTGTTCAGACTGAGCCGAAGGGGGGGGGCTCGCTGCTGTGGCTGCCGCTGCTGTGAGGGTGGCCACTGTTGCGGATGAAGCCATCCTGGAAGCACCTTCCACCTAGCCACCCACTGAAAATCCTGTAGGATGTAAGGTGGGAATAGAAGAACACGGGGGGGGGGCCTTCCTAATCTCCTCCCCTTCCGCCACTATTGGCCATCCCATACCTGGTGCTGCACCCAGTGGGGTAAAAAAAATACGGCCATATCGGAAGAGTCAGTTGGGTTCTTTATGGTTGTCCCGTCATTCTCCTCGGGCCTGACCTGCCCTCCAGCTCAGCCACCCACTGAAAATTGAAAAACAAAAAAGTAGAGCCGTACAAGGCTTCAAAGCCCACCAGGCCCAACCACCATTTCTAATACAGCAGAAAAGCCGCACTTCTCCTGACTAGGTAGGGACGTCCTATGGCCCCACAAGAAGTGGAAGGTCATCGTGTTCGGTCTCAGCAGCATTCGTGGAGCAGGGGGAAACACATGGCTGAGGTTAATGACAAGGTCCCCTTACGCCACCGGCTGAGCCATTCCTCACAGGCCAGCAACCATTTCTCCCAGTTCGCTCCCACCTCGTCCCCAACCGAACGCTAGAAGGCCCAGCCATCAACCTGCAAACTCTTGCTGCCCTCCTCTTCCGCCCTGACTGATAGGGGGGAGTATTGAGCCTCCCTCCCTTAGGCCCTTCAGCATCCCTGGGGAACACCAACACCGCCCAAGTGACTTTGGGCCAGTAGGTCAACCAATAGGGCTGCCTCCTAGGCCAGCCTGCAGCCCAGCTTCAGGACTCAGAGGAAATGGAGCTCGCATCCCTACCTACAGGACTCCAGGCACGGCCAGGCTTCTGGATCAAACGTCCTCTTGTGCTCAAGTCACAACAGCTAGCGGGTAAAAGACAGGCTTTCATGGCCTTTGAGAAAGCAAGATCGAGCCTTGGAAGACCCAGCAGGGTTTGTGGCACAGGAATTGTCCTCAGATCCCACCGAGACTTCAGCTCAGATTGCAGGATTCAAAGTCCCGAGTGCTGCCCTTACACCATGGGACCAATAGGGAACCCCCAGACCTCTGCTGAGCTCTGGTGTGGATGACCCTGTGGGGGCAGCCCTGCCTTTACTCACCAAGTTGGCCTGCAGCAGTTTGCTGCAGCTCCCAGAGGCCTTTCTTAAACCAGACTGAGAGGCCAGTGGGCATGTGAGGAAGTTGCCCTTCAGTCCCAGGCAGTACATGGCCCTTCCTAGGAAAGAACAAGTCCTGGGGGAAAAGGTGATGTCAAATAACAACTTGGAGAGATGCCTTCTTTCCTTCTGTGGGGAACTGTTCCCTTTTTACCTGACCAGGAACTTGAACCCTGGACTCTCAGATTAAAAGTCTGATGCTCTGCCAGCTGAGCTAGCCAGGCTTACACATAAATGAAGCAAATTTCATGAAGAAGAGAAACTAGTCATGAAAATGAAGGCAGGAAACAATACAGAAAACCTGCTACTCTCACTCTCTTAGCAGTCCTAGCCCCAGCCTGCTCCTCCATCCGGCGCCCTGAGGTCTTATTCTTTTTTCAGTTAAATATCAAATCCAGGAGAAAACACAGTTATACAAAGCAAAATGAAATCACAAACAGAAATGTCATTGGAAATACAGAAATAAAAAAGGAAAATGCAATCCCCATCACTTTATCGTGTCTGGGCCATTCCTGTATCGAGAGCACCCGCGAAGGTCCCTGTCTGCTTACAAGAAACCTGGAGGAACTCATACCACAGCCTGAACATGAAACTCAACTGCTCCCAGGTGCTGCAGTAAAACCCTTTCCCTGCTGTGACGTTGCACTCCATAGGATTTTATGAAAATATGCTAATGAGTGTGAATATAATGTAACTGGAACATTCTTCATGCAAAAGTTCTCTTGTAAGGTATCATTACACAGCTTATAATCTACTGTGTGTGTTCATCCTATTTGTATGAACCGATCATTCCTGTATCTGAAACTAGAAATATGAACTATAACTCTGAGGTCCTGTTGTAATGATGCAAAGTGTGGGCCATTAATAGTGGTTTGGACTCTTGATGGCTCCGATCAACCAGGACAATTGACTGGAGATGGCTCTGTCCTGCACCATCTGTGAGTCAGGCCAGGAAGAATGAAGGCTTGGGGTCTCACAGGACATGTGACCATGTCACCTGGTACAGGAATCCATCTTAAACCTGGGGCTCTTCCCAAGAGAGAGACAAGAATTCCTGCCTTGTACCAAAGCTGTATAAGGGGGTGGAACTGAACAAACATGGCTGCAGTCATGAGACATCCCCTAGCTACCACCTGAGCTGGAACACGGACTATACGAGGTGAAAAGATTGGGCCCAGACATAAAATAAGTCTAGTCTGCAAAAGAAGCTTATTGGAAGATCTCTGAGGGTGAGATTTGATCTGTATTGAGTTTCATACTGTATTAGGCTTGGGCTTGCATGTTTTGTTTTATTTTGCTCTGTGAAAAATACAAGGTCCATAGAGAAGGAAAAGAAAATGCCCTAGAAAAGTCTGTGTGTGTGTGTGTGTGTGTGTGAGATGGGTGGGAGGGTGTCTAGAAACCACTTTCCTCTAGTTTCTTTTCTCTGATTTCCTGTAGAAAATCTGAAGCAGGGAGCAAAAGCCATTGCCTTCTCTGAGGCTTGAACTCAGGACCTTCAGATTATGAGACTGACACGCTGCCAACTGCGCTAAGAAGGCTTGGAAAAGTTTTAGGCTCAGTGTTTATAGGACCCTCCTACAGCAGTGACTGGGGCAGGGAAGGAGCCAGAGATGTGCTGGAAGAAGCAGGGAGCTCTGGTGACCAGAGACTTTTCATGGCAGCTTTCACAGCAGCAAAGAAATCAATTCAGGCTGCCAGTGAACAATCTACTGGAACTAATGGCAGCACAGGGGGGATGTTTCCAAGCTATGCACCTACTTCCACATTTTAGAACTTACTCTCCTTTTCCTAGTAGGGCACTTTCCATGCAAATTAAGCAAAGCAAGTTGGGGAAACTACACAGGTAATAAAACCAGTGCTCTAAATAAGGCTTGAATTCATAATCCCAGCAGTAGCCCCCTCTGCGCTAACCAGTTGCACCACTGCAGGTGCCTCTTAGGCAAAGCTGGGAAGCAGGCAGTTATCAGTCTCTGTGATTCAGACCTTTGCCTGGTAATTGAAAGGTTGATGCATCAAACCTAACTCAAGATGCGGCTTTTCAGCCATGAGACTCCAGGACATTTTGACAGAAAGAAAATCTCCTCTGTTTTGGTTTAGCCCCATTTGACTCCTTCTGCTCGTCTTCTCCCCCTCCCTCCAGTCTCTTTCCTTCCCCATTGGGGCCATGCAGAGAGGAGCCCCAGTCAGTCTCTGTCACAGAGTCTGTATCCCATAAAGGGAGGGAGGGAGGGAGGGGTTGCTCCAAAACACTGATAATGGGGTGGGGAGGGGTGGGCATGGTTAGGGGGAGAAAGGATGGAGAATTAACAGTGGGGCCCAGAGAGATTCCCCCAGATTGGGGAGATCCTGCTGCCCCCCATCAGCCAGCTGTGGGAAGAACAACTTGGGATTGCTTGGGGAAGCCACCTTTAAAAACACAAGTGTAACATTCTAGTTACATTTTAATAACACCAAAGCCTCCTCAATCCCAGGGTCACGATCACTGGAATGATTTTGCCTTGATATTTTACCAGCCGCAGACACAAAGCGAGTCAAATTACAGTTTCCGGTCGGAGTCAGTGCACACACAAGAATCCGGAGGCTTTTAATTCCTTAGGTTCTGCTGCCATTTCATTTCTGTCCTGTTCCAAGATTTATCATTGTGCAAAGCAACGTTAGGCCCTTGGGAGTGTCCCCCTCAGTGCTGCCTGCCACCCCTGGGCAATTTAAAAGGGCCCAGGGACCCCCGCCACCACCGCCAGCAGCACAAGGGGACTAAGGCGGTTTCTTGCCCGCCCTCACTCCATGTGGCTCACCACTCCCGGGAGTGGCTGGCACGTCCCTGGTGTGGGGGAGGTCTCCGTACGCTGCCCCGCCCTGAGTGCCAACTCTGCCAGCTGTGGCAATGGGAGCTGCAAGGGTGAAGTCTGCGGGCAGCCATGCACAGAGACACCCCTGGCCCTCCCGCTTAGGGGCTGCTGCCAGAGGAGGGTGCAGGTTGCTTTGGGAGATGCCTGAGGTAAATGCTGCACCCTCACCCTCTCCTGCACCCCCAACCCCAACCCAGACCCCACACCATCACCCAAACTCCTCCAAGAGCTTGCCCCTGCACACCCTCCTGCAGCACAACCCCTGACTGAGCCCAGACCCTGCACCCAAACTCTCCCAGAGCCCAGCCCTCTCCTCCCACACCCAAACTCCCTCCCAGAGCCTTAGGCAGGTGTGGGGGGGGGCAGGACTTGGTCCCATTCTGGGCACCACCAAAAATTGTACAAACCTGCCGCCCCTGTCCAGCCCAACCTTCTGCTGATGCACCTCAGCCCACACCCGTGCAGGGTTTGAAGCTTCCATTGCTTAAACTCCAGGACACTGAGGGATTTCAGCTCCCCTTTGCCCAGAGGGAACTTCACCCCACTCCCAGCCAGGTTCTTGTCCATGGGATCACTGTAGGGGGGCTGGGTCCCGCTGGGTCTTTTCTCTCTCTGTGACAGGCCAGGGTGCAATAACTGGGGCATCTGAGCACCCAGGACCTTCTGTGGGGCTGCCATTCCCCTTCCCCTTCTGTGGTCTCATCAGTCATTGACTCCAGCCTTTTTTCTATCCATCATCAGCATCATCCCAAGCAAACTGCACTCGCCTCAAAAAGACAGTGTCCCCTGGTGGGTGTAAATCACTGACCTCTCTCCTCTCTGAGCACTGACTGCCCCTGTGTTTCCTTGCCTCTCAGTCTGTGCAGATGGGACCTTTCCCTCCAGCGCTGGAGGATTCGCCCTTCTCATCTACCCTTGTCCCAAGCAGCACAGCGGGTGGGAATCTTAAATGTACCAAGGTGACTTAGGAGCAGAAACCACCCCCCAGACCTTCCATGCAATTGGCACTTGCCTCTTACTGAGCAGGATTGAAACTGGTGCAGGGAGACTGCTGGGCCACATCTCCTCCGGGCATGAGCAAAGCACCAGGGTGAAAAAATGAACTTGGAGATGCTGGGGATTGAACCCAGGGCCTCATACATGCAAAGCATGTGCTCTACCACTGAGCTACATCCCCAGATGGTTTAGGTGGGCTATGGGTTACACTCAGAGCCCTCCTGTTTCCACTGCATCCAGTGACCTATAAGCCTCATGAGAAGCCCATTCCCCTCTCTGAGGGCCAATCCTGCTCTCCTGGAGGTTAATTGTTCATAGGGGTCACTTTGCAGCAGGGCCAGATTCTATGTGTGGGGCAGAGAGAGTTTGTGCCCTGGACTCAGGGTGCAGAGATACGCTCAGCCCTCTCCCCTGCATTGGGTGGGGGGTGCTGCCACCCCGTGCTGCAAGGTCATGGTGGGGGACGCTGTGAGCAGCTCAACACCTACCCTGGCGGCAGAAGCGGGGTGGGGAGCTCCAGGTGTTTCCACCTGCCTGTGAAGTCCAGCTTTCCCCAGCACATTCACTGTGGTGCAATTGGGTCACTGTTTCCATGGCTGAACAGCAAAGAATCATTCCCAGTTTCCCTTCTATCGACAGCAGGATTAGCCTGTGTCAGTGGTTAATGAGGTGGATCTTGTGGTAGATTGTTATTCATTCCCACCTTGACAATTCACACAGTCCCTTTCCTACTCAAATCCCCAGCACCTCGGTGATCCTGGTAGCAGGGGTTGGGTCCTGAGATTTTCAGGGTCCTTTTTCCCCTCCACCTGGAGTGAACTCAGCTTTTCCCCCATCCCAGACAATCCATGAAATAACAACAGGGGCATAAAGAAAGAGGGGAGGGAACATCTCACAGCCAGGGCTGGATGTGCCCAGGGCCCCCTGCTTGTCCATTGTTTCCATGGAATTTGGCCCCCTGCTTTGCACAAGGGACAGAGAAAGATCTTGCTGTTCCTGTGTCTGTGCAAGGAAAATTGTGCTTCCCTAGGAAAGAGAGGCGGGAAATGGCCCCATGGTGGGACAATATCCTCAGGATTAAGACCTAAGGACTCAGGCTGAGACCTGATAGAACTGCACGCATCTGGGATTTAACAAATTGTCTTCCCTGGAGCAGGGCCAGATCCAGCGTTTTTGCCGCCCCAAGCAGAGGGGAAAAAAAAAAAGCTGCAATCAGCAGCAAGTCCTTCCTCCAAGAGGGCCAAACTGCTGCTGAAGCCTCCCCTTTCCTTTGGTCGCCCCAGGCACCTGCTTGCTGCTGTGGTGCCTGAAGTCAGCCCTGCCATGGAGACAGTGGGAAGATGGGGGCATCAGGAAAATACCATGGATTCGTTTACATTGCAAGTGAAGAATAACTGAAGCATTTCTGGTTTAAAGTCACTTTTCCCTGACTGGGAATTGAACCCAGGCCTTGGCAGTGAGAGTGCCAAATCCTAACCACTAGACCACCAGGAGCTGATGTTATTTTTTTTCTCTCTTATGCTACACTTTCTTAGGCTACTTTCTATCCACTTTCTGAAACTGCTCCATTGTCCATTCCCTGAGGGGCTGGGAGCAGAAAGTGCAGGAATCCCTGTACTCAGGGTCACAACCTGAGCCCAACCCAAGCCACTGAAACAAACTCAAATCATGCTTCCTCCAGCAGGATCACAGAGCCACACAAAACCCCCATGAGGAACAATCCTCCTCTGTCTTCATTTACCCCATCACAACCCTCTCAGCAGCCCGCTCTTGCAGGAAGGACACTGATTTGATAGGAGCTCTGGCATAGAGACCAAGGGAGGGGTGTTGCTCCCCCTGGGTGTGAGCTGATCACATTCTGATTCCATGTAACGGGCCTCTGAGCTTTGCCATCTTGTGAGTTCTGAGTGCTGAGACCCCTGGACCCTTCTGCTGGGAGCATGGTGATTGCACAACAGCTGCAAGCCCTTTTCCTGTCTCCTTGTCCTCCTCGGCTTCCCAGATCTTCCCCACAAATGGTTCTATCAGGCGCTGGAGGGAGCTAAGGACCTGCAGGTTTCTCACCTACCTCTTAAGGCAAACAGTGATTCCCTTCTCTGACACTCCTGGGTCAGGCTTCTTTGAGTTTTTCCTCAGGGACCTGATTCCCTGTGAAAATGTGTGTGGGGAACTGGCTAGTCTACACCCTCTCTGGGAGCTGAGAAGCTTTTTCAGACTCTCCCCCACTAGATGAGTCCAACAGCACCTCCCACTGGTGGGAGAATCCTAAATGCCACCCTCCCCGCTGGTTACTCTGACCAGCTGATGGTGACAGCATGTTAAATCAACCCCAGCTCTCTGGGCTAGAGAGCAGCATCTAACCAGCCTTGTGACAGCTCCGGTTTGCTCGCTGGAGCCATAATGAACCAGGAAAGAAGGCAAATGTCAGACAGGGAACCTCAGCTCCGCAAATAAATGCCCTCAGGGCTCCTTCTACACTGCGACTGGGCACTTGACTGACTTCAAATCCGGCCAGCCCAGTTGATAGAGCATGAGACTCTTAATCCTGCCAGCATGAGTTTAAGCCCCATATTGGGCAGCAGCAACAGCTCTTAGGTGTCACTCTTATGCTTATAGTCACAGCCCAAAATGAAATAAATTCTCTGTCCGCTCTACAATCTAAGGCAGATCAGGTTCCTTCCTCTCTGAGCTTCAGTAAAACATGAAGAGAGAACAAATAGAATTTCCTCCTCTTCCATTCTACCCCAGGCAAGAAGAGGGGATAATAACCATTTAACAGATGACTGCAGAGAGAAAAGTTTGGTCTTTATAAATAGGATGATGATCAATTGGTCTCCATGTCCACTGACGGTAGGACAAGAAGTAATGGGCTTAATCTGCAGCCAGGGAGATTTACGTTAGATGCTGGGAACAGCTTTCTAACTCTGAGGGTACGTCTACACTACGGGACTATTCCGAATTTGCATAAACCGGTTTTGTAAAACAGATTTTATAAAATCGAGTGCGCGCGGCCACACTAAACACATTAAATCGGTGTTGTGCGTCCATGGTCCGAGGCTAGCGTCGATTTCTGAGCGTTGCACTGTGGGTAGCTATCCCGTAGCTATCCCATAGTTCCCGCAGCCTCCCCGCCCTTGGCATTTCCGGGTTGAGATCCCAGTGCCTGATGGGGCAAAAATCATTTTCGCGGTGGTTCTGGGTACAGCCTCACCCTCCTCCCTCCCTCCCTGAAAGCGGCAGACAACCGCTTTCGCGCCTTTTTGCTTGGTGAACCGTGCAGACGCCATAGCACAGCAAGCATGGACCCTGCTCAGCTCCATACCGCAATCGTGAATGTTTTAAACACCTCGCGCACTCTCGTGCAGTATATGCTGAACCAGGACCTTCGAACCGAGGCGAGTAAGAGGCGGATACGGCAGCGCGGCGATGACAGTGATGAGGACGTAGACACAGAATTCTCTCAAACCGCGGCCCCGGCGCTTTGGAGATCCTGATGGTAATGGGGCAGATTCTATCCATTGAACGCCGATTTTGGGCCCGGAAACAAGCACTGACTGGTGGGACCGCATTGTGTTGCAGGTGTGGGACGATTCCCAGTGGCTGCGAAACTTTCGCATGCGTAAGGGCACTTTCATGGAACTTTGTGACTTGCTTGCCCCTGCCCTGAAACGCCATAATACCAAGATGAGAGCAGCCTCACAGTAGAGAAGCGAGTGGCGATAGCCCTGTGGAAGCTTGCAACGCCAGACAGCTACCGGTCAGTCGGGAATCAATTTGGAGTTGGAAAATCTACTGTGGGGGCTGCTGTGATGCAAGTAGCCAAAGCAATCACTAAGCTGCTGCTACGAAAGGTTGTGACTCTGGGAAACGTGCAGGCCATAGTGGATGGCTTTGCTGCAATGGGATTCCCTAACTGTGGGGGGGCGATAGATGGAACCCATATCCCTATCTTGGCACCGCAGCACCAGGGCACCCAGTACGTAAACCGGAAGGGGTACTTTTCAATGGTGCTGCAAGCACTGGTGGATCACAAGGACGTTTCACAAACATCCACGTGGGATGGCCAGGAGGGTTCATGACGCCGCGTATTCAGAAGCACTACTCTGTTTAAACGGCTGCAGCAAGGGAATTACTTCCCAGACCAGAAAATAACAGTTGGGGATGTTGAAATGCCTGTCGTTATCCTGGGGGACCCAGCCTACCCCTTGATGCCATGGCTCATGAAGCCATACACAGGCAGCCTGGACAGTGGTCAGGATCTGTTCAATTACAGGCTGAGCAAGTGCAGAATGGTGGTGGAATGTGCATTTGGCCGTTTAAAGGCTCGCTGGCGCACATTACTGACTCGCTCAGACCTCAGCCAAACCAATGTCCCCTATGTTATTGCTGCTTGCTGTATTCTCCACAATCTCTGTGAGAGTAAGAGGGAGACCTTTATGGCGGGGTGGGAGGCTGAGGCAAATCACCTGGCCGCTGATTACGCGCAGCCAGACACCAGGGAGATTAGAAGAGCACACCAGGAAGCGGTGCGCATCAGAGAAGCTTTGAAAACGAGCTTCATCAATGGCCAGGGTACAGTGTGACTGCTGTGTTTGTTGATGAACACCCAACCCCCTTGATTGACTCAGTCCCTGTAAGCAACTCCCCCTCCCCTTCGAGTACAGCTTACTTATGCAAATAAAGTCACTCTCATTTAAAAAGCATGAATTCTTTATTAATTCATTATAAAAAGAGGGAGAGAAGTAAGGGTGTGCTTTGGGAGGAGGAAAGGAGGGATGGAGAAGGCCATTAAAAAAAAATTCAGAGTAACGACATCCTTCTGGTTGGGCTGTCCACGGGGGTGGAGTGGGCGGGTGCACGGAGCCTCCCCCCACGCGTTCTTACATGTCTGGGTGAGGAGGCTAAGGAACATGGTGAGGGGGGAGGGTGGTTATACAGGGGCTGCAGCGGCACTCTGTGATCCTGCAGCCGTTCCTGAAGCTCCACAAGACGCCGGAGCATGTCAGTTTGATCACGCAGCAGCCCCAGAGTTGCATCCCGCCACCGCGGATCTTCCTGCCGCAACCGCTGATTTTCCTGCCGGTCTTCCTGCCGCCACCTCTCATCTCGGTTGTCCCTCCTGTCCTCACGTTCACTGGCCTCTTTCCTGTAATTTGAAACCACGTCCTTCCACTCATTCAGATGAGCTCTTTCATTGCGTGTAACTTCCATAATATCCGAGAACATCTCATCTCGCGTCTTCTTTTTCCTCCGCCTTATCTGTGCTAGCCTTTGGGATGGAGGAGGGATGGTTGAAAACTTGCAGCTGCATGAGGGAGATAAATATTTAGAAAGATACATTTTACAGAACAATGGTTATACTGTTTCACAGTGAACATCACTATTCACCTAGCACATGTGATTTCCCTACAAGGTCGCATTTTTCATCTTAATAGTGACTGCTTGCAGCTCTGGGGTTACAGATCTCACAGACACATCAGGTCCAGGCATCAGAATTCAGCTTGCATGCGGCCATGGTAAGCCACTGTCTCAGTGATTTACCCTCCCCAACGCATGGCTAATACCACGCTAGCTCCCTGCTAATCAACAACCTTCCCCCTACCCCCCACCCACAGCGTGTCCGGTAGCTTGGGGGAGATCGCTCGCTGGTGACCAAACAGAAAAGATCATTGGCATTTCACTCCTCCCCCCGCTTTGCTACGTGCAGGAAAGTGTTTTTTTTAAGCTGCTGCATTCCACGAACCCAGTAGAGAAATGGCCACCCCCCTTACTTAAATTCCTGATTTTTAACCAGGTTATCCTGAACGATATCACTTTGCTGAGGATAACACAACAAGATAAAGAGCGGATGCTTCTTGAATGCCAGCAGTCCCCGGGACCATACACTGCGATGCTTTGCCACGCAATGATCCCTGATTACTTGCTACATGCATGGCATGGTAAAGTGTCCTACCATGGTGGGCGGAACAAGGATGCCTTGCCCAGAAACCTTCTGCAAAGGCTTCTGGAGTACCTACAGGAGCGCTTCATCGAGATGTCCCTGGAGGATTTCCTCTCAATCCCCGGACATGTTAACAAACTTTTCTAAGTAACTATACTGTCTGCGAATGCATCCCAAGTCCTCAGGGCAAATCAATCATTAAAAAAGGCTTGCTTAAAAAACACTGTTTGCTATTTGCAAAGGTACACTCACCAGAGCTCCCTTCCATGGCGTCATTCTCTGGAATAGTTGCTTGTGAGGGCTGGGAGCAGGGTAATTCCGTCAGGGTGATAAAAAGCTCCTGGCTGCTGGGGGTCACGGAGTGCTGTGTGCTCTCTGCTAGGTCTTCCTCTTCTTCTTCCTCTTCATCTTCCCCGTCTGCATAATCCTCAGACATGGCAGAGATTACAACCCCCACCTCGGAATCCACGGTCAGGGGTGGGGTACTTGTGGCGCAGCCCCCTAAACTTGCATGCAGCTCAGCATAGAAGCGGCATGTTTATCGACCTGCCCCGGACCTTCCGTTTGCTTCTTTGGTTTTCTGGTAGGCTTGTCTGAGCTCCTTAACTTTCACTCTGCACTGCACTGAGTCCCTGCTGTGGCCTTTATCCGTCATAGCCTTAGAAATTCTTTCAAATACTTTTTCATTTCGTCTTTGGAACGCAGTTCTGTTAGCACTGAATCCTCTCCCCATATAGCGATCAGATCCAGTACCTCCCGAGCGGTCCATGCTGGGGCTTTTTCGATTCTCAGGAGACTGCATTGTTAACTGTGCTGATGAGCTCTCCACGCTGGGGAAGCAGGAAATGAATTTCAAAAGTTCGCGGGCTTTTCCTGTCTACCTGGCCAGTGCATCCGAGTTGAGAATGCTGTCCAGAGCGGTCAGTGGTGCACTGTGGATACCGCCCGAGGCCAATACCGTCGATTGCGCCACACTAACCCTATTCCGATATGTTAATACCGATATTAGCGCTACTCCTCTCGTCGGGCAGGAGTACAGAAACCGATTTAAAGAGCCATTAAAATCGATATAAGGTGCCTCCTAGTGTGGACGGTTGTGGCGTTAAATTGGTTTTACGCTCCTAAAACCGATTTAAACGCCTAGTGTAGACCAGGCCTCAGCCTCCTACTTCACCAATGTCAGACTCTGAGTGCAGTTAAGCTCTGGAATAGGCTCCCAAAGGCGTCTGTGGTGTCTCTCTCCTCAGAGGTTTTTAAGAACAGGTTGAACAAACCTCTGTCGAGGAGACTCTGCATATACTTGGTCCCATAGACAACCTGCTCTGGCTCTATCTGCTACCTTCATCGTGTTTGGATGTAAAGGTGGGAAATGATGGGGAAATTGGCCCTCTTTCCAGTTTAAATGTTGTAACTTCTACATCTAGACCAGGTGGCCAACCTGAGCCAACGTAACTGCCAAACGTGCACCTTTGTATGCAACTGCTGAGTCAGTTGTGAACCTTGCTACCATTATCATTATCCCTTTGAAATGATGATGGTGATGGACACTTGGCTCTATATCCCAGAGTGCCCTGGACGTCTACAGGCTGCATTAGCCAATCCAACCATTCGGCACTTGCAGATGGGCACCTCTGTATTGTGCCTGAGTCTTGTACAGCTATGAATGGCTGGTAGATACCGACACTTTCCCGTCTTTTTAACCAGCACTAATACCCAGCCAGGCCAGGGCTGGGAAGAGAGAGAGCAGCAGGTTTCCCTATTGTTTCCCACTCATTTTTTCTTGACTAGCTTCACCTCTGCACCAACTTGAAGTTTTTTTATGTGAGCCTGGCTAGCTCAGTTGGTAGAGCATCAGACTTTTAATCTGAGGGTCCAGGGTTCAAGTCCCTGGTCAGGTAATAAACTTCTCACTATTTTTGTAAAAATCTGATTTTCTGGAATCTTCTTCGGGTGTTACTCTTTCTCTTCAGGATTTTGCAAATCCTAAGAAGGGCCTTTGTGTGGGGGGGATTGAAGGGGCAACTTCCTGACAGCCCTCTGACCTTGCAGCCTGGAGGAATAAAGGCCTCTGGGCATAGAGCATGTTCCTTCCTGCACACGCAAACACACAGAATATCCCTAAGGAATTAGAATCACCTGCTGCCTTCCCCTGTCCTGCTGGATCCCCAAATGAGGACGCTCTTCAGCCCGAACCCATGTCCCCTCTATTCCCAGTGCCCCTCAATCCCAACCCACAGGCCCCCCTCCTCACGCTGCTCCTCAATCCCAACCCACAGCTCCCTCCTTCTCTCCAGCAGCAGGTGCTTCAGACCCCCTCAGGAAGATTTTCTTGCAAGGTTTCGTGTACGAGTCTGCATGTGGATTTCACAGTATGTTGGAAATAGGTTGGGTTGCTTGCCGAAATGATCACTTGTGGCTGGTGTTGGATTCCCAGTCTCCATGTTACAGGGGCAGGAGAAACAAAGGGTTGTTATCCTTGTTGTGTGAATCAAGGACTCAACCCTCGGTGCAAACTAAATGAGCTGCCCACAGATTCTGGCAGCCACAATGAGCATTTGGTGCAAGAGCCCAGACCTGCCCCTGTCCCAGAGGGAGGGGATCATCCACGAGGGGCTTGGACCACTGACCTATCAGCTCTTAACTCCCAAACTTTGAGTAACTCTATTATCAGTGCCAGTGAGTGTAATTTAAACCATAAGAAAAACCACACTGGGCTAGACCAAAGGTCCACCTAGCTCTGTATTTTGTCTTCTGACAGTAGCCAATACCAGGTGCTCTAAAAGCATCTCAACAAGGCACCACTAGGAGTTGAACCCAGCATCTCCTGTTTACAAAACAGGTACTTTAACCAGCTAAGCCATGGTGCCTGCCTGTGACTAAAGTAAAGTGTCTGCTCACACCTGACTCCCTGCCATCCCCCCCTGGGCCCCACGAAGCAGAGCAGCAGCAGGTGTGTGTGTGTGTGTGTGTGTGTGTGTGTGTGTGTGTGTGTGTGTGTGTGTGTGTGTGTGTGTGTGTGTGTGTGTGTGTGTGTGTGTGTGTGTGTGTGTGTGTGAGAGAGAGAGAGAGAGAATCTCTGGCCAGGTCTGCACTACACAGTTATTTGAGCCCAATTATATTGCTCAGGTGTGTGAAAAACACACAACGCTCCCTCGGTCGGCAGCTTGTGGCTGGTGCACACACTGCAATGCCACGTCTGGTGACAAACTGCCCTGTTTTGCTGACAAAATAAAACCACTTCGATGAGAGGTCTAGAGCTTTTTCCAGCAAACTTGAAGTGACAGAGTGTCAGTGTAGATGCTGCTGTTCATTATATCACCATAACTGGCCTGTGCCAGTATCCCACAATGCCCTCTGTGAACTCGCCTGCCCTGCATTCCTGCTACAGAGCCATGGGGCCCTCCCCTTTCATCGCTCCAGGAAGTTCTGACAGCTGAGCCTGCTGCTCTGCTCCGGCAGCCAGGAGCAAATCACTGCCGTGGATGCTGCTCTCTCCCGCCCTGCGAACACAGAGCAGGTGGTGGGAACTTCCTTACATGGGGGGGGCACCGGCATCCGAACTCTGACACCCCCAGGACACCCCTTCCTCGAGGAGGCTCTTACCTTCTAAACAGGGACGGCGGGTCTCTAGTAAAATCATTAAAGGGAAGGAGAAAACTCGAAAGAGGTTCCTCCTGGCGCTCACGTCCGTGAACCCGAATACTCTCTCAGTCCTCAAAGAGAGACCTGGAGAAGGAGACTTGCTGAAGCAAAGCCACAGGGGTCTCTGAGGTTTCCTGGCCCCTCGCCCTGTCCTGCCTGGCTGATGTCAGCATCTCTGTGAGGTCACCACCTCCCCACCACCTTTGACCAATAGCCTGAGGTCCTGCAAAGGCCTTTGTGATGTCACTGCCTGTCACGGACTCACAGATCGTGCCCACTCTTGGCCCCGTGCGGTCCGTGGGGTGCCCTTTCAGTGCGACAGCCCTTCACGGGGTCCACTCTCTCTCGGGTCAGGCCCCCACCTCCTGGAGCCGCACCTCTCTGAGCCTTAGCACGTCTGTCTCGCCGTGGGCCCCTCAGGAGTCCACGCGCTCTGGACCCCTGGGCCTCCTCACCCCGAAGGGATGATGCCCCTGTTCGCTAAACCGGAGTGACTCTCAGCCAGCATAAAACAGGAGGGTTTATTGAGAGTTGAACACAGCACAGGAAACTCTCAGGGCCTCAGGCCTGGCCTCTCACAATAACAGCACATCCCAGTCCCCTTGCAGCCAGGTGGGCTCTGCCGGCTTCCCCTCGCCAGCCCCGAGCCCCGCTGCTTCCCAGCTGGGCCTCTGATATCCCCAGCCCCAGGGCCGGCTCCAGACCCCAGCACGCCAAGCACGCGTGGGGCGGCCCTATCCCGGGAGGCGGCAGGCTGGGCCGGCGGATCTGCCGCAGTCATGCCTGCGGGAGGTCCACCGAGCCCCGGGACGACCGGATCTGCTGCAGGCATGACTGCGGAGGGGGCGCTCATCCTGCGGCTCCAGTGGACCTCCCGCAGCTACGGACATTCGCTGGTCCCGTGGCTCGGCTGGACCTCCCGCAGGCATGCCTGCGGAAACTCAAGCGGAGCCGCCGGACCTGCGAACCGTCCGCAGCTGCGGAGGTCCAGCCGAGCCGCGACCAGCGGACCCTCCGCAGTCATGCCTGCGGAGGTCCGCTGCTCCCGGTCTCCGGGCACCTCCCGCGCATGACTGCTTGTGGTGGCCAAATAGGTAGAGCCGCCCCTGCCCGGCCCCAAGCTCCACCTCTGTGCATTGTCTTTTCTCCAGGTAAACAGGGTTGCCTGGGCCTCCTCTCCTCTCCGGGTCCTCTCTCTGCAGCCCATTTTATTCCCACTGGCCAGAACCGGCTGTGACTCCTGAGCTGGGTCTCCGGATGACCAGGTCACCAGTCGCTGGGGTCTCCATCCTCCAGGCCATCAGCCGGGGTCCCAAGTCCCTCTCCGATCCTCTGTAACAACAAACTCCCTCTCCCTTCACCTCGTTAAACCAGTAACACCTGGGGACACTGAGTCCCACTCCCTGTGCATGTGAACTACTGGAAAACACAGAAAACCCCAAGAAAATCCTCCACTTCGTCACAGAGCCCAGCACCTCTCCTCCTCTGGGCACCTAGAGCAGAGGCAGCTGGTGCTGACGGCTCCAAGGGAAGGCTTAAAAGCCACAGAGCAGCCGAGGGCAGGGCAAGAGGAGGGCAGGCCCATGCCTATGTGTGGCCTTCAGACAGGCACAAAAACACCCAGCCAGGCTGCTCCCTGCCGTGCCAAATACCAGGGGTGGCTCTAGCAATTTCGCCGCCCCAAGCACGGCAGCACGCCGCGGGGTGCGCTCTGGTGGTCGCCGGTCCCGCGGCTCCGGTGGACCTGCTGCAGACGTGCCTGCGGAGGTTCCGTTGGTCCCATGCCTCCGGAGGAGCATCCGCAGGGACGCCTGTGGAAGGTCCACCGGTGCCACCTGCCACCCTCCCAGCGACAGGCAGAGTGCCCCCCGCGGCATGCCGCCCCAAGCACGTGCTTGGCGTGCTGGGGTCTGGAGCCGGCCCTGCCAAACCCCCACTGAAGGCCACCCACAGACCAGCATGCAGGGCAGCTGCTGATGCTCTGTGGCCATTATCGAAGACGGTAGGAAAGCAGGGCCAGCCCCCTTGGTGGCGCCTCTTACCGTTCCCACTCCAGGTGCTCACTTTGGCAGTGGGGCAGGAGATTTTACCCCAAGAGGCTTTTCCCCAGCTGGCGAGAAGCAGAGAAACACCCAGGCTCCCAAGGTGCTATGTAACAACCCCCGTCCAGCACAGGGACAGGCGCACACTTGGAAGAGGGAAACTGCTCCACACGCTAGCCCGGGCAGCCGCCCATTTTCTTTGGCAAGTCAGGAAGGGCAAAGGTGAGACTGGAAGCACCTGGGGCTCATGCCCCAGCCTTTGTGACACCCAACCCCCAACTCCTTCCCGGGGCTCTAGCTGAAGCCAGAGCATTGGCCTGAGCGGCCAAGAAGAGGTTCCAGCCCTGAAGGGAGCAGGACTTTCAGCCCAAAGGTAAAACTGCACAAGCACAACCACAAAGGGACTCGAAACCTCAATCGCCTGATCCGAAGTCAGGTGCCTTATCCATTAGGCCACGTGGTCACACAGAAAATTATATCCCTCCATGCACTTCTTTGTATAAGGCAGACACTGATGCATCCAATGAAGTGGTGATTCACCCACGAAAGCTCATGCTCCAATACGTCTGTTAGTCTATAAGGTGCCACACGACTCTTTGCTGCTTTTGCAGACACTGTGTTTCTCAGGTCAGCTACTGAGGGGGACCAAGACTCTCTGGGCACAAAAAGTCAAGTTCCCAGTGAGATGTGAGACTTAATTCTCTGGAGCCAGGTGCAGGGCTTTGGCAGGAGGCTCAGGCATGGGGATTGAGGTGCAGCGGACGGACCGGCTGTCTAGGTGCAGAGATTTAGTCTCCTGAGGAGGAGGAGGGGAATCCTGCTGACAGGCAGTGGCCAGGCCGGTGCAACCAGTAGGCTAACTTGTCGGCCGCCCCGGGTGCCAAGGGGTTGGGGGCACCAAAACGCACCCCCAGGGGGGGCTGTGGCGTGGAGATGAGCTGGGGCCGGGGGCTGGGAGGTGCGGGGGGAGGGCTGCCCGCAGCAAGTAACGGGGGAGGGGGCGTGCAGGTGAACCGCTCCCTGTCCCAGCTCACTTCTGCCCCGTCTTCTCCCCTGAGCACGCTGCCCCCACTCTAATTCTCCTCCCCTCCCAGGCTTGCCGCACTAAACAGCTGATTGGCACCGCAAGTCTGGGAGGCGGGAGAAGTGGAGCGGAGGTGAGCTGGGGAGGAGCTGCTGCAGGGGCTGCCCGGCTCTTCCCAATGGCCCCTGCCCCTGCACTCACTGCATGGTAAGTGGAGTGACCCAGCACCAGACTGGTCCACTACCCTGGCTCCCAGGCACGCCGGCGGCGAGTGCTGTGGGCAGTTCCCCTCCCCACGCTTGGGAGCCAGGGGAGCAGAGCAGGCTGGGGCCCCAGGCCTCCATGGGGGGAAGCAGAAGGGGGCTGGCCCCAGGCCATCGTGGGACATGGGGGGCTGGCTAATTCCTGCGGGAAGTGGAGTGACCCAGCCCCAGCCTGCTCTGCTCCCCTGGCTCCCAGGCTTGTGTTGGTGTTGGCTGGATTTGTGCGGGTGTTTGTGTGTGTGTGGCTGGATTCATGCATGTGTTCATGTATGTTTGCAATTGTGTGTGTGTGTGTGTGCTCTGCTGCCTTCTGCCGGCACGACAACCGTTTCTCCGTTTGTCACAGCCCCCATACCGTCGACCCCGATGGTGATTTCCCCATCTTACAATGGCTGGCTGGCCTGACCTTTCTCCCCTCTGTGGAGTGTGGCAGGGGCTGCAACTCACCCCCTATGGGGCAGGAGTGCCAAGGTGTGGGGTGCTGGGCTCCAATGCACCTGGAGAGCAGCTCAGGTGAGGCTGGGCAGGGCCTGTGGTGTCTGTTCTGCATTGCCTGGTGCTGGGCCATTGCACAATCCCCAGCCACGCCGCACAGTGCACCCCGAGAGGGAGTGGGGGGCCAAGCATAAGATCCAACACGAGGGGATCATTCTCATGGGTAGCTGTCCAGTGGCAGTGAGTTCCACAGGCCTCGGCACATGCTGTGTGGGGCAGGAGGTCCTTGTATTTGGAGCAGGAGTGAACTGTGGGAGACAGGGGGCGGGGGCGGGGCCAGGGCTTTGGGTGTATGGGGGTCGGGGGAAGGCTTTGGGGAGGGCGGAGCAGGGCTTTAGGGGCAGGCACAACGGCGGGCGGGGCTTTGGGGCGGGCACAGCGGGGGCTGGGGAAGGAGCAGGCCGGGGCGGGTCTGTCCGGGGTGTCGCTGTCCCTGCAGCGGGTGTTTAGAGGGGCCCCGGGCAGGGGGGCAGCGGGGGCAGGGGCGGGGCTTTGGGGCGGGCACAGCGGGGCGGGGCTTTGGGGCGGGCACAGCGGGGTGCAGGGGCGGGGCTTTGGGGCGGGCACAGCAGGGGCGGGGCTTTGGGGCGGGCACAGCGGGGCGGGGGCGGGGAAGGGGGCCGGGGCGGGGGGGTGGCAGCGGGGGCGGGGCTTTGGGGCGGGGCAGCGGGGGTGCAGGGGCGGGGCTTTGGGGGCGGGCACAGCGGGGGCGGGGCTTTGGGGCGGGCACAGCGGGGGCAGGGGCAGGGCTTTGGGGGCGGGCACAGCGGGGCAGGGGCGGGGCTTTGGGGCGGGCACAGCGGGGGGCGGGGCTTTGGGTGCACAGCAGGGGCGGGGCTTTGGGGCGGGCACAGCGGGGGCGGGGCTTTGGGGCGGGCACAGCGGGGGCGGGGCTGGGGCGGTGGGGGCAGGGGCGGGGCTTGGGGGCGGGCACAGCGGGGGCGGGGCTTTGGGGCGGGCACAGCGGGGGCAGGGGCGGGGCTTTGGGGCGGGCACAGCGAGGGGGCGGGGCTGTGGGGGCGGGCCCAGCGGGGGGGGCTGGGGGACGGACTCATTCCGGCCGGGGCGGGTCTGTCCGGGGTGTCGCTGTCCCTGCAGCGGGTGTTTGAGCCGGGCTCCCCGGGGCAGGGGCGGGGCGGGGCAGCGGGAGTCGGGGGTGACACGCGGCCGGTGCCTGGGCCCGTCGGACCCACCCGACCCGCTCACACCCAGCCGGGGGTTACAAGGGGCGCCGGGAACATCCCGCGGGGCGGACACGGGGGTCCAGCCCCGGGCAGAGCCAGACCTGGCCCTGCCCCACCAGCCGCTTTGTGCGGGGAAGGGGCGAAGCGGCGCAGCACGTTCCTGCGCGGGGCAGCGTCACACCCTGCACCGGGGGCGGGGCTCTCTGGGGCGGGGGGGATGAGGAGTTGCGCTGGGGGGAGGTGTCAGGTGGACCCAGGGACCCGCCCTCACCTGGGCTGGAGAGGACGGAGGCGCCCCGGGGCAGGCTGGGAGTTGAAGTTCCTGGCTCGTCTCAGAGCGGAGGTGACGGCAGGTTGCTCAGGCAACGCGCCCCCTCCCGGTGCACTCTGGGAAGCGTAGTTCTCTCTCTCTCTCTTACACGCGACCTTCTATTGGAGGAGGGGCCGTAACTCGTCACTTCGCCGCGCCCCTCCCCGCTCCCTGATTGGCGGAGAGAGCGCGGGACAGAGACTCGGCGCGTGGTGGGAGGCGCCGGTTCCCTCGGCCCCAGGCTTCGCTGCCCCCCCCGCTCCCCCGGGCGCGCGCTGCGATCGTTGGGATTCGAATCCCGCTCGCGGCCAGGGGCGGTCCCGGAGCGGGGGAGGGGGCTGGGCTGCTGCGCTCTGTCCTCTCCTTATGCCGCCCAGGTGGTGGGGAAGGTGACCTGGAGGCAGGGAGCCCCGATGTCGCTCCTTGCTCCCCCCTCACAGCCCCCTAGGGGGGCACAGCCCAACATTGGGGGGAGCAGTAGCTACATATGCGAGTTGCACTTTAATGATACAGAGATTGCCCTAAAGCACTTTATATTTCACAGTGTAAATATTTGTAATAAAACTATATATAGTGAGCACTGCACACGTCGTATTCTGTGTTGTAACTGAAATCAATATATTGAAAATGTAGAAAACCAAAATATAATCCCGTAATTTTAAATTGGTATTCTATTGTTTAACGGTGCGATTAAAACAGATTAATCATGATTTTTTTTAAGTTAATAGCGTAAGTTAACGGCAATTAATTGCCAGCCCTAGATTTGAATGTTTCTGTCACATGCAGGACAAGCTGGAATATCCGTGTGCAGGGAAAGAGCCTGGGGGGAATTGTGCTGTGAAATTATTTCCTGTTCTGACATGTCCCCAGTTGCCTTTTTTGCCCTAACAGGCTGCAGTGCAACATCCATGTTTTGCTCCAGCTCATTCCGTCCTCCCAGGGGCCGGGGAAGGGAAATGGCTGCAGTGGAGCCAGTTGAGGGAGGGATGATCAGGGAGTTGCTGGCGGGTTCCCTTGGCGGGGAGAAAGGGCAGTAAATACATAGGGGGTGGGAACTTCCAGGAAGGTTGGTCTGGGTGGGAGAGGGCAGGAAATTCCCAGGGTGGGGGACAGGGAGTGACTAACCTGCTGGGATTTGTTTACTGTGAGGCTCCAGCATTTCTCAAGTGTGGCCACCAGGGGCTTTTATTGTGGCCACAGGCTCCTGGGCTGTAATTGAGGGGGAGTCAGGGGCAGCAAAGCAGCGGCTCTTTCCCCCGGGCTGCCTGCAGGGGCTGGTCCCTACCCCCTTCCGGAGTCATAAACACTGCAGGAGCAGGCAACCAGTGGGAGTTCCCCACCTCCCCACGTGCGGTGGGGCTCAGGCTTCAGGCTTCTGCTCTGGGATGGTGGGCGACAGGCCCAGTCAAGATACATGGAACATAGGCTGGGTGGGGAGAAGTCTGTGTAACTCATCCAGTTATTGATATACATGTGACCTCGAATATTGCCAATCTGTGTGTGTCCCCCACACACACACAAGCCCCCCCCAACCAACCATCTCCCAAACAGACCCTCAGTCCGGAAAGCATTCATCCCTCATATTGTTGAAAAGACTCACAGCAAACAGAAGAATCTCAGCTTTCAAAACAATCCTCCAGCAAGCAGGGCCGGCTCCAGACCCCAGCGCACCAAGCAGGCGCGTGGGGCGGCGTTGTTGGGGCAGGGCGGTATTTGGCTCCGGCGGACCTTCCGCAGTCATGCCTGCGGGAGGTCCACCGGAGCCCGGGACGAGCAGACCTGCCGCAGGCAAGACTGCGGCGGGTCCCCTCTTCCCGCGGCTCCACTTGAGCTCCCACAGGCATGCCTGCGGCGGGTGCGCTGGTCCCGCGGCTCGGACGGAGCTCCCGCAGGCATGCCTGCGGATGCTCCACCAGAGCCGGGACCAGCGCACCCGCCGCAGACACTTCTGCCCCGGCCACGGGACGGGGAAGGGCGGCGCGGCGCACCGCCCTGCTTGGGGCGGTGTAATTTCTAGAGCCGCCCCTGCCAGCAAGACAAAGAAACTCACATCTGTAGACTCAGAAAACACTCCCAAGAAATTTTAACAATATGTTGTTATGAAGAAACCAAAGTGCTAAAGAGGCCTGATTTTTCAACTACTTTAAATTTTTTTTCTCAAATCAGCATCTTTAGAGTGAAACTTTTTCTGCTTTTCTAACCAGACAATTCTCCCCAAAAGAAGAGAGACTGGTCCTGGAGACACTGCAATACCAGGTCAATGCATGGGGTGGACAGAGCAAGCTCCTATTCCATCCCCTTGTTTCAAAAATAAATTTAACATACAGTCCTCCAACAAAGGACCTATCAGATATTAAACTGATAAGAACAGATATAACTTAGATAATATTTTTTACCTCAAGGTTCCCAGACACAGATAAGGTTTTCATCTCGAGGCCAAAAGACCAAAACATCAAGACATTTGATCACAGCCTTGAAGAGACCAAGAGACTACTCACCCCCTCTGAGCTCAAAAAGCCAAGAAGCAAATTTAAAGTTTATTAGAGCATATTTAAAAATAAACGATACAAAATGTTTGAAGAGTCAGTTATTGTGTCATTGGGGGTAGGATACAGGCTGTAGGGGGATATTAGCGTTTGGGTATTGGACGGCACATACATATACACAGTCTGTCATGTCCCCAATGCGGGGTATATGGTGGGTGAGTTCAAGGTACAGCCAACAAGCAGTGAGGGTACATCACTCATACAAACAGGTTATGGATAGTCATGAGCATAAATAAATGAACCAAATGGGTAATGATGATAGGATGATCCTCACAGGGCAGAGTTCAGTGTGGTTGGTTTAAGGCTCAAAAAATAAAGTCTAACAGGGAAGTTTACAGGTCATTTCAGCCTTATGGGTGCGTGAAATCATGCCGGCTTACTCTTTGCATTGATGGTGGGCCGTGACGTACTCTGTGTAAATATCTCTGAACCAGATCTTAGCTCCTACATTTGATCTTAGCTCCAAGGAGCCGAGAAACAATGCTAAGAGTCTCAAATGCTAGGCAGCCGCTCTTCCCCCACTGCTTTCTACTTCAGCACGAGGAGCTCCCAGACACACACCAAACACCATTCACAAAACTTTGATAACTAGGTAACTCGAAGTGATGATCACTTCCCCGAAATGACTCCACTGGAAGAATTCAAAGCAAGAGCCCTTAACACACAATTCTGTTCAAAGACAGAGAAGTCTTTCACCCTCCTTCCTCTTGCTGGTTTCCCTGTACACTCCTAATTTGCATAAACCCACCCACTGACCTGTGACTAACAATCTCTCACTTTTACTCTTACAGCAAAACAGGCCAAAGAAAGCCTATGCAAGCGCTATCCCGCAGCCCCAATGCTCTTTCTGCTCCTTCTCAAACGTACAGTTATCAGGCACACATAAGATAGTTTTGCTCCATACCAGTCCAGTTCCTTGCTGTTTCTTGTCTAACCACTGCACACACATGGTATAACCCTACCCTGAGCTGATTCCCGACTTTTGTGCTCAATACAGGAAAACGAGAATTGAGAGAGAAGCTGTGCAGGGAAGTCTTCCTCAACTTGCACTCCACTCCCCAAGGGCCTTTCGGGGTCTTCTATGGACTTCAGGTTCCATTTGATTGCCAAGGTTTGTGGTCTTATTAATTAGCCATCTCCTAATGCAAGGATGCTGCATGTCAGACTAAAGATCGATTTTCCAAAAGAGCTGAGAAACAGAACTAAAGCTGAGCACGAGGTGTTACATTTCCATGAGCATCCAGAATCTGACTGTGCCCTGGCAAGTTCAATGCTTCCGAAAGAAACCAGAAAATAAGGAGCCCATCAGGTCCCCCTGCTAGCACCCAGATCTAGTCAATCTGCTGGGAAATAAGGAAAAGGTGATGAATAAAGAAGTCAGGAAATAACAAGGAAATGAAGAGGTTTGTCGAACGGGTTTCTGTCCAATTTACCATCTTCTCAGCTACCAATCAAAGTTAAAGACCTAAAGTCGACCTATCGGCATAAGTACAGATGGTTGGATGGAAGTTAAAAGGAGCTGCTGTGGCAAGTGTTAGGAGCCTGCAAGCAACATGCAGACCGTTTAAAAAGCACATGGCATAGAAAAACCTTAGAGTTCTGTCCATAGGCAGGTCCTTCCATAGCTTGCTGAGTCACAAGGTGTATCTGCCTTCTCTCAGTGGGTCGACTGTAGAGCTGATGGTCCGTAATGGGCCATCAAGCAGGCTAGGCAGAACTGACACCAACTTGTCTGGCTGGGGTGTTCCTGGAAGCAGAGCACAAGTTTGAAATACGGGCAGCATAGAGCCAATATTCATAACATCAACTACAAAAATGATACACATCTAGAGATAGCATCATTATAATCAGCCAATCAGAACCTCTTCATAGACCTCTTACACAACAACCTTTCTACAATATTGGCTGCGAATATAGAACAGTGGTCGCAACAGTGATCTATACAGTTACAGATTATGTCAGTAATGTCACAGGAGGTGACACGGTTCTGAGGGCTGGAGAAAATGCCTTCTAGTGAGCTATTGAAAGAGCTCAACCTGTTTAGCTTCTCAAAAGAAGATTGAAAGGTGACTTCATTGAAGTGTTGAAGTGCCTTAATGGAGAGAAAAGATTGGGTATTAAAGGGCTCTTGAATCGAGCAGAGAAAGGCCTAAGAAGACCCAATGGCTGGAAGGTGAAAAGAGACAAATTCATATTACAACTAAGGCACAAATATTCAACAGCGAGGATGATTCACCACAGGAACAAGTTACCAAGGAAAGTGGTGGATTCTCCATCTCCTGATGTCATTTCATGAAGACTAGATGCCTTTATGGAATGTGTTTGCCCCAAAAGTAGCTCTTGTGTCCTACAGGAGGCCTGCGATACACAGGGGGTCAGATTAGATGCTCTAATGGTCTCTTGCCATAAAGTCGACTAATTTCTGAAAATCTGAGGGTAGCATTGGGAGCAGCGTCTGATGTTTCCCTGCCTAGCCGGCTTGCTGCCTAGAACGAACGCTCCTTGAGTGGGGTGATCCACAGGAGTAGCTCAAACCTGCAAAGTGCCTGGCCAGGGCAGGACGTTAACCCAGCAAGGGAGGGGTGTGGCAGTGACATCACAAAGGCCTTGTGCAGGACCTCAGCCTATTGGTCCAAGGTGGTGGGGAGGTGGTGACCTCACAGAGAGATGCTGACATCAGCCAGGCAGGACAGGGGCGAGGGGCCAGGGAAACCTCAGAGACCCTGTGGCTTTACTGGAGCAAGTCTCCTTCTCCAGGTCTCCTTCTCCTTCTCCAGGTCTCTCTCTGAGGACTGAGAGAGTATTCGGTTCATGGACGTGAGCGCCAGGAGGAACCTCTTTCGAGTTTTCTCCTTCCCTTTAGTGATTTTACTAGAAAACAGCCGACCCTGTTTAGAAGGTAAGAGCCTCCTGGAGGTTTGAAACCTGTTCAGTCTGATCCATCTGGTGAGAGTTGAATTCTAGGCATGGAAAACACGAGCTTAAAGAGGCAGAATTTTATTGCGCACCTGGGATTTTGTCCCTTAGAATCACTGGGGACATAAGGGTTTGTCCTTTTTGTTTCACATTTTCCTCCATCCCTTCCTCCCTCCTTTCTCTTCTTCTCTTGCTTATTTTGTTCTTTCTCCTGTTCCTCCCAACACCAGGAGGGAGGGGGTGTTGCGGGGAGGGCTCTGCAGCTCCCACTGTAGGAGGTCCACCCAAAAATGTGAGGCTGAAATAGTGCTCAGGCAGTCAGGACCGGATTAGCCTTTGTGGGTCCCGGCACCAAACATATTTGTAGGCCCCTATGTAGTCACTGTGGGCTCCGAGTGTGGGCCTGGTGGGGCAGTGCCATTGGTGCCATAGGATACCCGGTACTGAACCTCAGAGACATTTTTCATTTTGATCACACACCCCTACATGACTGTACGCCTTGCCATACACAGCTCCCTCAGCCCCCGGGTTTTCTTATTGAGCTGTACACCCATGTGGGTTTACCAGTGTCCACAGTGAGCAGAACTTTCATAGTGATCAAGGAAACTCCCCACAGATTTATCTCCTTCCTCATTCAGACCTTCTCTAGCCATGTCTCCAGTACCCCCCATGTCACCAGTCACGGCAGGTGGTCCTAGTCTCAGCTCAGAGTTCTAAAGCCAGCAGATACCTGATCAGTTCTGACAGATTCCCCCCCTCAGCCCCCATCCTGCCATGTGAACCAGCCACCTGCAAACACCATCTCCCCAAAGTCAGGACTGAGCCCTTGGGAATCTGAAGCCACCAGCCTCTCTCCCTCTGCTCCCATCTACATGCTAGTCTGCTACCTGGTCACCACCACCTCTCCCCATACTTGTTTCCTTTCCACTTTGGAAATGCTCCCACCCAGCTGGAAGCTCCCTCTGCCAGCCTGACCTGCTCCCTCCTTCCCTGCTCCCTTGACATTCCTGTCCTACTGGTGCCCTCTGTTCCTTGAGGTGAACTCCAGTGTCTTTAGCTGCTCTAGCTTAATGGCCCCAGTAGTCACAGAGCCACCTGCAGCTTCTCTGGCTACAGCCATGGGGCCAGTTCCCAGAGGCCAGCCTTAGCCAGCTGCAGCTACTAGCCGCAGGAGGGGTGGCAATGCCAGGGCTGAGCATGCTTGAACCTTGCAACGGCAGCACTAGGGGCTCTAAATCCTCAGCCCTGGCCCTAGGCAGCTGCAGACTCTGGAGTTAGGCACTTCCCTCCTCTAGGCCATGGCTTTAAATACCTGCGATTCCCATCACCTGCAGCAGAGGCCACCAATTCCACGCCCCCCTCAGCCAGCACCTAGTCGTGCAGAAAGTGCAGCCTGAGTGATTTTGGAGGCTGGGGTGCCAGGAGGTTCCCATCCCTGAGCAGCAGCTCTGCAACAAGCTCACGTGCGTCCCAGTTGGGACATTAGCTGTTACTGACAAGGCTTGTCTGTGTTCTTTTTTTTATCTCATTGTTAGGTGTGAGAAGTATGAACTGTTGAATAGGTTCCATTAGTTGGTTAATAAGATGTCTACGAAGTAAATCACTGGCTTTAAAATAAGATCCAATCTGGAGCATATGAACTATTGACCCCTGGACTCCATCTCTGAGAGGGGACTTGTTTACCATCAGGGGACAGGCTCAAACCAGTCCAAACCGGTTTTTCCCGCCAAAACCAGCCCTCAGCGTTCCATCTCCTCAGCCCTTTTCCCGCCACAGAAGTGATATAAGGACGTGCTCAGCGCCTGCGCGGGGCCGTCCCCCCCCCAGCGACGGCCCCTCCACGGTCGGGTCTTCCCAGTGCTCCCGAGCCGGAGAGCGACGAACCCCCTGGGTCCCGCCGTGAGACTGAGGAACAGGAGGCCTGTCACCCCCATTCCTGCCGTCCTGCATCCCTGGTGTCCAGCCTCCCACGGAGCCCCCGGGGAGTGAGAGACCCCGGGGGGGGGCACTGGGGCTGGGCAGGAAAGTGACTCTGCCCCGGGGACCCCGGGAGAAGCCTCCGCGCGGCCTCAGCCCCCGGGGCGCGGCCGCCGGCGCGGCCCCCGGCATCGCGGGGATTTGGGGGGCAGAGACGGGGGCCGGGCGGGGGGGGATCCCCGGTGGTGTGGGGGGAGATGGGGGGTGTCAGGCAGGGAGGGGAGAAGCTGGAGTTGGAGGGGGGGAAAGGTCAGTGGACGCGGGGAGGGGGTTGAACTGTCTCTGTGCAGCCAGGAAATTCCCAAGTGGGGGGAGAAGTGGTGGGCGGGGGTAGGGGGGAGGGGGGTTAATTGGATCCTGTCCCTGTTTGTGCCACTTGGCTCTCGCCCCCGATACAAATTCTCTCTAGTTCTGCCCCTTTTCTCGCTCAGTGTCTCACACGGGGCTATAAAATCTGGGGCGATTTCCCCCCTTTCCCCTCCAATGATCAGCTCTCCCGTCTCCCCCGATTTCCCCCGTTCTCCCCATGAGTCTCAAACGTCAGTTTAAAATCTTCTCTCGTGAGGGGCATTTTCCACCCGTGTTATCTGCAGCGATTTGTCCTTGTGTAGGTGGGAAATTGTTGCCCTGCGTCATTCCCCAGCACATGGCTGCCCCTGGAGTGGGGTTGGGATGGCTCAGTGTCTTAATGCTCAAATAAATTTGTTAGTCTCTAAGGTTCCACAAGTACTCCTGTTCTTTTTGTGGATACAGACTAACACGGCTGCTGCTCTGAAACTATGTAACTGTACTCTCTATGCCAGGATCTAAATCATGAATGAAGATATTGAACAGAACTGGACCCAGAGCTGAGCATGGTGGGACCCACTCCTTATGCCCTTCCGGCCTGACTGTGAACCACTGATAACTACTCTCTGGGAACAGTTTCCCAACCAGTTATGCACCCACCTTAGAGTAGTTCCATCTAGGTTGTATTTCCCTAGTTTGTTAAGGAGAAGGTCATGTGAGACTGCATTGAAAGCCTTCCTAAAGTCTAGATAAACCATATCTGCCGCTTCCCCATCCGCAAGGTTTGTTACCCAGTCAAAGAAAGCTATCGGGGCTGGTTTGACACAACTTGTCCTTGATAAATCCAAGCTGGCTATTGCTTCTCTCCTATTATCTTCTAGATGTTTTCAGATGGATTCCTGAATTGTTTGCTGCATTATCTTCCCTGGTGCAGAAGTTAAGCTGACTGGTCTGTAACTGCCTGGCTTGTCCTTATTTCCTTTTTCATATATGGGAACTACATTTGCCCTTTTCCAGTCTGCTGGAATCTCTCCCATCTTCCATGACTTTTCAACTATAATAACCAAAGTAAAACTAGCCCATTGGGTCTGTGAGCAGGTAAATCGCCTCCCTCGCCCAGCAGCTCCCCCAGGGCAATGACCCAATGCCTCCCCCCACCACAGGGACAGAAGCTGAAAGTCCATCTGATGGCAGGTCAGGGGCTAGCGTGGAATGTGCTGGGATCTCGGCCTGGGCCCTAGTGGGGTAGGTGACCCCGTCACCGTAACCACACCCAGCAAGGCCTGCACCGATTTTCTCCCTGTCTGTGAGTCCCAGCAGAGAGACCAGGGACTCATTGGTCCATGGAGAATGAGCTTTCCCCAGCTGGGGCTGCAAACCAGTGATCAAGGGCAGCGGGTGAGGAGCTTGCACTAGCGCTCCTGCAGGGTCCATGGTGTGGGGTGAACAGAGAAATCCAGTGTCCAGGGCTCTCAGGCCACGTGTCCATTCCACTGCAGGAGGATCTGGGAGCAGCCTGAGGGGACTGGGGCAGGAGTCGGGAAAGCAGCCGTCTGGGAGAAGGAGGGAATTCAGCTGTGCTGGGGAAGCTGGGCTGAGCAGAGATGCTGCTGCAGATGCTGCTAGTTCCTGAGTACGACGCTGCAGCACTTTAACTACATGGTTAATATAGAGGTTGCAGCTCAGCTGAGTAGTGTGCTGCACTCATTTTAATGGTGTTAGTGGCTTTGCCAGGGTATAAAACCAGGGCCGCCCAGAGGATTCCGGGGGCCTGGGGTCTTCGGCGGCAGGGGCCCCCACTTCGGCGGTAATTTGGTGGCGGGGGCCCTTCCGTTTCATGACCCGCCACCGAAGTGCCCGGAGACCCGTGGCGGGGACCCCTGCTGCCGAATTACCGCCGAAGACCGGGCTGCACGTCGGCGGTGGGTCCCGCTTCGGCAGTAATTCGCCAGCAGGGGGTCCTTCAGCCCCGTAGTGGAAGGACTCCCCGCCGCCGAAGACCAGGAGCAGAAGAAGCTCCGGAGGCCTGTGCCCCACAAGAGTTTTCCGGGGCTCCCGGAGCGAGTGAAGGACCCTGCTCCAGGGGCCCCGAAAAACTCTCATAGGGGCCCCTGCGGGGCCCGGGGCCTGGGGCAAATTGCCCCTCTTGCCCCCCCCTCTCGGCGGCCCTGTATAAAACTGAGGTGCAGCTTCACCCTGGTCACACCCTGCTCCACCCCCTCCCCCTCCAGCCTGTCCATGCTCCCCCCTCCCCGAGCACTCCTTGTGCCTACAGCTGCTGGGGGGAGGCACAAGTGGCACCTGTGTGGGAGGAATTTCCCAGGGTGGGGGAGGGCTTTACCCCTTCCCTACAGCCCCTTTGGCCCACCCTGGGCAGCATGGGAGGCAGAGCACAGTGGTGGGCTGGGGCCAGATTTCAAGAATGTCTCTTGATGTCAGATCCAAATATGGGATCCTGCCTTTACATGCGTAGGGGCTGGACACCTGCAGTGCCCAAGGACTCCACATGCAGCTGTGGCTGCAGTTGGAACAAGTTCCCTGCAGTCCTGTAGTTCAAAGGGAGAAACTGAGGTACCCAAAATTAGGCCATTGTTGTAAATTGAGGCCTTTCCGCCTTGCCGTTAACAACAGTCGGTGGGCTAAGGCTCATTGGAAGTCACTGTTTAGACTTGATCACGGCTGACGTAGTCCTGGTCATAAGCAGAAGCCTGGCAGTGAAAGGTCCTGATTCCATCCCCAGCCTCCAGAGGCAGATGGTCCCCAAGGGATGGACCACCCCTGGGAATATTTTACACTCACAGTCTTTCCCACGGGCTGGGTAATTCCACAGTCTCATTCACAGGGCTGAGAACCTCAGGGTTAAGTTGCACAAAGTGAAACTAACTGAAATGTGCCCCTGCGCTGCACGCTGTGCTGTGCTGCCCTGGGGAGATGTGGCTTTAAGCTGCTGTCCCAGCCCCTTCCCACTCTCAAGAAGGACTGGGCCAAAGAGATCTGATGAGGTTCAACAAGCGTAAGGATTTTTATCTCTCTAGGCCGATCTGATCAGAAGATCTCGGGGAGCCTTACAGTTTATCTCCCGCTGAGTCCCCCTTTTAAGGCCATCTATCAGAGCTGACTTTAATGAACTCCACACACACAAAGCTATAAAATAAAACAACAACACTTTATTTGATAAGGCTAGAGGAATGAATGGAAAGGGGACTGGATTAATGAATCTGGAGATTCGGAATAACACACAGGCACTTATAATACAAGATGTTCTATCTTTACAGACATCAGCGATAAAGGGTGCAGGATCCAGAAAAGAGAAGCCAGTAGTGAACACTGACCGTGGACAACAGATGAAACAGACAGGTACGTATCCCTATCTTAA
Organism: Mauremys reevesii; assembly: GCF_016161935.1. Classification (NCBI taxonomy): domain Eukaryota; kingdom Metazoa; phylum Chordata; order Testudines; family Geoemydidae; genus Mauremys; species Mauremys reevesii. The sequence goes on from NC_052639.1 coordinate 12,454,144, forward strand.
CTCCCACCCTAACCCGCTTTGCGTCGTCCTGAGTGCACGATTGATCTAACTAATCGGACCAGGTCCGTGTATGCAAGTTTGCTTTCCCAAAACAACAAACAAACAACCCCAACTTAATTAGTAAGTAGCTATTGCAGGCCCATAGCCAGTGGCAAGATTGTACCGCACCAGGAGAGAGAGCAGCCACCTGCACCTCTGACAGCTCAAAAGCTCAAGAGCCAGTGCCCCTGGCCCCTCCTCATTGGTCTCTGTAGGAGCTGTTGCTGGGCAAGGTCAGATTCCTGCTCTTCCCACTTTCCCGCCTTTTCTAGGTACTGAGGAACAAGAACCTGACCCCAATGGAGGTCGCCTTGTCCTTTTACCAAAACAAAATGGCCTTTTGATTTACAGAACTTATTTTAACTTTTATACAGAATAATTCGGCAAACATGTATACTGAAATTAACATTTCCCCCTCTTGTCGGTGTTACACCTGTTTTAAAAAGATGTAACTGCCGACACCTGTGGCTTTGCCAAATTATGACCCACCCGATGAATAAATTGTCACATGGCGAAAAATTTGCATTGAACCCAAATACAACCATAGTATTACAGAGGGGGTAGTGCTGATTAAAACATTCCTTATCGCAGACTGGGGATGTGTAATAACTGTTTGATTTGCTTCTTCCTAATTACCACGGGACCAGTTAAACTAGGAATAGGAGAAGGAAGAACCAAAACAAATTGGTATACTCTTATTCCATACGGACCTACCATAGACCATTTACCAGAGTCTGCCGTTGTAACATTCATTTTAAACCTCCTATACAAGTCTAACTATTTACGGAAAATTTAACCTTGATCTTACTGCAGTAGAAAGTTTTACAATGAAAAGACTCTTCCTGCTTTACATCCATTTCCTGCATAGACGAACTATTGCAAGAAGGTGTGGATACAACAGTACATTGAGAGCCGAGAAGGAAGGACTGTGCTGGAGTACTAATTCTGAACATGGCACTAGGTCTTTCATGAACCCAAGGAGCTGATATATTTCCAGAAACCCACCCCATGGTACATGCTCAGGTACTTCCAATTTAATGCAACCGCAAATCTGAGAACTGTTGGGCACCCTAAGTTTGGTACAATTCCCAAAAGAGGTTTTACTATATCCCACTTACATGACATTTCTGTTTTTTCTCTGCATCCCACAGGTGCAGCCTGATAGTTAAGGCACATTTCTGAAATTACTGCTTGAAATATACCTGCCTTGTTCGATCTTTCTTTGACCCACTTGAGCACACAGCACGGTTCTTCCTTGATCATTAAAACAGAAATGGGGTCATTTTGTTCCAAAGGATCCAGGGTGGCCATGGGATCCTCTGTGGCATAATGACTCCTGTTATACAGAACAGATGGTCACCTTCAACCAAATCAATTAACCAAACCTTAACAAATACAGTGCAACCTATATACATAGAGAATAGGATGATGGCGGTCATGTCGATCTAGGAATGGAAGAGAAAATATGATTGGCACAGTTAAATGGGTTGATTTCCTTTCCATTCCTTTACCTGGCTGCTATGGAATCACTTTAATTTGATCCCCTTCTTTGCTGGTATTTGAACCTGATATACAGAGGCACTTGCTCCGTTTGTTATGATAACTGGACCCACCCAACGAGGACTAAGGACATGTTTTCTATATAATACCTAAACATTACCTTTGTACCAACCACCCATCCTACATCATTAATGTGGCCTAACCAAGCACTAATGACTTGGTTATTAGCTTTTAGTTGAGGAGCTACTCGATGTTGAAGACTGCTGATGGTGTCTAGCAACTGTGACATGTATAAGTCTATTTGCACCCTGGGAAGGTACTCATCCGGTGGAACTCCTCCCACCCACTAAAGTTCAGGGGTGTGCATAATTCTCCCAGTTAGCATCTCGTGCGGTGAAAACCCTCACACAGTTCTAGTAGATCGCATGGCCGCTAGGATATATGGGAGTTTGCTATCCCAATCCCTTCCTTGCACATCTATTACTTTTCTAAGAGCAGTTTTCATGGCTCTATTAGCCTCTCGACGATAACAGATTTTGCGGGTGAGCAGCTATGTGCAACCGCTGTTTGATGTTTAAGGCCGCACACAGCGCTGTTGTGACTTCACCCACAAAGTGTGGTCCTCTGTCTGAATCTATTTCTGATGGGATACCAAATCGAAAAGGTTTGTTCCAGTATTTCCTCCTTTATGTTAGGCAACCACGCCACTTAGACACCCGTTCCAAAGTTTTGGACGCAGCATAGTGTCCCTGGCCATGAGCTACAGTTATTAGTTCTTTTCGTGGAGTTATTGGCATAACCAGTACAGGTAATTCACAGTTTGGTGATGTTGCTATAATCAATCCGTTTTTGTCCTTACATATCCTTGATGTTTCCCTGCTGTTAAAAGGGCTTGGAGATCATTATCCTGTTTTTGCAGGGTCAAGATGCCATGGCCTGCTGACACATCTGGAGACGGCATCTTAACTACAGCAGCTGAAATTGGGTCTTATCCCATGTATATGCTGATCCTAACCTAGCAGCTTGTTTTGCTAGCTGATTGGCCTGATTGTCAAGCGTGGCCAGAACCGACCCCCTTCGTATGGGCTTTTACTTTGAACTCTTTTCTTCCAGATGGGAAGGGCTTGAACCACCCAACTAGAAGCAGAACACAGACAGATGTTTTCCTCAGGTGCTACCCCAGACGATACTGCCAGGACCGCAATTCATTGTGCAGCTTGTGCTGACGGCGGCCTCACCGTACCCTGCACCACTTGCTGTGTCCTCCTGGATTGCAGCAAACCCTGCAACAGGATGCCCTTCGTGGTGACAAGCACTCCCATCAACTGCCCAGAGTGTTAACCCTTTTCCTTGTACTTCTTCCCAGGATGTTGCTAAGAAGAATGGAGATAGTAAGTCTAAATCAGGATCTGGCAACGGACATTCGTGCTCATCTCCTGCGGTAATCGGAGCATAGGGAAGGATTCTCGTATGGGGGGGATCTTCTCAGTACGAATATCCCGATTGACCAGACTTAGAGTCCATCCCGCCAGCCGGGGAGAGGATACCCTTCCCTCATTAATTCTTCCAGAGATGACATATTTTACTGGAGTATGGCATGTCCTCACCACAATGAGAGCTGTGCCACTTAAATATTCCCAATGTGTTAGGGACCATACCAGGGCGAATACCTCACGTTCGCAAGCTGAAAACCTCGCCTCCACCTCACTGAGAGTTTTGGAACCATAGGCCATCGGTCTCACCTGGCCAATTTGTTTTTGCAGCAAAACAGCTCCAGTGCTTGCTGGAGTAGTTGCCAGGTGCAAGTAAAATGGCAGGCCTTGTTTAGGAGAGGCTCGCGCTGGTGCAGCCGCTAGAGCCTTTCTAAGATCATTAAAAAGGCACCTTTCACAATTGGCAAGTCAAATCCTAGTGAGGAAAAGACAAAGAAGCGTAAACTCTGGCAAGTCCAATGAAAAGTATAGGGCAGAGGCCAAAAATGAACGTGAAGAGCAACTAGCCAAGGCACAACAACTAACAGCAAAGGGTTGTTAAGTACATGGGATCAGGGCCGGCTCCAGGCACCAGCCTACCAAGCACGGGCTGGGGCGGCACCTTGGGAGGGGGGCACTCGGGGGTTGGGTTTATTGTTTTTGTTTGGCCAGGCGGCGCTGGGGGGAGGCGGGTCTTAGGAGGCGTGGTGCCGTGTTGGGGGGGCGGGGACTTGGGCGGTGCTCGGCTGGGGCGGGGACTTGGGCGACGTGCCGCTCGGGGGGCGGGGACTTGGGCGGGGCAATGCTCAGGGTGGGGACTGGGCGGGGCGCCGCTCGGTGGGCGGGGCTTGGGTGACGCTCGGGGGCGGGGCTTGGGTGACGCTCGGGGGCGGGGCCTTGGGCGGTGTGACGCTCGGAGGGGGTCCATGGGATGCAGGAAGTCTGCCAAACGGTCAGCAAAGCCACTAGGCAATCGGTGCTAAAGGAGCACTCCAGGAAGACCAGGCCACTGCGGCGAAGCTAAAAAAGTTCCTTGCTTCTGTCTTCACTGCAGAGGATGCGGAGGAAATCCAGACACGCCAGCCCTTCTTTTGAGGTGACAGATGCTAGAATCAAAGAATTATAGACCCATCAGGTTAGAAGGCACTGCAAGGTCCAGGGAGGGTGTTTGGGTGAAGAAGGGGGTTTGGGGTGTAGGCTCTGGGAGGGAGTTTGGGTGCTGGGTGCAGGGTCTGGGCTGGGACAGGGGTTTGGGGTTTGGGAGCAGAAGGGGGTACAAGCTCTAGGAGGGGGTTTGGGTTCTGGGTGCAGGGTCTGGGCTGGGACAGGGGGTTGGGGTGCAGGAGGGGGTTTGGGTGCTGGGTGCAGGGTCTGGGCTGGGACAGGGGGTTGGGGTTTGGGAGCAGAAGGGGGTACAAGCTCTAGGAGGGGGTTTGGGTTCTGGGTGCAGGGTCTGGGCTGGGACAGGCGGTTGGGGTGCAGGAGGGGGCTTGGGTGCTAGGTGCAGGGTCTGGGCTGGGACGGGGGTTGGGGTTTGGGAGCAGAAAAGGGTACAAACGAGGGAGTTTGGGTGCTGGGTGCAGGGTCTGGGCTGGGACAGGGGGTTGGGGTTTGGGAGCAGAAAAGGGTACAAACGAGGAGTTTGGGTTCTGGGGGCCGGGTCTGGGCTGGGACTGGGGGTTGGGGGTTGGGTGCAGAAGGGGGCACAAGCTCTAGGAGGGGGTTTGGGTGCTAGGTGCAGGGTCTGGGCTGGGACAGGGGTTGGGGTGCAGGAGGGCTTGGGGCTGGGTGCAGGGTCTGGGCTGGGACAGGGGGTTGGGGTGCAGGAGGGGGTTTGGGGGGCTGGGTGTGAGAGGGGGTTTGAGTGTTGGGTGCAGGCTCTGGGCTGGGACAGGGCGTTGGGGTGCAGGAGGGGGTGCAGGGTGTGGGTCTGGGCCAGGGATGAGGAGTTTGGGGTGCAGCAGGAAGGCTGCCCTGGGGCTGGGGTGGGGGGCCAGAGGGGAGGATTCCCCCCAGGGACAAGACACTCACCCAGGCCCCACCAGGCTGCTGCTCAGGAGGTCCAACCGGGATAAGCCCCTCCCCTCAGATTCGACTTGGAGTCACCTGGTGGGGGCGGGGAGGCTGCCATGCGCCTCCTACTTCCACAGGCGCAGCAGCCGCCTCAGCCTGCCCCCAGCGCCGCTCCTGTAGCCTGCAGTGGCAGCGGCCAGTGAGGGAGCACAGTGTGGAGATGCAGGGGCAGGCAGAGACGCTTGGGGAGGCACGTGGGGTGGCAGGCAGGGCCGGGGGATGCTCTGGGGGTGGCACGTGGGAGTGGCAGGTCGGGCTGGGGGAGAAACCCTGCCCTGAACATTGGTGGAGCCGGGCCCCTCGAGGCCCTGAATTTGCTGGAGCCCGGGCACCACAGGCCCATATAACTCGCCGCCTCTGGCAAGGTTCATCTAGTCTAACCCCTGCCAAGATGCAGGACTTTGTGTGTCTAACCCACCCAGCTTCTCTCTTCTGGCTGGGGTCCCTTGACTGCAGCAGCTCCCCCGATCTCCTCGCTCTCCTCTTTCCCTTACTTCCTTCACTTCTCTGCCCACTGGTTTGCTGCATCTCTGAGTCCTCTCTATATGCCCTGGCCCAGCAGCTAGTTGCCCAGGCTACACTCCCATTGCCATCCGTGGGGCAGCCTGGGCTGTGAGGGCTGCAGGTTTTGGTCCCTGGTCAATGCAGGTGCTATGGCTGCTGCACAGCTACGTGGTGACTCCTGCAGCCCATCACCAAACTGCGGGGCCATATTCTGCAGGGTGGCCTCCCTGGCTGAGATTCTGGGAGCAGAGAACCCCTGGGTCAGAGAAGGAAAATGGCCCACACAGAACACACTGTCAATGGCTCCCACAGACGTCCCGTGACACCCGACTGTGCAGCCCAGAAGTTCTCCTGCTCCTTCATTGTCACCGCGGGCAAGAGTCTGGCAATGGGAATGGATTATGCATCTGGGCAAGGAGGAATTGGCCATGGAGGTGGAGGAGGACTTGGCTTTGCCCTCCTTATCCTCCTCCTCATCCAAGTCGTCCTCTTCTGCTTTCTTCTCCATGACCACGTGCTCCATTCCCATGGCCAGGTCCTCCCCTCCTCCACTTCCTCCTCTCTGGCCAGATCCTCCCTCTCCTCTGTGGCCAGGTTCTCCTCCTCCTTTTCCTCCTCGTCCTCTTCTCTGGTCAGGTCCTCTTCCTCCTGCTCCTTCTCCGTGGCCAGGTTCTCCTCCTTCTCATCTTCCTCTCTGGCCAGGTCCTCTTGCTCCTACTCTTCCATTGCCAGGTCCACCTCCTTCTCTTCTTCTTCCCCCTGCATCGGCACATCCTCATCCTCCTCCATTCCTGGGTCCTCCTAGTCTATAGTCAGGTCCTCTACCTCTTCTTCCGCCTCTTCTTCTTCCCCCTGCATGGCCACATCCTCGTCCTCCTCCATTGCCAGGTCCTCTCCCTTCTCCTCCTCCTGACCCAGATCCTCCTTGTCCTCCTCTGTGGCCTGGTCCTTCTCCATGGCCAGGTCTTCCTCTTTCTCCTCTGGAGCCAGGTCCTCCTCCTCTTCCTCCTGCTCCATGGCCAGGTGCTCCACTCCTGTGGCCAGGTCCTCTTCCTCTTCCTCCACAGGCAGGTGCTCCTCTTCCTGCTCCATGGCCAGGTCCTTCTCTTCTTCCTTTTGCTCCATGATCAGGTGTTCCTTTCTTCCTCTTCCTTTACCTTCTTCTTCCTCCTCCTTCTCAGTGATCAAGTCCTCTTCCTCTTCTGTGCAGAGGTCCTCCTCCTCCTCTTCTGCTGACAAGTTCTCTTCCTCCTCCTCTCCTCTGCTGCAGACACATTCTCCTCCTCCCCCTTTCCTCTGCTGCAGACACATTCTCCTCCTCCTCCTTTCCTCTGCTGCAGACACGTTCTCTTCCTCCTCCTCCTCCTCTTCTTCCTCTTCTGCAAACAAGTTCTCCTCCTCCTTTTCCTCTTCTGTAGTCAGATTCTCCTCTTCCTTCTCTTCAGACACATCCCCCCCCTCCTCCTCCTCTTCTTCCTTTTCTGCAGACACATTCTCCTCTTCCTCTTCCTCCTCCTCCTCTTCTTCCTTTTCTGCAAACAGGTTCTCATCCTCCTCCTTGTTCTCTTCTATAGATATTTCCTCCTCCCCCTTCTCCTCTGTGTCCAGGTCTTCCTCCTCCTCAGTGGTAATGTTCTCCTCTTTCATCACTAGCTCCTCCACCTCCTCCTCTTTTTCACTAATCAGGACTTGCTCTTCCTGCTTCTCCTCCTCCTCTGTCTTTAGATCTTCCTCCTCTTCCTCTCTTTCTGTGTCAGGGTCTTCATCCTCCTCTGTCTTTTCCTCAGGGGCAAAGTCCTTCTCTGACTGGTCTGTGGGGGTCTCTGCATCAGAGAGACAAGGGCAGAGGGTGACTCTTGCTGGGGAGGGGGGGAAGAGGAAGGACAGGGGTGAGAAAGGATGGGGAGAGCAGATTTAATGTTTCTCCCTCCCATGTAAGCATCGAAAGGCAGAGAGATCCCCACAGTGTCCCTCTCACACCCCTCAGCCCCAGGACCCATTGCAGAGAGATCCCCACACTGCCCCGTCCACAGACCCCTCAGCCCCAATGACCCATGGCAGAGATCCCCACACTGCCCCTCCCATAGACCCTCAGCCCTGTGGCCCCATGGCAGAGTGGGCCCTTCACTGTCCCATCCTCCTGGGAGTTGCTCCAAATCATCAGGGACCCACTTCCCAGAAGCTCCCCATGCCCCATTGCAGGGGTGGCTCTGCAACTCCCGCTGATGTCATTGAGCTCACGTGGCTCTGGCCAGACCCTGGGCTGGGATCCCCACAATGACTGGGACAGAGCGACTGGGTGTTAATGGCCCTTGCTCCTCCCCATGCCCAGGGGGTCTCCTCACCTGCAGTGGAGGACCACTCAGCCTCCGTGTTGCAGAGAACCTCCAGAGAGTAGCTGCTCTCCTCTCCGGCAACAGTTAAGCAGCTGAGGCAGCGATCCCCCAGCTCCTGCCCTGGGAATGCCTCCTGCTGGCCCACGCAGCTGGGATGAGGGCAGGCCTTCCAGCAGAAGCAAACCCAGAGCTGCGTTGCCTGGCTCCTGCCATGGGCTGAGTCCTGCCTGCCCAGATTGAACTTAGGCCACCTCCATCTCGGCCTGGATGTTGTCTCTCTCTGCTCAGCACCAGCCCTGGGGCTGGTTTCCTCCCAGTGAGCAAGGCCGAGCAGGACCATCTCCTGGGGTGGCCGGGGCCTGCTTCCCATGCCATGCGGATGGAGGGGCAGCTCTCTGTCTGGGGACGCTGGCAGCTGGTCCCCTCTGGCTCGGGGCCACCTTCCTCCTGAGATACCTTCTCAGCACGTCCATCCTGGAACTGAGCAGGAGCAGCCGTGAGTCTGGGGCAACAAAGCCTCTCAGCAATGGGCCTGTCTTGCCTCAGGGGGGATGGAACCTGGGTCCTTAGAATCATAGAATCTCAGGGTTGGAAGGGACCTCAGGAGGTATCTAGTCCAACCCCCTGCTCAAAGCAGGACCAACCCCAACTTAATCATCCCGGCCAGGGCTTTGTCAAGCCGGGCCTAAAAACCTCTGAGGATGGAGATTCCACCTAGGAACCCATTCCAGTGCTTCACCATCCTCCTAGTGAAATAGTGTTTCCTAACATCCAACCTAGACCTCCCCCACTGCAACTTGAGACCATTGCTCCTTGTTCTGTCATCTGCCACCACTGAGAACAGCTGAGCTCCATCCTCTTTGGAACCCCCCTTCAGGTAATTGAAAGCTGCTATCAAATCCCCCCTCACTTTTCTCTTCTGCAGACTAAACAATCCCAGTTCCCTCAGCCTCTCCTCATAAGTCATGTGCTCCAGCCCCCTAATCATTTTTGTTGCCCTCCGCTGGACTCTTTCCAATTTCTCCACATCCTTCTTGTAGTGTGGGGCCCAAAACTGAACACAGTACTCCACATGAGGCCTCACCAATGTCGAATAGAGGGGAATGATCACGTCCCTTGATCTGCTGGCAATGCGTCTACTTATACAGCCCAAAATGCCATTAGCCTTCTTGGCAACAAGAGCACACTGCTGACTCATATCTAGTTTCTTGTCCACTGTAATCCCCAGGTCCTTTTTTGCAGAACTGCTGCTTAGCCAGGCGGTTCCCAGCCTGTAACGGTGCATGGGATTCTTCCGTCCGAAGTGCAGGACTCTCTTGGCCCCTGCTGACTCCACCCCAGGGGGCCCCTCCTAGTGCCTGAGTCACAAGGGCTGCTGTGCCCTGGGAAGTGTTTGGTGCCCAATAACAGACTAGGATTGTCATCCAGGCACAAGGGTACAAATCTATCACAATCTCCCAGTAACAACACAACAAGTGAGGAGCTTATTGGGCAGAGGAAGAAAGGCCTGGGGTTAAGGAAAGAACAGGAGCAACTAGACTAGTAACCCATCAACAATCACAGCATTGACAAGGGGCCCGACCCGCCCCAACCAGCTCCCTCCCAGCCCCTGCGCAGCAGAATGGGAGTTGAGTATCAGTTCTCTAGGGGCTGATGCTGCCCTGTGCTCCTTGGCCGGCTTGAAATTCACAAGGAAAACAAGCAAAGGGATTCTTACCGGGTCTTCGGTCTGAGTGTCAATGGGCACCTCCCAGGCTGTGACGCGTCTCCTCAGCTCCACTCCGCCAACAACCGAATGGAAACCAACCCCTTTGTCTCCGAGCACTGGCTTCTGATTGGCTCCTCTGCTCCACTCCCCAACAGCCAATAACCAAATGTAAACTGACCCCTATGTCTCCGAGCGCTGACTTCTGATTGGCTCTGGTCGTAGCTACCCGCATGTTCCGTCTCCGCCCGGCATTCCAGGCATGCTGGGAAGCGGTATCCTGAGCCATTCAGCCATTGCAGTGGCGGCTTAACGCCCAGGGGCCCATGCCCAGGGCCTCGGGCAACTCGGGGCCCTGGGAAAATCTCACCATGCTCGGGCAGCATGATTTCGTTGGTGATTGTCTTGCCTGGCATCAACAACGCTTCTGCTCTCACTCGTTTTCCATCTCACCACTGGGCTGGACTCTTTCCCCTCTTCCCCTCCCTCTCCACCCCCACATTTCTTTCCCCTTGGTGCCAAACACAACACAAGAGGGAAAAACAAAAGTTATCATCACAATCTGCCGTGATGGCTAGGCTCTCCTTCTCGCATCACCCACACCCCAGGGCTTACCCTGAACCCCCTTTGCATGATGTTGTCACAGCTACAATTGGAAAGCACCCCACTGCTCCTGCACCCAGCATAGTCACGCTGCACAAGAGACTCTTGTCCCTTCCACTGGTATTAACCCCACAGAGCCCCAGGTCCAGCTAGGATGCACCTTATTTTTCTTTAGTACTGGGGTTCTCGTCCTCTCCTTCCTATCTCTCTTGGACTCCATCTGTGGGAGTGGACAGGGAAGTGTTACAGACACACAGACCCTCCCCCAGCTCTCTCTGCACCCTGGGCTCACACCTGGTTGTCTCCCCAATCCTTGGCGCTGTCCAGCATGCCTCCCCCCGCAGAAGTCATAGAATCATAGAATATCAGGGTTGGAAGGGACCTCAGGAGGTATCTAGCCCAACCCCCTGCTCAAATCAGGACCAATTCCCAACTAAAGCATCCCAGCCAGGGCTTTGTCAAGCCTGACCTTAAAAACCTCTAAGGAAGGAGATTCCACCACCTCCTAGGAACCCATTCCAGTGCTTCACCACTCTGTGAGTGAAAAAGTTTTTTCCTGATATCCAACCTAAACCTCCCACACTGCAACTTGAGACCATTACTCCTTGTTCTGTCATTGGGTACCACTGAGAACAGTCTAGATCCATCCTCTCTGGAACCCCCTTTCAGGTAGTTGAAAGCAGCTATCAAATCCCCTGCTCATTCATCTCTTCTGCAGACTAAACAATCCCAGTTTCCTCAGCCTCTCCTCATAAGTCATGTGCTCCAGCCCCCTAATCATTTTTGTTGCTCTCCGCTGGACTCTTTCCAATTTTTCACATCCTTCTTGTACTGTGGGCCCCAAACTGGACACAGTACTCCAGATGAGGCCTCACCAATGTCAAATAGAGGGAATGATCACATCCCTCGATCTGCTGGCTATGCCCCTATTTATACAGCCCAAAGTGCCATTAGCCTTCTTGGCAACAAGGCCACACTGTCGACTCATATCCAACTTCTCGTCCACTGTAACTCCTAGGTCCTTTTCTGCAGAACTGCTTCCTAGCCATTCGGTCTCTAGTCTGTAACAGTGAATGGGATTCTTCCGTCCTAAGTGCAGGACTCTGCACTTCTCCTTGTTGAACCTCATCAGGTTTCTTTATCTAGGTCCCTCTGTATCCTATCCCTACCCTCCACTGTATCTACCACTCCTCCAAGTTTAGTGTCATCAGCAAACTTGCTGAGAGTGCAGTCCATGCCATCCTCCAGATCGTTAATGAAGATATTGAACAAAACCGGCCCCAGCACCGACTCTTGGGGCACTCCACTTGAAACGGGCTGCCAACTAGACATGGAGCCGTTGATCACTACCTGTTGAGCCTGACGATCTAGCCAGATTTCTATCCACCTTATAGTCCAATCATCCAGCCCACAGTTCTTTAACTTGCTGGCAAGAATACTGTGGGAGACCATATCAAAAGTTTTGCTAGAGTCAAGGAATAACACATCCACTGCTTTCCCTCACCCACAGACCCAGTTATCTCCTCATAGAAGGCAATTAGGTTAGTCAGGCATGACTTGCCCTTGGTGAATCCATGGCGCCGCCGCCCTTGGTGGTGCTGAGTTCTGGGGGCTGGGGTGGGGGAGGTCCGTCCGTTTCACAAGCTGCGGCTCTTCCCACGTCCCGAGCTCATGGTAGAATCCCGGCAGGAGTTTGGGGGCAGAGAGGAGCTGCCCAACCCCGTAATCCAACCCTCCTTCCCCTGCCTCATTCCAGACGCTGCGTCCCAGCCCCCCCGCTGCCCTGGGGCAGGTGGGTTTCTAGTCCCCGTTGGGCCCCTCTCCTAGGCCAGCGGTTCTCAGCCCCATCAGCACACCGGGCCGCCGGGTAGTGTCTGCACTGGGTGGCTGCAGCCCACAATGGCTAAGAGGTTGAGAACCGCGGCTCTGGGCCGAGTCTGTGGCTGCTCTGGGCCAGGCCTCTGCAAAGCTCCGCGGTCCGTTACTGGGGCCATTTCAGCCACTGTCCTGGCTGGACGGGAGCAGCGGGAGCTGGAGCAGGAGGGAACTGGGGGGGTCCTTGCACCTCAGGGGCTGCCCGGTCAGAGCCCAGCCCTGGGCGGGAATCCCCGGCAGAGCCTGGTTCCTCGCTCGTTCCGTGTGCTGGTTTCCCCTGGAGCTAATGGAGTCTGGGTCCCTTCGGTTGATTGGTTGGTGACTCCGAACAGACCCAGAGCCGTAAGCGAGGCGAAGGTTTGGCCTTCAGGATAGCTGGTGCCCTGTAGTGCATCTGCAGAACCGTGGCCGGGGGGAGTCTGGGGCTGGGATAGCCGGGGGCTGCGGGTCAGGATTGAGGGACACCAGCAGGGCTGTGTGGGGGGGGGGGGAGCCCAGGGCTGGGATAGCGGGGGGCTGGAATTCGGGACTGAGGGGCACCGGCAGTGCTCTGTGAGGAGTAGGGCTGAGCCCAGGGCTGGGATAGTGGAGGGCTGCGGGTCGGGACTGAGGGGTACCAGCAGGGCTGTGGGGGGCGGGGGTGAGCCCAGGGCTGGGATAGCAGGGGCTGTGGGTCAGGATTGAGGGGCACTGGCAGTGCTGGGGGGGGGAGCCCAGGGATGGGATAGCAGGGGGCTGCGGGTCGGGACTGAGGGGCACCGGCAGGGCCGTGGGGTGAAGCAGCCCATCTGGCTCTAGGTTCTCCTCTCGGTTTCCTGGGCACTGAAACATTCCCCTGCTCCCCCCCACCGACCCAACGAATCCGAGCTGGGGCGCGGGGGCGAGGCTGGCCCGGCGCGGGAGCTGCACGGTTCTCCCCTGCCCCCCGTCTCGTTTGTTTCCCGGCTGCAGGATGAAGAGGACGAGGACGATCCCATCTACGTGCATGGTGACGAAGGCTACAGCCCCAACCTCAGGGGCAACTACTTCCGAGATGGGCAAACCAAGATCGGTGAGCGCCCCTTGCCCTGCCCTGCCCCTCGGCAGCTCCCCGGGCCTCTGTCTGGGAGGAGCTGGGAGCGGGTGGCTGCGTGGGTACGTCCCTCTCTGGCTGTGTGAGCTGGGCCCGGTGCAGTCTGGGGGCGACCCTAAGCCACCCTACGTCACTGCCCTCTGCAGTCTGCCGTCGAGCAGCCTTGGCGCGCCTTTGCATTGTGCCAACTGCCAACGGGCCTCCCGGGCTGTGCCGGGGGCTGGGCACAGAGATGCTCGTTGCCTCAGACAGAGGCACGAAGAGCAAGTGACTCTCCCAAGGACACCCAGGGGGTCACTAGCAGAGCCAAGAAGTGACCCTCCATCTCCTGCGTCCCAGCCCCATGACCCTCCTTGCTCTGCGAACATGTGCTCCCTAAATCTCTTTTCCTCGGCATCATCATGTGGCAGAGAGTTCCACTGGCTAACGTACATTGTCCAGAGCAGTAATGAAATGATCCAAAGCCCCTTGCTTGGCCACGTTAACGAGGCTCCCTCCCTCCCCAGGGCCCTGCTCACCCCTGTGGCTGCGGCTGCAGGGGCTTCCGTTCGCCTGCGGGCGTCCCGCTGCAGAGCCGAGGCCACGCCCGCTGCAGTGCCGGGAATCTCCGCTGAGGCTAGCGGTGAGGCGCCCCAGCTGGTGGGCTGCATGTGCCAGAGTGGGGCTGATGTTCCCTCCAGCAGGGGGCGGTGGTGGCGAGTGTGGCCCCCCCCCCCACTCTAGGGCCCTAGGGCTGCTGTCTCCCCGCCCCCGCGCCCATCCTGTGCGTGGTCTGGGTGTTTTATGATCACGGTGAGTTTCGCTGCTGCTCCCCGGCCCTGCGGTAGGCTCCCAGCCCTGGCCCGCTGCAAGGCCGGATCGCAGCCCTCCCCTTCGCCCCGCAGACTTCGTGCTGGTGTGGGAGGAGAAGGTGCGGCCCCGAAGAAGAGGAGGGGAAGCTGGCGGCTCACGAGGCCAGAGGCGACCGGCCACGCGGGCACCACGAGCACTGGAGGAGGAAGTTCCTCAACAACCTGAGAAATGCCGGGCTGCTGATGGAGAAGGTGAGAGGAGAGATGCCTCCCTCCTCCGGTCCCGGCCGCATCCCTCCTGGGCCCCGGGCCCCTGCTGTGTCCCTCCCCGCCCCAGGTCCCTTCCATGTCCCTCCCCACCCCTAGGTCCCTGCCGCGTCGGGTTGCCAACTTTCTAATCACACAAAACCCAGCATCCCGCCCCTCCTCGAGGCCCCACCCATGCCCCGCCCCTTCTCCGAGGCCCCGCCCCTACTCACTTCATCCCCCCCCCTCCATCTCTTGCTCTCTCCCACCCTCATTCACTTTAACTGGGCTGGGGATTAGGGTACGGGGGGGGGGGGGGGTGGGGATGCAGGCTCTGGAGTGGGGCTGGGGGTGAGGAGTTTGGGGGGCAGGAGGGCTCTGGGCTGGGGCAGGGGTAGAGGTGAGGGCTGTGGGAGGAGTTTGGGTGCAAGAGGGGGCTGCGGGGTTCATCGTGGTTCCCAGCCAATGGGAGCTGCAGAGCCGGCATTAGGGTCAGGGGCAGCGCGTGGAGCCTCCCTGGCCGCCCATGTGCCTAGGAGCTGCAGGGACCTGGGGGCCGTGTGAATTCTGGGCAGGCAGGGAGCCTGCCTTAGCCCGGGTGTGCCGCCGACCGGAGTCACCAGGGTCCCTTTGTGACGGGGCGTTTCGCCTGGCAACCCAAGGTCCCTGCCATGTCCCTCCACCTCCAGGCCCCAGGCCCCCTGTGACGATGCGGTTCTGGCGGGACCCAACTGCGAGTGCCAATTCAGGACCAATTGCTCAAACAGGGCAGTCACAGCCCATGGCTGGGGGTTTCCACCTCTAAGGCAAACCAAACCAGCCAGACAGAGAGGACTTCGGTCTCACCCCACTGGCTAACCACAAGTCACACAAGGAATTTCCTTAGACACTCCAGTCTCCCAGTATCACCACCAGTGCACTCGTCCTGGGGATGAATGGTTATGAAAACCAACACCCCAATAAAGAAAATGGTTCCCTCGATCCCAAAGGACCAAGCCCCAGACCCAGGTCAATATACACATCAGATCTTACCCACAAATCACGCTGTTGCCAATCCTTTAGAATCTAAAATCTAAGGGTTTATTCATAAAGGGAACAAGGTAGAGCTGAGAGCTAGAACTGGTTACATGGAATCAATCACATACAGTGATGGCAAAGTTCTTGGTTCAGGCTTGTAGCAGTGATGGAATAAACTGCAGGTTTAAATCAAGTCTCTGGAACATCCCCCGCTGGGATGGGCCATCAGTCCCTTGTGCAGAGCTTCAGTTTGTAGCAAAGTCCCTCCAGAGGTAAGAAGCAGGATTGAAGACCAGATGGAGATGAGGCATCAGCCTTTTAGAGGCTTTACAGCAAAATGGAGTCTGGAGTCACCTGGGCAAGTCCCTGCACTTTGCTGAGTCACAAGGCGTGTCTGCCTCCTCTCCATGGGTCAGTTGTGTAGCTGATGGTCCTTAATGGGCCCTCAAGCAGGCTAGGCAGGGCTAACACCACCAGAAACACAGCACAAATTTGAAATACAGACAGTACAGAGCCAATACTCATAACTTCAACTACAAAATGACACATGCACCCAGACACCATAATCATAACCAGCCACCCATAGCCTGGTCTTAGACACCTTATATGATCCTTTACATAAGATTTGGTGCCACTACAGGACCTTGGTTGCAACCATGTTCTATATGGTCCCAGATCATATCAGTAACGTCACACCCCCGCCATGGCCCTCCTCTCCAGGCCTGATCCCCCAGCGTCACCCCTCCGAGCCCCAGCCCCCCACCCCATCCCTCTCCCACTGGGTCCAGGCCCCTGCTGCATCCCCCTCCCAAGCCCTGGCCATGTCCCCCCTTCCCAAGGCCCTGGCCCCCCACCACATCCCTCCCGGCTCCAGCCAGGCCTGGCTGTGGCTGATTGGGGTGACGGTGCATTGGGAGACTCTCGAGGCCTTGCTGGCCCCAGGATGCAGCAGTCGGAGAGAAGGCGGCTGTCCCCTGCCTGACCCCAGGGCCGTGTGTCCCATCCCTGCCCTACAGACCCTGGCCTGGAGCCCCTGGACGCAGGCACATGGCAGCTCTGCCCCCCTGGGGGCTCCGTGTTCAGCCCCCTCCTGCTTCCCCGCAGGAGGAGATGCTGAGCGAGCGGAAAACCATCCACTACCTGAAGCTGAGCGCCCCGTGGGACGTGCTGGTGTTCTACGCCGAGGAGCTGTGCCTGCGAGCGCCCCTGCAGGTCAGTGCACCCGGGGGGGGGGCGGCTCTCCCACCAGCCCCCCCATTGCCCTCTGCTAGCCCAGTCCTGGGCTCCCCCCCGCATCTCTGCCAGCTCCCCTCAACCCCGACCCGCAGCCCCCTCCTACCCCAGCCCTGGGCTCCCCACCCAGCTCTGCCAGCGCCCCGACCCGCAGCCCCCTGCTAGCCCAGCCCTGGGCTCCTCACCCAGCTCTGCCAGTGCCCCGACCCGCAGCCCCTTGCTAGCCCAGCCCTGGGCTCCCCCCCAGCTCTGCCAGCGCCCCTCCACCCCGACCCGCCGCACCCTCCTAACCCAGCCCAGGGCTCCCCACCCAGCTCTGCCAGCGCCCCTCAACCCGACCCGGCCCCTCCTACCCCAGCCCTGGGCGCCCCCCCAGGTCTGCCAGCTCCCCTCAACCCCGACCCGCAGCCCCCTGCTAGCCCAGCCCTGGGCTCCCCCACCCAGCTCTGCCAGCTCCCCTCAACCCCGACCCGCAGCCCCCTCCTACCCCAGCCCTGGGCTCCCCACCCAGCTCTGCCAGCGCCCCGACCCGCAGCCCCTTGCTAGCCCAGCCCTGGGCTCCCCACCCAGCTCTGCCAGCTCCTCACCCCCGACCCGCACCCCCCGCCGACCCCAGCCCTGGGCTCCCCCACCCAGCTCTGCCAGCGCCCCTCAACCCCGACCCGCAAGCCCCTCCTACCCCAGCCCTGGGCTCCCCCACCCAGCTCTGCCCGCCCCCCACAACCCCCACCCCCACCCCTCCTACCCCAGCCCTGGGCTCCCCACCCAGCTCTGCCAGCTCCCCACAACCCCCACCCCCTCCTACCCCAGCCCTGGGCTCCCCACCCAGCTCAGCCAGCGCCCCTCAACCCCGCCCCGCAGCCCCTCCTACCCCAGCCCTGGGCTCCCCACCCAGCTCTGCCAGCTCCCCTCAACCCCGACCCGCAGCACCCTAGTACCCCCGACCTGGGCTAGCCACGCATCTGTGCCAGCTCCCCGACCCGCAGCCCCCTGCTAGCCCAGCCCTGGGCTCCCCCCAGCTCTGCCAGCGCCCCGACCCGCAGCCCCCTGCTAGCCCAGCCCTGGGCTCCCCCTCAACCCCAACCCGCAGCCCCCTCCTACCCCAGCCCTGGGCTCCCCCACCCAGCTCTGCCAGCGCCCCTCAACCCCGACCCGCAGCCCCCGGCTACCCCAGCCCTGGGCTCCCCCCCCAGCTCTGCCAGCGCCCCGCCCCCCCGCCCCGCATCCCCCTGCTAGCCCAGCCCTGGGCTCCCCCACCCAGCTCTGCCAGCTCCCCTCAACCCCGACCCGCAGCCCCTCCTACCCCAGCCTGGGCTCCCACCCAGCTCTGCCAGCGCCCCTCCACCCCGACCCGCAGCCCCCTGCTAGCCCAGCCCTGGGCTCCCCACCCAGCTCTGCCCGCGCCCCACAACCCCGCCCCGCCGCCCCTCCTACCCCAGCCCTGGGCCCCCCCACCCAGCTCTGCCAGCTCCCCTCAACCCCGCCCCGCAGCCCCCAGCTAGCCCAGCCCTGGGCTCCCCCACCCAGCTCTGCCAGCTCCCCTCAACCCCGACCCGCAGCCCTCTCCTACCCCAGCCCTGGGCTCCCCACCCAGCTCTGCCAGCGCCCCGACCCGCAGCCCCCTGCTAGCCCAGCCCTGGGCTCCCCACCCAGCTCTGCCAGCGCCCCTCAACCCCGACCCGCAGCCCCCTCCTACCCCAGCCCTGGGCTCCCCACCCAGCTCTGCCAGCTCCCCTCAACCCCGACCCGCAGCCCCCACCTACCCCAGCCCTGGGCGCCCCCCCAGCTCTGCCAGCGCCCCGACCCGCAGCCCCCTGCTAGCCCAGCCCTGGGCTCCCCCACCCAGCTCTGCCAGCGCCCCTCAACCCCGACCCGCAGCCCCCTCCTACCCCAGCCCTGGGCTCCCCACCCAGCTCTGCCAGCGCCCCTCAACCCCGACCCGCAGCCCCTCCTACCCCAGCCCTGGGCTCCCCACCCAGGTCTGCCAGCGCCCCTCAACCCCGACCCGCAGCCCCCTCCTACCCCAGCCCTGGGCTCCCCACCCAGCTCTGCCAGCTCCCCTCAACTCCGACCAGCCCCCTCCTACCCCAGCCCTGGGCGCCCAGCTCTGCCAGCTCCCTCAACCCCGACCCTCAGCCCCCTGCTAGCCCAGCCCTGGGCTCCCCCACCCAGCTCTGCCAGCTCCCCTCAACCCCGACCCGCAACCCCCTGCTAGCCCAGCCCTGGGCTCCCCACCCAGCTCTGCCAGCGCCCCTCAACCCCGACCCGCAGCCCCCTCCTACCCCAGCCCTGGGCTCCCCACCCAGCTCTGCCAGCGCCCCTCAACCCCGACCCGCAGCCCCCTGCTAGCCCAGCCCTGGGCTCCCCACCCAGCTCTGCCAGTGCCCCTCAACCCCGACCTGCAGCCCCCACTTACCCCAGCCCTGGGCTCCCCCCAGCTCTGCCAGCGCCCCTCAACCCCGACCCGCAGCCCGCACCTACCCCAGCCCTGGGCTCCCCAGCTCTGCCAGCGCCCCTCAACCCCGACCCGCAGCCCCTCCTACCCCAGCCCTGGGCTCCCCAGCTCTGCCAGTGCCCCGACCCGCCGCCCCCCCCTACCCCAGCCCTGGGCTCCCCCCCCAGCTCTGCCAGCGCCCCTCAACCCCGACCCGCAGCCCCCACCTACCCCAGCCCTGGGCTCCCCACCCAGCTCTGCCAGCGCCCCTCAACCCCGACCCGCAGCCCCCTCCTACCCCAGCCCTGGGCTCCCCCCCCCCAGCTCTGCCAGTGCCCCGACCCGCAGCCCCCTGCTAGCCCAGCCCTGGGCTCCCCTCAGCTCTGCCAGCGCCCCTCACCCCCGACCCGCAGCCCCCTCCCTCCCCTCCCCTGTGCTCCCCCCCCAGCTCTGCCAGCGCCCCTCAACCCCGACCCGCAGCCCCCTCCTACCCCAGCCCAGGGCTCCCCAGCTCTGCCAGCGCTCCGACCCGCAGCCCCCTGCTAGCCCAGCCCTGGGCTCCCCACCCAGCTCTGCCAGCGCCCCTCACCCCCGACCCGCCGCCGCTGTTAGCCCAGCCCTGGGCGCCCCAGCTCTGCCAGCGCCCCGACCGCAGCCCCTCCTACCCCAGCCCTGGGCTCCCCACCCAGCTCTGCCAGCGCCCCTCAACCCCGACCCGCAGCCCCCTGCTACCCCAGCCCTGGGCGCCCCCCCAGCTCTGCCAGCGCCCCTCAACCCCGACCCGCAGCCCCCTGCTAGCCCAGCCCTGGGCTCCCCACCCAGCTCTGCCAGCGCCCCTCAACCCCGACCCGCAGCCCCCTCCTACCCCAGCCCTGGGCTCCCCACCCAGCTCTGCCAGCGCCCCTCAACCCCGACCCGCAGCCCCTCCTACCCCAGCCCTGGGCTCCCCACCCAGCTCTGCCAGCGCCCCTCAACCCCGACCCGCAGCCCCCTCCTACCCCAGCCCTGGGCTCCCCACCCAGCTCTGCCAGCGCCCCTCAACCCCGACCCGCAGCCCCCTCCTACCCCAGCCCTGGGCTCCCCACCCAGCTCTGACAGCGCCTCAACCCCGACCGCAGCCCCCTCCTACCCCAGCCCTGGGCTCCCCACCCAGCTCTGACAGCGCCCCGACCCGCAGCCCCCTGCTAGCCCAGCCCTGGGCTCCCCACCCAGCTCTGCCAGCGCCCCTCAACCCCGACCCGCAGCCCCCTCCTACCCCAGCCCTGGGCTCCCCACCCAGCTCTGACAGCGCTCCGACCCGCAGCCCCCTGCTAGCTCAGCCCCGCCCCCCAGCTCTGCTAGGCCCCCCGTGTGCAGGAAGTAGTGGGGGGACTGGCCCCGTCTCCGCCTGCAGGTGACTGTCGGTCTGGGAGGTTCCCCTGGCCACCCCCAGCCCTGACGCTCTCTGTGCCGACCGCAGGCCCAGCCCAACCCGGACTGGAACAGCTCCGCCGAGGTCCTGAGGAGACTCTGCATCCCCAACGCCCTGCACCAGCACGTCCCCAACAAGCCCGCGGACTATTACACCTGCGCCTTCCGCAGGTCCAAGCTGGACAAGTGAGTCTCGGGACTCCCTCAGTTAGGTCCATCTGGGGGGCCAGGGAGGCCAGAGCTGCATTGGGAGACCAGAGCCCCATCTGGGCTCCCCTCCAGTCTCCCAGCCAGCTCCAAACTGAAACTCCCTCCAGCCTCTCACTCAGCCTCCCCCCGGCTCCTCCCCCAGCCTTTGTGTCCTTTGTCCAGTTTCCGGGCAGAGGTGTCACCTGGCCTCCAGCCCCCTTCCTGGGGTCTCATGTTCCGTGCTCAGGTGTCCTCCCTCAAGGCAAGTCTCCCATCCCCAATGCAGCCAGTCCCAGCACAACTCCCCTGCAGCCTTCCCAGGCCAGCACTCCCCACTCAGCATTCACAGAGCACAGCCAGAACATCCCCACTTCGTCACAGCTCCCTCCTTGCCTCCCTTCCCCTGGCCCGACTGGCTGTTTGATTATCCCCCCCAGGTTCCTGGGCAGCGACTCCCGGGACTCCTACTTCAGCAACACGCAGAGACATCGCATCGTGAGTAGGGTGGAGGGAGCATGGGGACCTCAGGGGCCTGCCCCACTCCCAGCCCTGCTCTGCCCAGGTCCGTAATTAACCCCGTTGCCCTAGAGGCAGCTCCACGGGCCCATCACATGGTGGGCAGCCAGATCGAAATCCCCTGGCTCTCTAATGGGCTGATTTAACCCCCCACCCAGACCCAACCCTGCCCCCAGCTCTGTGTAGAAACCCCAACCCAGAATCATCCCCCTTCATGGCTTCGGGCCCAGCTCTGTGCTTCAGCCTCCGCAGGCCCCACAGCTGGTGGGAAACACTAGAACCAGTGACGTGTGTTTGAATCCAATCTCAGGCTCCAGGGCACGGCTGATTGCCTGGGAAGGGTCAGGAAGGCTCCTCTGCCCTGCACCTAGCATGAGCCAAGGGAATGTGGGGGCATCAGAGCCGTGGGCAGCTCCGGCCCTGGGGGCTGGGCCAGAAAGGTCTATGGGAAGGCTCCCATTAGCATCCCAAGGCTCTGGTGCAAGGTCCAGGTGTGTGAGCTCCACAGGGCTGCGCCCAGCCGGGACTTGCTGGGTTCCTGCTCGCGTGAGCCCTGGCGAGGGTGGACTTTGCTGACGGCGCCGCTCCTCGGGTCGGCAGGTCTATGAGATCCTGGCTCGCACCATCTACGGGAAGCGGAAACGTGCCGAGATCGGGATCAACCGGCTGCTGGACGAGCGGGTGTACGGCGCTGCCTTCCCGCTGCACGAGGTAGGCTGCCGGGTGGGCTGCTGTCCCCGGAGCTGGGATGGGGGCCTGGGAGAGACGTCCGTCCGGAGCTGGGATGGGGTGGGGACAGACGTCCCTCCGGAGCTGGGATGGGGGGCCTGGGAGAGAGACGTCCTTCTGGAGCTGGGATGCGGGCCTGGGAGAGACGTCCCTCCGGAGCTGGGATGGGGCAGGGACAGACGTCCCTCCGAGCTGGGATGGGGGCCTGGGAGAGACGTCCTTCTGGAGCTGGGATGGGGGCCTGGGAGAGAGATGTCCTCCGGAGCTGGGCTGGGGCGGGGACACAGACGTCCCTCCGGAGCTGGGATGTGGGGACCGGGGGGCAGCTGCTGGCTCTGCAGGTCCTGGTTGGTCACTGCGGCCATTCAGCCGGCACTAGGCGGGGTCCCGGGCAGCCGTTGGCAGCTCTGCTCCTGGGCACTGCAGAGACCCTGCCCCATCCGCAGTCGCCCCTGGCTGTGCAGGTGGCCGACCCGTCTCCTCTCTGTTGCCTTGACCCAGGGCCCCTTCGAGACGCCTGAGTCTGAGGTCCCGATGAAGCCCTGAACCTCGCCAAGTCCTCTACCGCTTCTGGGCCCAGTGGGGCTGCTGGTACCGGTACCAGCCGCTGGATCACATCCGCCAGTACTTCGGGGAGAAGACTGCCATCTACTTCGCCTGGCTGGGTGAGAGCCCACCTCCTCCTCCCCTCTGTCCGCCTCTGCCCCCCTGCCCCCAGCGCCTCCCCTGCAGCGTCCCAGGGGCCAGGTTGGGGCTGGGATGGGGATCACGGGATTGTTCCTGGAGCCTGCTGGACACACAGAGCCCCAGGGCTTCTCTCTGCCCCCAGCCAGGCTCACCCAGCCTGTGCTGCCCGGTGGCGCTGCCCAGGGCTCTCGGTGTCCGGCCGGCAGAGGCAGATTCCCGGCACCCTGACTGGTACAGAAAGGGCCGGGGGGCAGGACCGTGGGGGCAGGTCTCCTGGTTCTTTCCCGTGGTGCTGCCGCGAAGTGCCAGCAGTGCCATGTGGCTGGTGCCCCGTGCCCCTGCTTCACAGGGGCGTGGGCGGGCGTGGGGTGGAAGAGGGTGAGCGAGGTGCCATGCAGAGTCTGCAAGTGCCTTAGTCCTGCCCCCAGCCTGCCAGGTGGGGCGGGATCATTGTCCACATTTTACAGCTGAGGAAACTGAGGCACGGACGGGGGAGGGACTTTCCCCAAGCCACACAGGGCATCAGCCCTGGGGGTGAAACTCAGGAGTCTTGGTGCCCCACCCTTGATGGAGAGGGGAGGGAGGGGTCTCCCTGCCGGTGTCGCCTCCTCCGGGCTGGTCTCACGTGCCCGCCCCTCTGCAGGCTTCTACACGGCCTGGCTGCTCCTGCTGCGGCCGTGGGCACCGTGGTCGTCCTCGCAGGCCTGGTTGCCATGGGAACCAACACGCCCGCGTGAGTCTGTGGGGCTGGGGTTGGGAGCGCAGGAGGGGGGGTGTGTGAGGAGGACCCCTGCCATCCTACCCTGCCCCCCGACATCCAGCCCTCAGACACAGGAATTCGCAGGCTGCCGCCAGCCGCCGTTACTAGTGTGCGGCCTGGGTGCTGCCTTCTCGAAGGGCGGGGGCTCTATAGGGGGGGGGGGTGCTAGATGGGCTACTCCAGCAGCTCCCAGCACTCTCCGCTCCCAGGCCTAGAAAAATCCCCCGGGTCACAGCTGTCAGTAGAAAGGAGGAGACACAAGGAGGGGCTTTGATATGTGGTGATTTGCTGAGGGAGAGCGGGGTGGCGCCGTATAACTGCCGGCAAGGCACCGTTTGCAGCCTCTGGAGAGAAAGCAAAGTGCCAACGCTGGCCACCCACCAGCCTGCTTTTCTGGGCAATGGCACAGTGTAAGCAGGGGGCTGCACAGCCTGGAAATAGCCCGGGCAGCAGGGAGAGAGACGCGGGTTTCCACCCAAGAGAGGGGACAGCTGAGGAGGAGAAGGGTGGGGGCCCTTGGTGGGCTATTGAGGGGAATACAGGTTCAGGTGCCATGAATGGTGCCACCTGCCAACCCAGTGCCATCGCTGGGGGAGTCGGTGCATCGCTGCACTCGGCTCTGCTCACATGTCCAGGACTGGCACCAGTTAGTGGCTGGAGACCTGAAGAGAGAGTCTCCTTAAACTCCTCTGGTCTGTGTCTGTGCTTTGGGGCAGGCGGCCTTGTTCCCTGCAGGGGGAGGTGTGTATCCAGCCACAGCCCCCCTCTGGCCTCAGGGAGGAGAGGGAAGGATGGGGGGTTAAATCAGCCCATTAGAGAGCCAGGGGATTTCGATCTGGCTGCCCACCATGTGATGGGCCCGTGGAGCTGCCTCTAGGGCAACGGGGTTAATTACGGACCTGGGCAGAGCAGGGCTGGGAGTGGGGCAGGCCCCTGAGGTCCCCACGCTCCCCCCACCCTACTCACGATGCGATGTCTCTGCGTGTTGCTGAAGTAGGAGTCCCGGGAGTCGCTGCCCAGGAACCTGGGGGGGATAATCAAACAGCCAGTCGGGCCAGGGGAAGGGAGGCAAGGAGGGAGCTGTGACAAAGTGGGGATGTTCTGGCTGTGCTCTGTGAATGCTCAGTGGGGAGTGCTGGCCTGGGAAGGCTGCAGGGGAGTTGTGCTGGGACTGGCTGCATTGGGGATGGGAGACTTGCCTTGAGGGAGGACACCTGAGCACGGAACATGAGACCCCAGGAAGGGGGCTGGAGGCCAGGTGACACCTCTGCCCGGAAACTGGACAAAGGACACAAAGGCTGGGGGAGGAGCCGGGGGGAGGCTGAGTGAGAGGCTGGAGGGAGTTTCAGTTTGGAGCTGGCTGGGAGACTGGAGGGGAGCCCAGATGGGGCTCTGGTCTCCCAATGCAGCTCTGGCCTCCCTGGCCCCCCAGATGGACCTAACTGAGGGAGTCCCGAGACTCACTTGTCCAGCTTGGACCTGCGGAAGGCGCAGGTGTAATAGTCCGCGGGCTTGTTGGGGACGTGCTGGTGCAGGGCGTTGGGGATGCAGAGTCTCCTCAGGACCTCGGCGGAGCTGTTCCAGTCCGGGTTGGGCTGGGCCTGCGGTCGGCACAGAGAGCGTCAGGGCTGGGGGTGGCCAGGGGAACCTCCCAGACCGACAGTCACCTGCAGGCGGAGACGGGGCCAGTCCCCCCACTACTTCCTGCACACGGGGGGCCTAGCAGAGCTGGGGGGCGGGGCTGAGCTAGCAGGGGGCTGCGGGTCGGAGCGCTGTCAGAGCTGGGTGGGGAGCCCAGGGCTGGGGTAGGAGGGGGCTGCGGGTCGGGGTTGAGGGGCGCTGGCAGAGCTGGGTGGGGGAGCCCAGGGCTGGGCTAGCAGGGGGCTGCGGGTCGGGGTTGAGGGGCGCTGTCAGAGCTGGGTGGGGAGCCCAGGGCTGGGGTAGGAGGGGGCTGCGGGTCGGGGTTGAGGGGCGCTGGCAGAGCTGGGTGGGGAGCCCAGGGCTGGGTTGGTGGGGGCTGCGGGTCGGGGTTGAGGGGAGCTGTCAGAGCTGGGTGGGGAGCCCAGGGCTGGGGTAGGAGAGGGCGGGGGGTGGGGGTTGTGGGGCGCTGGCAGAGCTGGGTGGGGAGCCCAGGGCTGGGCTAGCAGGGGGCTGCGGGTCGGGGTTGAGGGGCGCTGGCAGAGCTGGGTGGGGAGCCCAGGGCTGGGCTAGCAGGGGGCTGCGGGTCGGGGTTGAGGGGCGCTGTCAGAGCTGGGGGGGGAGCCCAGGGCTGGGGTAGGAGGGGCTGGGTCGGGGTTGAGGGGCGCTGGCAGAGCTGGGTGGGGAGCCCAGGGCTGGGGTAGGCGGGGGTTGCGGGTCGGGGTGGAGGGGCGCTGGCAGAGCTGGGTGGGGAGCCCAGGGCTGGGCTAGCAGGGGCTGGGTCGGGGCACTGGCAGAGCTGGGGGAGCCCAGGCTGGGGTAGGTGGGGCTGGGTCGGGGTGGTGGGGCGCTGGCAGAGCTGGGTGGGGGAGCCCAGGGCTGGGCTAGCAGGGGGTTGCGGGTCGGGGTTGAGGGGAGCTGGCAGAGCTGGGTGGGGAGCCAAGGGCTGGGGTAGGTGGGGCCTGCGGGTCGGGGTTGAGGGGAGCTGGCAGAGCTGGGGGAGCCCAGGGCTGGGCTAGCAGGGGCTGCGGGTCGGGGCGCTGGCAGAGCTGGGGAGCCCAGGGCTGGGGTAAGTGGGGCTGCAGGTCGGGGTTGAGGGGCACTGGCAGAGCTGGGGGAGCCCAGGGCTGGGCTAGCAGGGGCTGCGGGTCGGGGTTGAGGGGCGCTGGCAGAGCTGGGTGGGAGCCCAGGGCTGGGGTAGGTGGGGCTGCGGGTCGGGGTTGAGGGGAGCTGGCAGAGCTGGGTGGGGGAGCCCAGGGCTGGGCTAGAAGGAGCTGCGGGTCGGGGTTGAGGGGCGCTGGCAGAGCTGGGTGGGGAGCCCAGGGCTGGGCTAGCAGGGGCTGCGGGTCGGGGTTGAGGGGAGCTGGCAGAGCTGGGGTGCGCCCAGGGCTGGGGTAGGAGGGGTTGCGGGTCGGGGTTGAGGGGAGCTGGCAGAGCTGGGTGGGAGCCCAGGGCTGGGGTAGGTGGGGCTGCGGGTCGGGGTTGAGGGGCGCTGGCAGAGCTGGGGAGCCCAGGCTGGGCTAGCAAGGGGCTGCGGGTCGGGGCGCTGGCAGAGCTGGGTGAGGAGCCCAGGGCTGGGCTAGCAGGGGTTGCGGGTCGGGGTTGAGGAGCTGGCAGAGCTGGGTGGGAGCCCAGGGCTGGGGTAGGTGGGGGCTGCGGGTCGGGGTTGAGGGGCGCTGGCAGAGCTGGGTGGGGAGCCCAGGGCTGGGGTAGGAGGGGGCTGCGGGTCGGGGTTGAGGGGAGCTGGCAGAGATGCGGGGGGGAGCCCAGGGCTGGGCTAGCAGGGGGCTGCGGGTCGGGCGCTGGCAGAGCGGGGTGGGGAGCCCCGGGCTGGGGTTGGTGGGGGCTGCGGGTCGGGGTTGAGGGGAGCTGGCAGAGATGCGGGAGCCCAGGACTGGGCTAGCAGAGGGCAATGGGGCTGGTGGGAGAGCCGCCCCGGGTGCACTGACCTGCAGGGGCGCTGCAGGCACAGCTCGGCGTAGAACACCAGCACGCCCCACGGGCGCTCAGCTTCAGGTAGTGGATGGTTTTCCGCCGCTCAGCATCTCCTCCTGCGGGAAGCAGGAGGGGCTGAACACGGAGCCCCAGGGGCAGAGCTGCCATGTGCCTGCGTCCAGGGCTCCAGGCCAGGGTCTGTAGGGCAGGGATGGGACACACGGCCCTGGGGTCAGGCAGGGGACAGCCGCCTTCTCTCCGACTGCTGCATCCTGGGGCCAGCAAGGCCTCGAGTCTCCCAATGCACCGTCACCCCAATCAGCCACAGCCAGGCCTGGCTGGAGCCGGGAGGATGTGGTGGGGGCCAGGGCCTTGGGACGGGGGGACATGGCCAGGGCTTGGGAGGGGGATGCAGCAGGGGCCTGGACCCAGTGGGAGAGGGATGGGGTGGGGGCTGGGGCTCGGAGGGGTGACACTGGGGGATCAGGCCTGGAGGGGAGGGCCATGGCGGGGGTGTGACGTTACTGATATGATCTGGGACCATATAGAACATGGTTGCAACCAAGGTCCTGTAGTGGCACCAAATCTTATGTAAAGGATCATATAAGGTGTCTAAGACCAGGCTATGGGTGGCTGGTTATGATTATGGTGTCTGGGTGCATGTGTCATTTTGTAGTTGAAGTTATGAGTATTGGCTCTGTACTGTCTGTATTTCAAATTTGTGCTGTGTTTCTGGTGGTGTTAGCCCTGCCTAGCCTGCTTGAGGGCCCATTAAGGACCATCAGCTACACAACTGACCCATGGAGAGGAGGCAGACACGCCTTGTGACTCAGCAAAGTGCAGGGACTTGCCCAGGTGACTCCAGACTCCATTTTGCTGTAAAGCCTCTAAAAGGCTGATGCCTCATCTCCATCTGGTCTTCAATCCTGCTTCTTACCTCTGGAGGGACTTTGCTACAAACTGAAGCTCTGCACAAGGAACTGATGGCCCATCCCAGCGGGGGATGTTCCAGAGACTTGATTTAAACCTGCAGTTTATTCCATCACTGCTACAAGCCTGAACCAAGAACTTTGCCATCACTGTATGTGATTGATTCCATGTAACCAGTTCTAGCTCTCAGCTCTACCTTGTTCCCTTTATGAATAAACCCTTAGATTTTAGATTCTAAAGGATTGGCAACAGCGTGATTTGTGGGTAAGATCTGATGTGTATATTGACCTGGGTCTGGGGCTTGGTCCTTTGGGATCGAGGGAACCATTTTCTTTTATTGGGGTGTTGGTTTTCATAACCATTCATCCCCAGGACGAGTGCACTGGTGGTGATACTGGGAGACTGGAGTGTCTAAGGAAATTCCTTGTGTGACTTGTGGTTAGCCAGTGGGGTGAGACCGAAGTCCTCTCTGTCTGGCTGGTTTGGTTTGCCTTAGAGGTGGAAACCCCCAGCCATGGGCTGTGACTGCCCTGTTTGAGCAATTGGTCCTGAATTGGCACTCGCAGTTGGGTCCCGCCAGAACCGCATCGTCACAGGGGGCCTGGGGCCTGGAGGTGGAGGGACATGGCAGGGACCTTGGGTTGCCAGGCGAAACGCCCGTCACAAAGGGACCCTGGTGACTCCGGTCGGCGGCACAACCGGGGCTAAGGCAGGCTCCTGCCTGCCCAGAATTCACACGGCCCCAGGTCCCTGCAGCTCCTAGGCACATGGGCGGCCAGGAGGCTCCATGCGCTGCCCCTGACCCTAATGCCGGCTCTGCAGCTCCCATTGGCTGGGAACCACGATGAACCCCGCAGCCCCCTCTTGCACCCAAACTCCCTCCCACAGCCCTCACCTCTACCCCCTGCCCCAGCCCAGAGCCCCCTCCTGCACCCCAAACTCATCCCCAGACCCACCCCAGAGCCTGCATCCCCCCCGTACCCTCATCCCCAGCCCAGTTAAAGTGAATGAGGGTGGGAGAGCAAGCGATGGAGGGGGATGAAGTGAGTAGGGGCGGGGCCTCGGAGAAGGGGCGGGGCATGGGTGGGGCCTCGGAGGAGGGGCGGGGATGCGGGGTTTTGTGTGATTAGAAAGTTGGCAACCCGACGCGGCAGGGACCTAGGGGGTGGGGAGGGACATGGAAGGGACCTGGGGCGGGGAGGGACACAGCAGGGGCCCGGGGCCCAGGAGGGATGCGGCCGGGACCGGAGGAGGGAGGCACATACCGGGGCCCACGGTATAAGTCTCTCCTCTCACCTTCTCCATCAGCAGCCCGGCATTTCTCAGGTTGTTGAGGAACTTCCTCCTCCAGTGCTCGTGGTGCCCGCGTGGCCGGTCGCCTCTGGCCTCGTGAGCCGCCAGCTTCCCCCTCCTCTTCTTCGGGGGCCGCACCTTCTCCTCCCACACCAGCACGAAGTCTGCGGGGGCGAAGGGGAGGGGGCTGCGGTCCGGCCTTGCAGCGGGCCAGGGGCTGGGAGCCTCCCGCAGGGCCGGGGAGCAGCAGCGAAACTCACCGTGATCATAAAACACCCAGACCACGCACAGGATGGGCGCGGGGGCAGGGAGACAGCAGCCCTAGGGCCCTAGAGTGGGGGGGGGGCCACACTCGCCACCACCGCCCCCTGCTGGAGGGAACCCCTGCTGCAAGGACCCCCCCAGTTCCCTCCTCCTCCAGCTCCCGCTGCTCCCCGTCCAGCCAGGACAGTGGCTGAAATGGCCCCAGTAACGGACCGCGGGAGCTTTGCAGAGGCCTGGCCCAGAGCAGCCACAGACTCGGCCCAGAGCCGCGGTTCTCAACCTCTTAGCCATTGTGGGCTGCAGCCACCCAGTGCAGACACTACCCGGCGGCCCGGTGTGCTGATGGGGCTGAGAACCGCTGGCCTAGGGAGAGGGGCCCAACTGGGACTAGAAACCCACCTGCCCCAGGGCAGCGGCAGGGCTGGGACTCAGCGTCTGGAATGAGGCAGGGGAAGGGGAGGGTTGGATTACGGGGGGTTGGGCAGCTCCCCTCTGCCCCCCAAACTCCTGCCGGGATTCTACCATGAGCTCGGGGACGTGGGAAGAGCCGCAGCTTGTGAAACGGACGGACCCCCCCCACCCCAGCCCCCAGAACTCAGCACCACCAAGGGCGGCGGCGCCATGGATTCACCAAGGGCAAGTCATGCCTGACTAACCTAATTGCCTTCTATGAGGAGATAACTGGGTCTGTGGGTGAGGGGAAAGCAGTGGATGTGTTATTCCTTGACTCTAGCAAAACTTTTGATATGGTCTCCCACAGTATTCTTGCCAGCAAGTTAAAGAACTGTGGGCTGGATGATTGGACTATAAGGTGGATAGAAATCTGGCTAGATCGTCAGGCTCAACAGGTAGTGATCAACGGCTCCATGTCTAGTTGGCAGCCCGTTTCAAGTGGAGTGCCCCAAGAGTCGGTGCTGGGGCCGGTTTTGTTCAATATCTTCATTAACGATCTGGAGGATGGCATGGACTGCACTCTCAGCAAGTTTGCTGATGACACTAAACTTGGAGGAGTGGTAGATACAGTGGAGGGTAGGGATAGGATACAGAGGGACCTAGATAAAGAAACCTGATGAGGTTCAACAAGGAGAAGTGCAGAGTCCTGCACTTAGGACGTAAGAATCCCATTCACTGTTACAGACTAGAGACCGAATGGCTAGGAAGCAGTTCTGCAGAAAAGGACCTAGGAGTTACAGTGGACGAGAAGTTGGATATGAGTCGACAGTGTGGCCTTGTTGCCAAGAAGGCTAATGGCACTTTGGGCTGTATAAATAGGGGCATAGCCAGCAGATCGAGGATGTGATCATTCCCTCTATTTGACATTGGTGAGGCCTCATCTGGAGTACTGTGTCCAGTTTGGGGCCCCAAAGTACAAGAAGGATGTGAAAATATTGGAAAGAGTCCAGCGGAGAGCAACAAAAATGATTAGGGGGCTGGAGCACATGACTTATGAGGAGAGGCTGAGGAAACTGGGATTGTTTAGTCTGCAGAAGAGATGAATGAGCAGGGGATTTGATAGCTGCTTTCAACTACCTGAAAGGGGGTTCCAGAGAGGATGGATCTAGACTGTTCTCAGTGGTACCCAATGACAGAACAAGGAGTAATGGTCTCAAGTTGCAGTGTGGGAGGTTTAGGTTGGATATCAGGAAAAACTTTTCACTCACAGAGTGGTGAAGCACTGGAATGGGTTTCCTAGGAGGTGGTGGAATCTCCTTCCTTAGAGGTTTTAAGGTCAGGCTTGACAAAGCCCTGGCTGGGATGCTTTAGTTGGGAATTGGTCCTGATTTGAGCAGGGGGTTGGGCTAGATACCTCCTGAGGTCCCTTCCAACCACGATATTCTATGATTCTATGACTTCTGCGGGGGGAGGCATGCTGGACAGCGCCAAGGATTGGGAGACAACCAGGTGTGAGCCCAGGGTGCAGAGAGAGCTGGGGAGGGTCTGTGTGTCTGTAACACTTCCTGTCCACTCCCACAGATGGAGTCCAAGAGAGATAGGAAGGAGAGGACGAGAACCCCAGTACTAAAGAAAAATAAGGTGCATCCTAGCTGGACCTGGGGCTCTGTGGGGTTAATACCAGTGGAAGGGACAAGAGTCTCTTGTGCAGCGTGACTATGCTGGGTGCAGGAGCAGTGGGGTGCTTTCCAATTGTAGCTGTGACAACATCATGCAAAGGGGGTTCAGGGTAAGCCCTGGGGTGTGGGTGATGCGAGAAGGAGAGCCTAGCCATCACGGCAGATTGTGATGATAACTTTTGTTTTTCCTCTTGTGTTGTGTTTGGCACCAAGGGAAAGAAATGGGGGTGGAGAGGGAGGGGAAGAGGGGAAAGAGTCCAGCCCAGTGGTGAGATGGAAAACGAGTGAGAGCAGAAGCGTTGTTGATGCCAGGCAAGACAATCACCAACGAAATCATGCTGCCCGAGCATGGTGAGATTTTCCCAGGGCCCCGAGTTGCCCGAGGCCCTGGGCATGGGCCCCTGTGCGTTAAGCCGCCACTGCAATGGCTGCAGGGCTCAGGATACCGCTTCCCAGCATGCCTGGAATGCCGGGCGGAGACGGAACATGCGGGAGCTACTACCAGAGCCAATCAGAAGTCAGCGCTGGAGACAAAGGGGTCAGTTTATATTTGGTTATTGGCTGTTGGGGGAGTGGAGCAGAGGGAGCCAATCAGAAGCCAGTGCTCGGAGACAAAGGGGTTGGTTTCCATTCGGTTGTTGGCTGTTGGTGGAGTGGAGCTGAGGGAGACGTCACAGCCTGGGAGGTGCCCATTGACACTCAGACCGAAGACCCGGTAAGAATCCCTTTGCTTGTTTTCCTTGTGAATTTCAAGCCGGCCAAGGAGCACAGGGCAGCATCAGCCCCTAGAGAACTGATACTCAACTCCCATTCTGCTGCGCAGGGGCTGGGAGGAGCTGGTTGGGGCGGGTCGGGCCCCTTGTCAATGCTGTGATTGTTGATGGGTTACTAGTCTAGTTGCTCCTGTTCTTTCCTTAACCCCAGGCCTTTCTTCCTCTGCCCAATAAGCTCCCTCACTTGTTGTGTTGTTACTGGGAGATTGTGATAGATTTGTACCCTTGTGCCTGGATGACAATCCTAGTCTGTTATTGGGCACCAAACACTTCCCAGGGCACAGCAGCCCTTGTGACTCAGGCACTAGGAGGGGCCCCCTGGGGTGGAGTCAGCAGGGGCCAAGAGAGTCCTGCACTTCGGACGGAAGAATCCCATGCACCGTTACAGGCTGGGAACCGCCTGGCTAAGCAGCAGTTCTGCAAAAAAGGACCTGGGGATTACAGTGGACAAGAAACTAGATATGAGTCAGCAGTGTGCTCTTGTTGCCAAGAAGGCTAATGGCATTTTGGGCTGTATAAGTAGACGCATTGCCAGCAGATCAAGGGACGTGATCATTCCCCTATGCGACCTTGGTGAGGCCTCATGTGGAGTACTGTGTTCAGTTTTGGGCCCCACACTACAAGAAGGATGTGGAGAAATTGGAAAGAGTCCAGCGGAGGGCAACAAAAATGATTAGGGGGCTGGAGCACATGACTTATGAGGAGAGGCTGAGGGAACTGGGATTGTTTAGTCTGCAGAAGAGAAAAGTGAGGGGGGATTTGATAGCAGCTTTCAATTACCTGAAGGGGGGTTCCAAAGAGGATGGAGCTCAGCTGTTCTCAGTGGTGGCAGATGACAGAACAAGGAGCAATGGTCTCAAGTTGCAGTGGGGGAGGTCTAGGTTGGATGTTAGGAAACACTATTTCACTAGGAGGATGGTGAAGCACTGGAATGGGTTCCCTAGGTGGAATCTCCATCCTCAGAGGTTTTAGGGCCCGGCTTGACAAAGCCCTGGCCGGGATGATTAAGTTGGGGTTGGTCCTGCTTTGAGCAGGGGGTTGGACTAGATACCTCCTGAGGTCCCTTCCAGCCCTGAGATTCTATGATTCTAAGGACCCAGGTTCCATCCCCCCTGAGGCAAGACAGGCCCATTGCTGAGAGGCTTTGTTGCCCCAGACTCACGGCTGCTCCCTGCTCAGTTCCAGGATGGACGTGCTGAGAAGGTATCTCAGGAGGAAGGTGGCCCCGAGCCAGAGGGGACCAGCTGCCAGCGTCCCCAGACAGAGAGCTGCCCCTCCATCCGCATGGCATGGGAAGCAGGCCCCGCCACCCCAGGAGATGGTCCTGCTCGGCCTTGCTCACTGGGAGGAAACCAGCCCCCAGGGCTGGTGCTGAGCAGAGAGAGACAACATCCAGGCCGAGATGGAGGTGGCCTAAGTTCAATCTGGGCAGGCAGGACTCAGCCCATGGCAGGAGCCAGGCAACGCAGCTCTGGGTTTGCTTCTGCTGGAAGGCCTGCCCTCATCCCAGCTGCGTGGGCCAGCAGGAGGCATTCCCAGGGCAGGAGCTGGGGGATCGCTGCCTCAGCTGCTTAACTGTTGCCGGAGGAGAGCAGCTACTCTCTGGAGGTTCTCTGCAACACGGAGGCTGAGTGGTCCTCCACTGCAGGTGAGGAGACCCCCTGGGCATGGGGAGGAGCAAGGGCCATTAACACCCAGTCGCTCTGTCCCAGTCATTGTGGGGATCCCAGCCCAGGGGTCTGGCCAGAGCCACGTGAGCTCAATGACATCAGCGGGAGTTGCAGAGCCACCCCCTGCAATGGGGCATGGGGGGAGCTTCTGGGAAGTGGGTCCCTGATGATTTGGAGCAACTCCCAGGGAGGATGGGACAGTGAAGGGCCCACTCTGCCATGGGGCCACAGGGCTGAGGGTCTATGGGAGGGGCAGTGTGGGGAACTCTCTGCCATGGGTCATTGGGGCTGAGGGGTCTGTGGACGGGGCAGTGTGGATCTCTCTGCAATGGGTCCTGGGGCTGAGGGGTGGGTGAGAGGGACACTGTGGGGATCTCTCTGCCTTTCGATGCTTACATGGGAGGAGAAACATTAAATATGCTCACCCCATCCTTTCTCACCCCTGTCCTTCCTTCCTCTTCCCCTCCCCAGCAAGAGTCACCCTCTGCCCTTGTCTCTCTGATGCAGAGACCCCCACAGACCAGTCAGAGAAGGACTTTGGCCCTGAGGAAAAGACAGAGGAGGATGAAGACCCTGACACAGAAAGAGAGGAAGAGGAGGAAGATCTAAAGACAGAGGAGGAGGAGAAGCAGGAAGAGCAAGTCCTGATTAGTGAAAAAGAGGAGGAGGTGGAGGAGCTAGTGATGAAAGAGGAGAACATTACCACTGAGGAGGAGGAAGACCTGGACACAGAGGAGAAGGGGGAGGAGGAAATATCTATAGAAGAGAACAAGGAGGAGGATGAGAACCTGTTTGCAGAAAAGGAAGAAGAGGAGGAGGAGGAAGAGGAGAATGTGTCTGCAGAAAAGGAAGAAGAGGAGGAGGAGGGGGGGGATGTGTCTGAAGAGAAGGAAGAGGAGAATCTGACTACAGAAGAGGAAAAGGAGGAGGAGAACTTGTTTGCAGAAGAGGAAGAAGAGGAGGAGGAGGAGGAAGAGAACGTGTCTGCAGCAGAGGAAAGGAGGAGGAGGAGAATGTGTCTGCAGCAGAGGAAAGGGGGAGGAGGAGAATGTGTCTGCAGCAGAGGAGAGGAGGAGGAAGAGAACTTGTCAGCAGAAGAGGAGGAGGAGGACCTCTGCACAGAAGAGGAAGAGGACTTGATCACTGAGAAGGAGGAGGAAGAAGAAGGTAAAGGAAGAGGAAGAAAGGAACACCTGATCATGGAGCAAAAGGAAGAAGAGAAGGACCTGGCCATGGAGCAGGAAGAGGAGCACCTGCCTGTGGAGGAAGAGGAAGAGGACCTGGCCACAGGAGTGGAGCACCTGGCCATGGAGCAGGAGGAAGAGGAGGAGGACCTGGCTCCAGAGGAGAAAGAGGAAGACCTGGCCATGGAGAAGGACCAGGCCACAGAGGAGGACAAGGAGGATCTGGGTCAGGAGGAGGAGAAGGAGAGGACCTGGCAATGGAGGAGGACGAGGATGTGGCCATGCAGGGGGAAGAAGAAGAGGCGGAAGAAGAGGTAGAGGACCTGACTATAGACTAGGAGGACCCAGGAATGGAGGAGGATGAGGATGTGCCGATGCAGGGGGAAGAAGAAGAGAAGGAGGTGGACCTGGCAATGGAAGAGTAGGAGCAAGAGGACCTGGCCAGAGAGGAAGATGAGAAGGAGGAGAACCTGGCCACGGAGAAGGAGCAGGAGGAAGAGGACCTGACCAGAGAAGAGGACGAGGAGGAAAAGGAGGAGGAGAACCTGGCCACAGAGGAGAGGGAGGATCTGGCCAGAGAGGAGGAAGTGGAGGAGGGGGAGGACCTGGCCATGGGAATGGAGCACGTGGTCATGGAGAAGAAAGCAGAAGAGGACGACTTGGATGAGGAGGAGGATAAGGAGGGCAAAGCCAAGTCCTCCTCCACCTCCATGGCCAATTCCTCCTTGCCCAGATGCATAATCCATTCCCATTGCCAGACTCTTGCCCGCGGTGACAATGAAGGAGCAGGAGAACTTCTGGGCTGCACAGTCGGGTGTCACGGGGACGTCTGTGGGAGCCATTGACAGTGTGTTCTGTGTGGGCCATTTTCCTTCTCTGACCCAGGGGTTCTCTGCTCCCAGAATCTCAGCCAGGGAGGCCACCCTGCAGAATATGGCCCCGCAGTTTGGTGATGGGCTGCAGGAGTCACCACGTAGCTGTGCAGCAGCCATAGCACCTGCATTGACCAGGGACCAAAACCTGCAGCCCTCACAGCCCAGGCTGCCCCCACGGATGGCAATGGGAGTGTAGCCTGGGCAACTAGCTGCTGGGCCAGGGCATATAGAGAGGACTCAGAGATGCAGCAAACCAGTGGGCAGAGAAGTGAAGGAAGTAAGGGAAAGAGGAGAGCGAGGAGATCGGGGGAGCTGCTGCAGTCAAGGGACCCCAGCCAGAAGAGAGAAGCTGGGTGGGTTAGACACACAAAGTCCTGCATCTTGGCAGGGGTTAGACTAGATGAACCTTGCCAGAGGCGGCGAGTTATATGGGCCTGTGGTGCCCGGGCTCCAGCAAATTCAGGGCCTCGAGGGGCCCGGCTCC
This sequence comes from Mauremys reevesii, assembly GCF_016161935.1. NCBI lineage: Eukaryota > Metazoa > Chordata > Testudines > Geoemydidae > Mauremys > Mauremys reevesii. The sequence continues at coordinate 12,490,453 of NC_052639.1, forward strand.
ACCAATGTTCAGGGCAGGGTTTCTCCCCCAGCCCGACCTGCCACTCCCACGTGCCACCCCCAGAGCATCCCCCGGCCCTGCCTGCCACCCCCACGTGCCTCCCCCAAGCGTCTCTGCCTGCCCCCTGCATCTCCACACTGTGCTCCCTCACTGGCCGCTGCCACTGCAGGCTACAGGGGAGCGGCTGGGGCAGGCTGAGGCGGCTGCTGCGCCTGTGGAAGGAGGCGCATGGCAGCCTCCCGCCCCCACCAGGTGACTCCAAGTCGAATCTGAGGGGAGGGGCTTATCCCGGTTGGACCTCCTGAGCAGCAGCCTGGTGGGGCCTGGGTGAGTGTCTTGTCCCTGGGGGGAATCCTCCCCTCTGGCCCCCCACCCCAGCCCCAGGGCAGCCTTCCTGCTGCACCCCAAACTCCTCATCCCTGGCCCAGACCCACACCCTGCACCCCCTCCTGCACCCCAACGCCCTGTCCCAGCCCAGAGCCTGCACCCAACACTCAAACCCCCTCTCACACCCAGCCCCCCAAACCCCCTCCTGCACCCCAAACCCCTGTCCCATCCCAGACTCTGCACCCAGAACCCAAGCCCCCTCCTGCACCCCAACCCCCTGTCCCAGCCCAGACCCGGCACCTAGCACCCAATCCCCCTCCTAGAGCTTGTGCCCTTCTGCTCCCAAACCCCAACCCCTGTCCCAGCCCAGACCCTGCACCCAGCACCCAAACTCCTCGTTTGTACCTTTTCTGCTCCCAAACCCCAACGCCCTGTCCCAGCCCAGACCCTGCACCCAGCACCCACACTCCCTCGTTTGTACCCTTTTCTGCTCCCAACCCCCAACCCCTGTCCCAGCCCAGACCCTGCACCTAGCACCCAAACCCCTCCTGCACCCCAACCCCTGTCCCAGCCCAGACCCTGCACCTAGCACCCAAACCCCTCCTGCACCCCAACCGCCTGTCCCAGCCCAGACCCTGCACCCAGAACCCAAACCCCTCCTAGAGCTTGTACCCCTTCTGCTCCCAAACCCCAAACCCCTGTCCCAGCCCAGACCCTGCACCCAGCCCCCAAGCCCCTCCTGCACCCCAACCCCTGTCCCAGCCCAGACCCTGCACCTAGCACCCAAACCCCTCCTGCACCCCAACCCCTGTCCCAGCCCAGACCCTGCACCTAGCACCCAAACCCCTCCTGCACCCCAACCGCCTGTCCCAGCCCAGACCCTGCACCCAGCACCCAAACTCCTCATTTGTACCCCTTTCTGCTCCCAAACCCCAAACCCCTGTCCCAGCCCAGACCCTGCACCAAGCACCCAAACCCCTCCTGCACCCCAACCGCCTGTCCCAGCCCAGACCCTGCACCTAGCACCCAAACTCCCTCCTAGAGCATGTGCCCCTCCTGCACCGCAACCCCAACCCCTGTCCCAGCCCAGACCCTGCACCTAGCACCCAAACCCCTCCTGCACCCCAACCCCTGTCCCAGCCCAGACCCTGCACCTAGCACCCAAACCCCTCCTAGAGCTTGTACCCTTCTGCACCCAACCCCAACCGCCCGTCCCAGCCCAGACCCTGCACCTAGCACCCAAACACCCTCCTAGAGCTTGTACCCCCTTCTGCTCCCAAACCCCAACCCCCTGTCCCAGCCCAGACCCTGCACCCAGCCCCCACGCCCCCTCCTGCCCCCCAACCCCTGTCCCAGCCCAGACCCTGCACCTAGCACCCAAACCCCTCCTGCACCCCAACCGCCTGTCCCAGCCCAGACCCTGCACCTAGCACCCAAACCCCCTCCTAGAGCTTGTACCCTCCTGCACCGCAACCCCAACCCCTGTCCCAGCCCAGACCCTGCACCTAGCACCCAAACCCCTCCTGCACCCCAACCCCTGTCCCAGCCCAGACCCTGCACCTAGCACCCAAACCCCTCCTAGAGCTTGTACCCCTTCTGCACCCAACCCCAACCCCGTCCCAGCCCAGACCCTGCACCTAGCACCCAAACCCCTCCTAGAGCTTGTACCCTTCTGCTCCCAAACCCCAACCCCTGTCCCAGCCCAGACCCTGCACCCAGAACCCAAACCCCTCCTAGAGCTTGTACCCCTTCTGCTCCCAAACCCCAACCCCTGTCCCAGCCCAGACCCTGCACCCAGCCCCAAGCCCCCTCCTGCACCCCAACCCCTGTCCCAGCCCAGACCCTGCACCTAGCACCCAAACCCCTCCTGCACCCCAACCCCTGTCCCAGCCCAGACCCTGCACCTAGCACCCAAACCCCTCCTGCACCCCAACCGCCTGTCCCAGCCCAGACCCTGCACCTAGCACCCAAACTCCCTCCTAGAGCTTGTGCCCCTCCTGCACCGCAAACCCCAACCCCTGTCCCAGCCCAGACCCTGCACCTAGCACCCAAACCCCTCCTGCACCCCAACCCCCTGTCCCAGCCCAGACCCTGCACCTAGCACCCACACCCCCTCCTAGAGCTTGTACCCCTTCTGCACCCAACCCCAACCCCGTCCCAGCCCAGACCCTGCACCCAGCACCCAAACCCCTCCTAGAGCTTGTACCCCTTCTGCTCCCAAACCCCAACCCCTGTCCCAGCCCAGACCCTGCACCTAGCACCCAAACCCCTCCTAGAGCTTGTACCCCTTCTGCTCCCAAACCCCAACCCCTGTCCCAGCCCAGACCCTGCACCCAGCACCCAAGCCCCCTCCGGCACCCCAACCCCTGTCCCAGCCCAGACCCTGCACCTAGCACCCAAACCCCTCCTGCACCCCAACCCCTGTCCCAGCCCAGACCCTGCACCTAGCACCCAAACCCCTCCTGCACCCCAACCGCCTGTCCCAGCCCAGACCCTGCACCCAGCACCCAACCTCCCTCCCAGAGCCTACACCCCACACCCCCTTCTTCACCCAAACACCCTCCCTGGACCTTGCAGTGCCTTCTAACCTGATGGGTCTATAATTCTTTGATTCTAGCATCTGTCACCTAAAAAGAAGGGCTGGCGTGTCTGGATTTCCTCCGCATCCTCTGCAGTGAAGACAGAAGCAAGGAACTTTTTAGCTTCGCCGCAGTGGCCTGGTCTTCCTGGAGTGCTCCTTTAGCACCGATTGCCTAGTGGCTTTGCTGACCGTTTGGCAGACTTCCTGCATCCCATGGACCCCCTCCGAGCGTCACACCGCCCAAGGCCCCGCCCCCGAGCATCACCCAAGCCCCGCCCCCCGAGCGGCGCCCCGCCCAGTCCCCACCCTGAGCATTGCCCCGCCCAAGTCCCCGCCCCTCGAGCATCATGCTGCCCAAGACCCCGCCCCCTAGCGTCACCCAAGCCCCGCCCCCTGAGCGGCGCCCCGCCCAGTCCCCACCCTGAGCGGCGCCCCACCCACATCCCCGCCCCCCAAGCAGCACGTAGCCCAAGTCCCCACCCCAGCCGAGCACCGCCCGAGTCCCCGCCCCCCCAACACGGCACCCCGCCTCCTAAGACCCGCCTCCCCCCAGCGCCGCCTGGCCAAACAAAAAAATAAAACCAACCCCGAGTGCCCTCCCAAGGTGCCGCCCAGCCCGTGCTTGGTAGGCTGGTGCCTGGAGCCGGCCCTGATCCCATGTACTTAACAACCCTTTGCTGTTAGTTGTTGTGCCTTGGCTAGTTGCTCTTCACGTTCATTTTTGGCCTCTGCCCTATACTTTTCATTGGACTTGCCAGAGTTTACGCTTCTTTGTCTTTTCCTCACTAGGATTTGACTTGCCAATTGTGAAAGGTGCCTTTTTAATGATCTTAGAAAGGCTCTAGCGGCTGCACCAGCGCGAGCCTCTCCTAAACAAGGCCTGCCATTTTACTTGCACCTGGCAACTACTCCAGCAAGCACTGGAGCTGTTTTGCTGCAAAACAAATTGGCCAGGTGAGACCGATGGCCTATGGTTCCAAAACTCTCAGTGAGGTGGAGGCGAGGTTTTCAGCTTGCGAACGTGAGGTATTCGCCCTGGTATGGTCCCTAACACATTGGGAATATTTAAGTGGCACAGCTCTCATTGTGGTGAGGACATGCCATACTCCAGTAAAATATGTCATCTCTGGAAGAATTAATGAGGGAAGGGTATCCTCTCCCCGGCTGGCGGGATGGACTCTAAGTCTGGTCAATCGGGATATTCGTACTGAGAAGATCCCCATACGAGAATCCTTCCTATGCTCCGATTACCGCAGGAGATGAGCACGAATGTCCGTTGCCAGATCCTGATTTAGACTTACTATCTCCATTCTTCTTAGCAACATCCTGGGAAGAAGTACAAGGAAAAGGGTTAACACTCTGGGCAGTTGATGGGAGTGCTTGTCACCACGAAGGGCATCCTGTTGCAGGGTTTGCTGCAATCCAGGAGGGGACAGCAAGCGGTGCAGGGTACGGTGAGGCCGCCGTCAGCACAAGCTGCACAATGAATTGCGGTCCTGGCAGTATCGTCTGGGGTAGCACCTGAGGAAAACATCTGTCTGTGTTCTGCTTCTAGTTGGGTGGTTCAAGCCCTTCCCATCTGGAAGAAAAGAGTTCAAAGTAAAAGCCCATACGAAGGGGGTCGGTTCTGGCCACGCTTGACAATCAGGCCAATCAGCTAGCAAAACAAGCTGCTAGGTTAGGATCAGCATATACATGGGATAAGACCCAATTTCAGCTGCTGTAGTTAAGATGCCGTCTCCAGATGTGTCAGCAGGCCATGGCATCTTGACCCTGCAAAAACAGGATAATGATCTCCAAGCCCTTTTAACAGCAGGGAAACATCAAGGATATGTAAGGACAAAAACGGATTGATTATAGCAACATCACCAAACTGTGAATTACCTGTACTGGTTATGCCAATAACTCCACGAAAAGAACTAATAACTGTAGCTCATGGCCAGGGACACTATGCTGCGTCCAAAACTTTGGAACGGGTGTCTAAGTGGCGTGGTTGCCTAACATAAAGGAGGAAATACTGGAACAAACCTTTTCTCGATTTGGTATCCCATCAGAAATAGATTCAGACAGAGGACCACACTTTGTGGGTGAAGTCACAAAGCGCTGTGTGCGGCCTTAAACATCAAACAGCGGTTGCACATAGCTGCTCACCCGCAAAATCTGTTATCGTCGAGAGGCTAATAGAGCCATGAAAACTGCTCTTAGAAAAGTAATAGATGTGCAAGGAAGGGATTGGGATAGCAAACTCCCATATATCCTAGCGGCCATGCGATCTACTAGAACTGTGTGAGGGTTTTCACCGCACGAGATGCTAACTGGGAGAATTAGGCACACCCTGAACTTTAGTGGGTGGGAGGAGTTCCACCGGATGAGTACCTTCCCAGGGTGCAAATAGACTTATACATGTCACAGTTGCTAGACACCATCAGCAGTCTTCAACATCGAGTAGCTCCTCAACTAAAAGCTAATAACCAAGTCATTAGTGCTTGGTTAGGCCACATTAATGATGTAGGATGGGTGGTTGGTACAAAGGTAATGTTTAGGTATTATATAGAAAAGGCCATGTCCTTAGTCCTCGTTGGGTGGGTCCAGTTATCATAACAAACGGAGCAAGTGCCTCTGTATATCAGGTTCAAATACCAGCAAAGAAGGGGATCAAATTAAAGTGATTCCATAGCAGCCAGGTAAAGGAATGGAAAGGAAATCAACCCATTTAACTGTGCCAATCATATTTTCTCTTCCATTCCTAGATCGACATGACCGCCATCATCCTATTCTCTATGTATATAGGTTGCACTGTATTTGTTAAGGTTTGGTTAATTGATTTGGTTGAAGGTGACCATCTGTTCTGTATAACAGGGAGTCATTATGCCACAGAGGATCCCATGGCCACCCTGGATCCTTTGGAACAAAATGACCCCATTTCTGTTTTAATGATCAAGGAAGAACCGTGCTGTGTGCTCAAGTGGGTCAAAGAAAGATCGAACAAGGCAGGTATATTTCAAGCAGTAATTTCAGAAATGTGCCTTAACTATCAGGCTGCACCTGTGGGATGCAGAGAAAAACAGAAATGTCATGTAAGTGGGATATAGTAAAACCTCTTTTGGGAATTGTACCAAACTTAGGTGCCCAACAGTTCTCAGATTTGCGGTTGCATTAAATTGAAGTACCTGAGCATGTACCATGGGGTGGGTTTCTGGAAATATATCAGCTCCTTGGGTTCATGAAAGACCTAGTGCCATGTTCAGAATTAGTACTCCAGCACAGTCCTTCCTTCTCGGCTCTCAATGTACTGTTGTATCCACACCTTCTTGCAATAGTTCGTCTGTGCAGGAAATGGATGTAAAGCAGGAAGAGTCTTTTCATTGTAAAACTTTCTACTGCAGTAAGATCAAGGTTAAATTTTCCGTAAATAGTTAGACTTGTATAGGAGGTTTAAAATGAATGTTACAACGGCAGACTCTGGTAATTGGTCTTTGGTTGGTCCTTATGTAATAAGAGTATACCATTTTGTTTTGTTTCTTCCTTCTCCTATTCCTAGTTTAACTGGTCCGTGGTAATTAGGAAGAAGCAAATCAAACAGTTATTACACATCCCCAGTCTGCGATAAGGAATGTTTTAATCAGCACTACCCCTCTGTAATACTATGGTTGTATTTGGGTTCAATGCAAATTTTTCGCCATGTGACAATTTATTCATCGGGTGGGTCATAATTTGGCAAAGCCACAGGTGTCGGCAGTTACATCTTTTAAAACAGGTGTAACACCGACAAGAGGGGAAATGTTAATTTCAGTATACATGTTTGCCGAATTATTCTGTATAAAAGTTAAAATAAGTTCTGTAAATCAAAAGGCCATTTTGTTTTGGTAAAGGACAAGGCGACCTCCATTGGGGTCAGGTTCTTGTTCCTCAGTACCTAGAAAAGGCGGGAAAGTGGGAAGAGCAGGAATCTGACCTTGCCCAGCAACAGCTCCTACAGAGACCAATGAGGAGGGAGGGGCAGGGCACTGGCTCTTGAGCTTTTGAGCTGTCAGAGGTGCAGGTGGCTGCTCTCTCTCCTGGTGCGGTACAATCTTGCCACTGGCTATGGGCCTGCAATAGCTACTTACTAATTAAGTTGGGGTTGTTTGTTTGTTGTTTTGGGAAAGCAAACTTGCATACACGGACCTGGTCCGATTAGTTAGATCAATCGTGCACTCAGGGCGACGCAAAGCGGGTTAGGGTGGGAGTTGGGAGTTAAGATAGGATACGTACCTGTCTGTTTCATCTGTTGTCCACGGTCAGTGTTCACTACTGGCTTCTCTTTTCTGGATCCTGCACCCTTTATCGCTGATGTCTGTAAAGATAGAACATCTTGTATTATAAGTGCCTGTGTGTTATTCCGAATCTCCAGAATCATTAATCCATTCCCTTCCATTCCTTCCTCTCCCTTAGCAAATAAAGTGTTGTTGTTTTATTTTATAGCTTTGTGTGTGTGGAGTTCATTAAAGTCAGCTCTGATAGATGGCCTTAAAGGGGACTCAGCGGAGATAAACTGTAAGGCTCCCGAGATCTTCTGATCAGATCGGCCTAGAGAGATAAAAATCCTTACGCTTGTTGAACCTCATCAGATCTCTTTGGCCCAGTCCTTCTTGAGAGTGGGAAGGGGCTGGGACAGCAGCTTAAAGCCACATCTCCCCAGGGCAGCACAGCACAGCGTGCAGCGCAGGGGCACATTTCAGTTAGTTTCACTTTGTGCAACTTAACCCTGAGGTTCTCAGCCCTGTGAATGAGACTGTGGAATTACCCAGCCCGTGGGAAAGACTGTGAGTGTAAAATATTCCCAGGGTTGTTCCATCCCTGGGGGACCATCTGCCTCTGGAGGCTGGGGATGGAATCAGGACCTTTCACTGCCAGGCTTCTGCTTATGACCAGGACTACGTCAGCCGTGATCAAGTCTAAACAGTGACTTCCAATGAGCCTTAGCCCACCGACTGTTGTTAACGGGCAAGGCGGAAAGGCCTCAATTTACAACAATGGCCTAATTTTGGGTACCTCAGTTTCTCCCTTTGAACTACCGGACTGCAGGGAACTTGTTCCAACTGCAGCCACAGCTGCATGTGGAGTCCTTGGGCACTGCAGGTGTCCAGCCCCTACGCATGTAAAGGCAGGATCCCATATTTGGATCTGACATCAAGAGACATTCTTGAAATCTGGCCCCAGCCCACCACTGTGCTCTGCCTCCCATGCTGCCCAGGGTGGGCCAAAGGGGCTGTAGGGAAGGGGTAAAGCCCTCCCCCACCCTGGGAAATTCCTCCCACACAGGTGCCACTTGTGCCTCCCCCCAGCAGCTGTAGGCACAAGGAGTGCTCGGGAGGGGGAGCATGGACAGACTGGAGGGGAGGGGTGGAGCAGGGATAGAGGGTGTGACCAGGGTGAAGCTGCACCTCAGTTTTATACAGGGCCGCCGAGAGGGGGCAAGAGGGCAATTTGCCCCAGGCCCCGGGCCCGCAGGGGCCCCTACGAGTTTTTCGGGGCCCCTGGAGCAGGGTCCTTCACTCGCCCGGGAGCCCCGAAAACTCTTGCGGACCGGGCCCTTGGAGCTTCTTCTGCTCCCGGTCTTCGGCGGCGGGAATCCTTCCGCTCTGGGGTGGAAGGACCTCTGCTGGCGAATTACTGCCGGCGGGACCCGCCGCCGACGTGCAGCCCGGCTCGGCGGTAATTCGGCAGCAGGGGTCCCCGCCACGGGTCTCCGGGGCACTTCGGTGGCGGGTCATGAAACGGAAGGGCCCCGCCACCAAATTACCGCCAAGTGGGGCCCCTGCCGCCAGACCCCAGGCCCCCGGAATCCTCTGGGCGGCCCTGGTTTTATACCCTGGCAAAGCCACTAACACCATTAAAATGAGTGCAGCACACTACTCAGCTGAGCTGCAACCTCTATATTAACCATGTAGTTAAAGTGCTGCAGCGTCGTACTCAGGAACTAGCAGCATCTGCAGCAGCATCTCTGCTCAGCCCAGCTTCCCAGCACAGCTGAATTCCCTCCTTCTCCCAGACGGCTGCTTTCCCGACTCCTGCCCCAGTCCCCTCGGGCTGCTCCCAGATCCCCTCCTGCAGTGGAATGGACACGTGGCCTGAGAGCCCTGGACACTGGATTTCTCTGTTCACCCCACACCATGGACCCTGCAGGAGCGCTAGTGCAAGCTCCCCTCACCCGCTGCCCTTGATCACTGGTTTGCAGCCCCCAGCTGGGGGAAAGCTCATTCTCCATGGACCAATGAGTCCCTGGTCTCTCTGCTGGGACTCACAGACAGGAGAAAATCGGTGCAGGCCTTGCTGGGTGTGGTTACGGGTGACGGGGTCACCTACCCCACTAGGGCCCAGGCCGAGATCCCAGCACATTCCACGCTAGCCCCTGACCTGCCATCAGATGGACTTTCAGCTTCTGTCCCTGTGGTGGGGGGAGGCATTGGGTCATTGCCCTGGGGGAGCTGCTGGGCGAGGGAGGCGATTTACCTGCTCACAGACCCAATGGGCTAGTTTTACTTTGGTTATTATAGTTGAAAAGTCATGGAAGATGGGAGAGATTCCAGCAGACTGGAAAAGGGCAAATGTAGTTCCCATATATGAAAAGGAAATAAGGACAAGCCAGGCAGTTACAGACCAGTCAGCTTAACTTCTGCACCAGGGAAGATAATGCAGCAAACAATTCAGGAATCCATCTGAAAACATCTAGAAGATAATAGGGAGAGAAGCAATAGCCAGCTTGGATTTATCAAGGACAAGTTGTGTCAAACCAGCCCCCGATAGCTTTCTTTGACTGGGTAACAAACCTTGCGGATGGGGGGAAGCGGCAGATATGGTTTATCTAGACTTTAGGAAGGCTTTCAATGCAGTCTCACATGACCTTCTCCTTAACAAACTAGGGAAATACAACCTAGATGGAACTACTCTAAGGTGGGTGCATAACTGGTTGGGAAACTGTTCCCAGAGAGTAGTTATCAGTGGTTCACAGTCAGGCCGGAAGGGCATAAGGAGTGGGGTCCCACCATGCTCAGCTCTGGGTCCAGTTCTGTTCAATATCTTCATTCATGATTTAGATCCTGGCATAGAGAGTAAAGTTACATAGTTTCAGAGCAGCAGCCGTGTTAGTCTGTATCCACAAAAAGAACAGGAGTACTCGTGGAACCTTAGAGACTAACAAATTTATTTGAGCATTAAGCCACTGAGCCATCCCACCCCCACTCCAGGGGCAGCCATGTGCTGGGGAATGACGCAGGGCAACAATTTCCCACCTACACAAGGACAAATCGCTGCAGATAACACGGGTGGAAAATGCCCTCACGAGAGAAGATTTTAAACTGACGTTTGAGACTCATGGGGAGAACGGGGGAAATCGGGGGAGACGGGAGAGCTGATCATTGGAGGGGAAAGGGGGGAAATCGCCCCAGATTTTATAGCCCCGTGTGAGACACTGAGCGAGAAAAGGGGCAGAACTAGAGAGAATTTGTATCGGGGGCGAGAGCCAAGTGGCACAAACAGGGACAGGATCCAATTAACCCCCCTCCCCTACCCCGCCCACCACTTCTCCCCCACTTGGGAATTTCCTGGCTGCACAGAGACAGTTCAACCCCCTCCCCGCGTCCCACTGACCTTCCTCCAACTCCAGCTTCTCCTCCCTGCCTGACACCCCCATCTCCCCCACACCACAGGGGATCCCCGCCAGGCCCCAGTCTCTGCCCCCAAATCCCAGCGATGCCGGGGCAGCTCCTGCTGCAGCTCCACTGGGGCTGAGGCAGCTCTGAGGCTTGGATTTACTGGCGACAAGTTGTGTCAAACCAGCCCCTGATAGCTTTTGGACTGGGGTGGGGCAAACCCATGCATGGGGGGGGAAGCGGCAGATATGGTTTATTTCAGACTTTAGGAAGGCTTTCAATGGTCTCACATGACCTTCTCCTCTGGTCAAACTAGGGGAAATGGCAACTCAGATGGAACTACCTAAGGTGGGTGCATAACTGGCTGGGGAAACTGTTCCCAGAGAGAAGCATTATGGTCTACAGTCAGGCCATGGCATAAAGGGAGTGGGGTCCCCACCATGCTCAGCTCTGGGGTCCAGTTCTTAGTCTTAATATCTTCATTCATGATTTAGATCCTGGGCATGAGAGTACAGTTACATAGTTTCAGAGCAGCAGCCGTGTTGGTCTGTATCCACAAAAAGAACATGGAGTACTTAGAACCTTAGAGACTAACAACTGAGTCTGACATTAATACTGGAGCCAGTCCCACCCCACCCAGGGGCACTATGCTGGGAATGACGCAGGCAACAATTTCCACCCACACAAGGACAAATCGCTGCAGATAACACGTGGTGGAAATGCCCTCACGGAGAAGATTTGAACTGACGTTTGAGAACTGGGAGAATGGGGAAATCGGGGGAGACGGGAGAGCTGGATCATTGAGGGGAAGGGGGAAATCGCCCAGATTTTAGAAGGCCTGAGACACTGAGTGAGAAAAAAGGGGCAGAACTAGAGGAGAATTTGTATCGGGGGCGAGATTAAGTGGCACAAACAGGGACAGGATCCACTAACCTCTCCCCCCTACCTCCCCGCCCCACCATTTACTCACCCCACTTGGAATTTCTTGGCTGCACAGAGACAGTTCAACCCCTCCCCACGTCCCACTGACCTCTTCCCTCCAACTTCAGCTTCTCCCTCCTGCCTGACACCTCTCTATCTCTCATTACTACACTCACAGTGGGATCCCTCAGGCTTGTGCTCTCTAGTTCCTTGCCCCAAATCCTGAGCTATGTCAAGTAGTTTCCTGCTGCATGCTCCACTGTCAGCTGGAGGCAGCTCTGAGGCTTTCCCGGTTCCCCGGGCAGAGTCACTTTCCTGCCCAGCCCCAGTGCCCCCTCCGGGTCTCTCACTCCCGGGGCTCCGTGGGAGGCTGGACACCAGGGATGCAGGACGGCAGGAATGGGGTGACAGGCCTCCTGTTCCTCAGTCTCACGGCGGGACCCAGGGGTTCGCCGCCTCGGGCTCGGGAGCACTGGGAAGACCCGACCGTGGAGGGGCCGTCGCTGGGGACGGCCGCGCAGGCGCTGAGCACGTCCTTATATCACTTCTGTGGCGGGAAAAGGGCTGAGGAGATGGAACGCTGAGGGCTGGTTTTGGCGGGAAAACCGGTTTGACTGGTTTGAGCCTGTCCCCTGATGGTAAACAAGTCCCCTCTCAGAGATGGAGTCCAGGGGTCAATAGTTCATATGCTCCAGATTGGATCTTATTTTAAAGCCAGTGATTTACTTCTGTAGACATCTTATTAACCAACTAATGGAACCTATTCAACAGTTCATACTTCTCACACCTAACAATGAGATAAAAAGAACACAGACAAGCCTTGTCAGTAACAGCTAATGTCCCAACTGGGACGCACGTGAGCTTGTTGCAGAGCTGCTGCTCAGGGATGGGAACCTTCCTGGCACCCCAGCCTCCAAAATCACTCAGGCTGCACTTTCTGCACGACTAGGTGCTGGCTGAGGGGGCGTGGGAATTGGTGGCCTCTGCTGCAGGTGATGGGAATCGTGAGGTATTTAAAGCCATGGCCTGAGGAGGGAAGTGCCTAACTCCAGAGTCTGCAGCTGCCTAGGGCCAGGGCTGAGGATTTAGAGCCCCTAGTGCTGCTGCTGCAAGGTTCAAGCACGCTCAGCCCTGGCATTGCCACCCCTCCTGCGGCTAGTAGCTGCAGCTGGCTAAGGCTGGCCTCTGGCCCCATGGCTGTAGCCAGAGAAGCTGCAGGTGGCTCTGTGACTACTGGGGCCATTAAGCTAGAGCAGCTAAAGACACTGGAGTTCACCTCAAGGAACAGAGGGCACCAGTAGGGACAGGAATGTCAAGGGAGCAGGGAAGGAGGGAGCAGGTCAGGCTGGCAGAGGGAGCTTCCAGCTGGGTGGGAGCATTTCCAAAGTGGAAAGGAAACAAGTATGGGGAGAGGTGGTGGTGACCAGGTAGCAGACTAGCATGTAGATGGGAGCAGAGGGAGAGAGGCTGGTGGCTTCAGATTCCCAAGGGCTCAGTCCTGACTTTGGGGAGATGGTGTTTGCAGGTGGCTGGTTCACATCGCAGGATGGGGGCTGGGATCTGTCAGAACTGATCAGGTATCTGCTGGCTTTAGAACTCTGAGCTGAGACTAGGACCACCTGCCGTGACTGGTGACATAGGGGGGTACTGGAGACATGGCTAGAGAAGGTCTGAATGAGGAAGGAGCTAAATCTGTGGGGCGTTTCCCCTGATCACTATGAAAGTTCTGCTCACTGTGGACACTGGTAAACCCACATGGGTGTACAGCTCAATAAGAAAACCTGGGGCTGAGGAGCTGTGTATGGCAAGGCGACAGTCATGTAGGGGTGTGTGATCAAAATGAAAATGTCTCTGAGGTTCAGTACCGGGTATCCTATGGCACCAATGGCACTGCCCCACCAGGCCCACACTCGGAGCCCACAGTGACTACATAGGGGCCTACAAATATGTTTGGTGCCGACCCACAAAAGGCTAATCCGGTCCTGACTGCCTGAGCACTATTTCAGCCTCACATTTTTGGGTGGACCTCCTACAGTGGGAGCTGCAGAGCCCTCCCCAACACTCCCTCCCTCCTGGTGTTGGGAGGGGAACAGGAGAAAGAACAAAATAAGCAAGAGAAGAAGAGAAAGGAGGGAGGAAGGGATGGAGGAAAATGTGAAACAAAAGGACAAACCCTAATGTCCCCAGTGATTCTAAGGGACAAAATCCCAGGTGCGCAATAAAATTCTGCCTCTTTAAGCTCGTGTTTTCCATGCCTAGAATTCAACTCTCACCAGATGGATCAGACTGAACAGGTTTCAAACCTCCAGGAGGCTCTTACCTTCTAAACAGGGACGGCTGTTTTCTAGTAAAATCACTAAAGGGGAAGGAGAAAACTCGAAAGAGGTTCCTCCTGGCGCTCACGTCCATGAACCCGAATACTCTCTCAGTCCTCAGAGAGAGACCTGGAGAAGGAGAAGGAGACCTGGAGAAGGAGACTTGCTCCAGTAAAGCCACAGGGGTCTCTGAGGTTTCCTGGCCCCTCGCCCTGTCCTGCCTGGCTGATGTCAGCATCTCTCTGAGGTCACCACCTCCCACCACCTTGGACCAATAGGCTGAGGTCCTGCAAAAGGCCTTTGTGATGTCACTGCCACACCCTCCCTTGCTGGGTTAACGTCCTGCCCCTGGCCAGGCACTTTGCAGGTTTGAGCTACTCCTGTGGATCACCCCACTCAAGGAGCGCTCGTCTAGGCAGCAAGCCGGCCAGGCAGGGAAACATCAGACGCTGCTCCCAATGCTACCCTCAGATTTTCAGAAATTAGTCGACTTTATGGCAAGAGACCATTAGAGCATCTAATCTGACCCCTGCGTATCGCAGGCCTCCTGTAGGACACAAGACATACTTATTGGGCAACCACATTCCATAAAGTCATCTATACTTCATGAAATGACATCAGGAGATGGAGAATCCACCACTTTCCTTGGTAACTTGTTCCTGTGGTGAATCATCCTCGCTGTTGAATATTTGTGCCTTAGTTGTAATATGAATTTGTCTCTTTTCACCTTCCAGCCATTGGGTCTTCTTAGGCCTTTCTCTGCCTGATTCAAGAGCCCTTTAATACCCAATCTTTTCTCTTCATTAAGGCACTTCAACACTTCAATGAAGTCACCTTTCAATCTTCTTTTGAGAAGCTAAACAGGTTGAGCTCTTTCAATAGCTCACTAGAAGGCATTTTTCTCCAGCCCTCAGAACCGTGTCACCTCCTGTGACATTACTGACATAATCTGTAACTGTATAGATCACTGTTGCGACCACTGTTCTATATTCGCAGCCAATATTGTAGAAAGGTTGTTGTGTAAGAGGTCTATGGAGAGGTTCTGATTGGCTGATTATAATGATGCTATCTCTAGATGTGCATCATTTTGTAGTTGATGTTATGAATATTGGCTCTATGCTGCCCGTATTTCAAACTTGTGCTCTGCTTCCAGGAACACCCCAGCCAGACAAGTTGGTGTCAGTTCTGTTTAGCCTGCTTGATGGCCCATTACGGACCATCAGCTCTACAGTCGACCCACTGAGAGAAGGCAGATACACCTTGTGACTCAGCAAGCTATGGAAGGACCTGCCTATGGACAGAACTCTAAGGTTTTTCTATGCCATGTGCTTAGGAAGATGTATTTTCCATGCCTTGGTTCCTCGCTGACCCAGAGAGAACAAAGGAACATGAAAACAAAACCTTCCCCACAGATTTGAAAGTATTTTCTTCCTTATTGGTCCTTTTGGTCATGTGCCAACCAGGTTATCTGAGCTTTTAACCCTTTACAGGGTATTTAATGCTACCTGTAGCTATACGTTTATGACACCCTGTAAATAGCAATCTGCAGAATGATTCTGAGAAAGGGCAGGGTGAAGGGAAGTGGCTTCCGCAGATTTACTGAGCATGCTCAATGCACCCTAAGTAGCAAATTCCTACACACAGCAGTTTCTCACACTACACCTGAGGCAGCATGAGGCAGGGGCTCCATTGCTGTCCAGATCCCACCCAAGAGCAGATCCCCAGGGGCTGCGAGACCTCAGCTTCTGGGACCTGTGTGTGGAGTCTCTTCTGCCCACCCAGGGCTGCCCCTGGGGTCCTTCTGGCCTGGTGCCTGCAGCCCTGGCCAGGGGCAGCAGAGCCTGGGACTGGGTCCAGCTGGAGAAAGTCCCCACCTCGGATGGGCACAGAAAGTGCTTCAGTGAACGTCTGTCCCTGGAGCAGCCCTCTGGCACCGCAGCAGCAGCCCGGAGCTCAGCCCCGGCTCCCAGCGCACACTGGAGGCAGCAGCAGCACCAGCAGTGTCTGGTACCTTACAAAGCCCAGCCACCAGGAGCTGCCCCACGGCTCTTTCCTTGTTTTTCCTGCTTCCTTCCTACCAGCCCCCCACTGCTCCAGCCCCTTCCTGGCTCCTTCAAGCCCAACCCAGGCTGCAGCTGCCGCACTCACCGGGCCAGGGACTGTCTGAGGTGGGAACTAGCCCCATCTCTGCTCCTCCTCCTGCCCCTGTGTGTCCCAGAGCCGCTGCAGGGACTGACCCGCACCCAGGCTCTCGCTCCTATTAGCGCTCACAGGGGCCAATCCAGCTACGGGAGAGTGAGCGCCCTGGGAGCAGGGAAGTGACCACATCTCCCTGCCAGAGGGTGGAGGAGGAGGAGGAAGAAAGGGAAAGAGGAGAGACTGAAAGGGGATAAGGAGAAATAAGTGGGGAAAGCAGCACGTCACTAAGGCTAAATGACTATAGACACCACTCAGCTAAGGGTTAAACAACACAGTGATAAAGTTCAGGTCAAATCAGGAAATCAATGAGTTAACAAGGATATTGCGCTGGAATCAAGTCGTCAATTTAGTCCAACCATCAGATTAATACAGTAGAAAAACCAACCCCTATAAATCCTAAAAGAGCAACCCAAGAAGGCAGGTGCACATTTAGTGATGCCAAAACCCCAATCAGAGATTTTGACCCAGGCAGTGCAACCCAGATTTACCCAGCTGAATATTTCAATGCTGAAACCAAATCATTGCTGACATTTAGCCCACAACCTCAAAGCTAATTACAGTTTTCTCCTTAGATTTCACTATTCTGTAGCTAATACTTCTCCTCGCCCTCTCGGCCCAGAACACATACAGACCTTAGAGAGACATTAGTAAAAAGTTCAATCAGCTCGCTGAACAATACGTATCTGACCGCTCAAGTCCTTCCACTGCTTGCGCAGGTGAGGAGCATTCGTTCAGTGATTCTATAGGGCAGGGTTTTAAGGCTATTAAGATTTGGGGAACTATTCTTCCTAACATCTTCCCGTTGTAGATTTCAGAGGTGTTCACACACTGACACCCACTGAGCGACATCGTTACACTCCAATCTAATAGAAAGGCTGGGAGGTCTCCAAGTTCATAAAAAGAAAGACAAAAATAGAAAAGGGAACAAAGAGTTTCTAAGATAATAAGGGGTTGGATCTCTGCACCTCTCGGGCTTTGGATTCACCCAGAGTAGGAACTGTAGCTGCAGTTTAGGAACCAGGTAATGGCATAGATTTCCTCTCTCAGGAGCAGGGAGTGACCTATGTCTCATTCTCTCTGTCTCCCATCAGGTGATGGGACCGTGAGTGAGAATGAGGAGGGAAACCCCAGCAGGAAGATGCTGAGGAATTAGAACCACCTGTGCTCTATTTTCACACTTTCTAACCTTTCAAAGAAGCAGGAGGCAGAGAGGTGAAGGAATCAGCTGTTTTTCTCTCTGTGCTTCATCTAACTTTGGATCCAAATGGTAAAAGACAGTTGTTCCCAATTTAATCATGGCGTCCTTCAGAGGGTGACCAATGTCACTTAACTAGGGAGCCGGGTTCTAAAAATAGTTTACCTGGGCCACAGGTCACCATAGCTTCCATCTCAGGGGTGAAAATCAACCACTAGTACCTGCAATTTCTACCTGAGCTCTTGTCAAATCTTTGACCTTCCTTGGAGTAATTTGACACTTCTCTGGTGTAGAATTCTTCACCAACCACACAACAGATCAGTAGCGACAGTGAGGCACAACTCCTCAACTATGCCCTTTTATTTCTTTAATCTGGTGGCACAGATTTAAATTAGGGACTAAATTCAGGTGCGGCTTAGAGTCCCTGTAAGACACCAAATGTCAGGTCTCTATTAAACATAGGTATCTTTTGCAGCTATATCACATTCAACACGGATTTCATTTTCTACACATTTGCAGCATCTCCCATGGGTGAGCTGAACAGAAGTGTCACTTCCATTTTTCCCATCTCTACCTAGCTAGGGATTGCATTTCCCAAACAATAGGCAACATGCAGCTGATTAGGAAGGAGATATCTTCAGGAGCGACCACCTGCAGCGCCTGGGCCACAACGGCTTTGGGAGCCCAATGCATGGGTACTTTTCTTATGTACAATTCATTTACTAGGTATAAATCTTCCTAGCCCCTTAGAAAAATACTGACCTAACCAATTGAACAACAGGGGATTGGGATGGTGATGGGAATAAGGGAATCCCTCTGACTTACACTGTCTTCTTCTGTTGTTACAGAGGGTGAAATGATGTTTTCCCTATCCCTGCCCTGTTCCTGCTCTTTGTTATAGTTCAATATATTTTAAGTGAGGAAAATGGTAGGAAAAATATCTGCTCTTCAGCACAACGTGAAGCAACATCAGAGCAACTGAGAATGAAACAATTTGTTCCCCAAAGGAGAACTCGATGACTAACAATTGCTGTGTACTGGGGGAACAGTATAACCGTGATGCTCAGGGTTTGTTTAGACTAGGGAACGTGATGGAGTTTAGGTCCGGTCAAGGGGAAGCTAATGCCAACCCCTGCACCTGGGCTGCATCTGCTCTACAACTGTAATTGTCTTTTACCCCAAGATCACTAACTCGAGCAGCCAACGCCATGTGCAGCCCTAGTGGATGTCAGGCACAGGTAGTTTTGCCTCAGTGTAGCTTGTTGGGAATCAAACCTCTCTCCCACCTGGAGCTGATGGAGTTTGGCTGTTCTCAGTGGGAGCAGATGACAGAACAAGGAGCAATGGTCTCAAGTTGCAGTGGAGCCATCTAGGTTGGATATTAGGAAACTAATTTTGCTAAGGTGGTGATAAAGCACTGGAATGGGTTACTTAGGAGGTGGTGGAATCTCCATCCTGAGAGATTTTAAGGCCTGGCTTGACAAAGCCCTGGCTGGGATGATTTAGTTGGGGTTGGTGCTGCTTTGAGCAGGGGAATGGACTAGATACCTCCTGAGGTCCCTTCCAACCCTGATATTCTATGGTTCTATGACATACACTCCTACGGCTCAATAGAAAAGATCACAGGACTGACCCCAAAGACGGGTGAGCTGGAAAAGGCAGAAGCAGGCAACTCATCTGGGGGAGCTGAGCTACTACGGTGAAGATGGTGCACAGATCACTATGTGGGAATTAGCAAATGTGATTTAAAAAACAAAAACAAAATCTTTGCTCAGCAAGGCATTTATTACAGTTCTCTCTTACGTGGATTTTCTGATGCCTGATAAGGTGTGAGCTCCAACTGACGCTTTTCCCGCACTCAGAGCACGTGTAGGGTTTCTGTCCTGTGTGGATTCTCCTATGTGTGATAAGGTGTGAGCTCCAATTGAAGCGTTTCCCACACTCAGAGCACATGTAGGGCATCTCCTGTGTGTGGATTCTCTGATGTGAGATGAGGGCTGAACTATCAGTGAAGTGTTTCCCGCACTCAAAGCATGTGTAGGCATCTCTCCTGTGGGGATTCTAAGATGTGTGATAAGGTGACTGCCGACTAAAGCTTTTCCCGCACTCGGAGCACATGTAGGGTCTCTCTCCTCTGTGCATTCTCTGATGAGTGACAAGGTTTGAGCTCCCATTGAAGCTTTTCCCACAATCATGGCATGTGTAGCGTGTCTGTTCCAAGTTGATTCTCTCGTGTGGAATAAGGTCTGAGAGGCTACTTAAGTTTTCTTCTGACCTCTGCTGAGTCTCACAGGCTGTTTCTTTTTCTGGGAGTGCACAACTCCCGGAAACGTTCCCTTTGGGTCTTCCTGATAACGTTCCATGTGTTTCTACTTGCTCAGCATCTTCCTGCTGGGGTTTCTGGTCCTTATTTTCACTCACCATCCCATCACCTGATGGAAGACTGAGCGAATCCAGATATAGGTCACTCCTGCACCGGAGAGAAAGGAAATCTCAGAGAGAGGAATGGTAAAAGGGATGAACAAACCAAAATATGTGTGGGAGAGATCAAACCTATCAGGTGCTGATTTTCACCAGAACACTCTGGGGAAAGCTACATTGGGCAGGGACCTGCTGCCACTTGTCAGAGCATAGGTGGGAAGCCATGAGTCACATCTGCCTAATGATTCCACACCTGCAGGGAACAATCCTGAATTTGAGAGCTCATAGGGTCTTTGTAGGGCATCCCAAATGTTTCCTGAAATCACAGACAGTTTTGAGCTGATTTAACCAATTCCTTACCCGTGCAGGCAGCTCTCGGGAGGACTTCTTTCTCAGAGCCCTGGAGATCTGGGATCCACAGCTTTTCCTCTCGTTCCAGCTGCGAGATCACATCAGGTGTGGAATCTGGAAGCCCTACTCCAGGCAAAGAAAACAAGGGAGGTGAGTGGAATTTGTGGGATACTTGTCACAAGGAATAGTCCATGGTTTTACCCCCAGCTCATTTTTAAGCAGTAACATCCCAAGGCCAGCTTCCTTGGCTCAAAGTGGCAGGAGAGTTGTTAATCATATTCATTACCTTAGTGCCTAAGAACGAACTAACAGTGAGTCCCCATTGTGCTCGGCCAAGTACAAACAGAGAATAGTAGATGGCCCATGCCCTGAAGAATTTACAATCTGAATAGACAAGACAGACAGAATGGGGGAAAGGGTAGAACCCACTGTTAGAATAGAGATATTCAGGTCTGTCTGTAAAGCCTAGACTTTAAGAACTTAGGTGTATTTTTATCACTTAGCTAGTTACAGGGGTATAAAAACAAAGAATCAAAATCACTGTCTGCCTGTGTATGGGCCGTCTCTCACTAGGATAGTCTGAGGTCTTGTTCTTAGGCTAAGGCCTTTGGCTAAGCAGCAAGGGCAGCCATAAGGGTCTTGGGAAGCGAAGGGTCACATCCTCACATCACAAACCAGTCACACTGAAATAAGGTGCTATTGGGCTGTTAGGAAGTCGATCCTGTCCTGATAGTGCCCATCACCACCATATAAAGAAACAGATCTTAAGATGGTTAAAGAAAACTTAGTTTGACAGCATTCTGTCTGGCAAGAAATCACTTCTCAATGGTTGCGGTTGTGAAACTCTTTTCTGTATTGCTTTTCTTTATGTCCCACAATTTTCTATTGTTAATCTGGCTGGTTCTCTAATTGCTTCTCTCTGCTGTATAATGAGTTTTGCTAGGCGTAAGTTAATTAGGGTAGTGGGATATAATTGGTTAGAGAATTATGTTACAATCTGTTAGAATTGGTTCATTAAATTTCAGTACAATGATTGGTTAAGGTATAGCTGAGAATATTACTCTATAAACAGGAGGGGAAGGGAAATTGGAATCATGTTTGTTAACGGGGGGAACGTGGAACAGGAACACAGGCAAGGCTCTGTGGCATCAGAGCTGGGAAGGAAACACTGGGGAACAGACTCTATGGGCGTACAGAGATAAGCCCGACTGGTGTGAAGGACTTCGAATATAGGTAATAATAATAGGTAATAATTGGAGATATACCAATCTCCTAGAACTGAAGGGACCTTGAAAGGTCCTTGAGTCCAGCCCCCTGCCTTCACTAGCAGGACCAATTTTTGCCCCAGATCCCTAAGTGGCCTCCTTAAGGATTGAACTCACAACCCTGGGTTTAGCAGGCCAATGCTCAAACCACTGAGCTATCCCTCCCCCCCTTATCAGTGTAATATGCTTGCTTAGAAACTAACCCCAATAAACGTGGCATTGTCTGCGCTTCAGACTTCTGGTCTTTTGCTGCTTGCTGTCTGCGTGACAAGAACCAGGGAAGCGGGAGGCCTCTAACATAACTGACATGACCTGATAACTAAGAGGTAAGCTTTTAAGGAAGATTTTAATACACTTTGGAAATGATCAGGATTCCCATGAGCACTGATGAGGGGACCATGCAAAATATGCATTTAGATCCTTGTCTTGTTTTATATCCTTTCCCGTTAGGCACACTGGCACTGTCATGGATCCATGGGATCTGTGCAATGCCTGGGCTTTTAAACAGTGCTTGGGAAGCCTCTGGCTTCAACACTCTTACTTCAACCTGTGAGCTCTGCCAGCAGGTCCAGCTGAACGACACTCCTCTTCAGAGACTGTTCCTCAGTCAATGCACAGAGCAAGTTTTTGCTGTGGCACTGGGCAGACTGTTAAAACATAGCAGGATTCATTAATGAACCGAAACACAGCACTGGAAAGTCCTTAGATTAGCACAGGGAAGCGAAGACGACAATACAGTCCATATTGGCCAATGCCCTTGAGCCAAGCTGCTGTAGAAAACGCTTTGGTTTCCTTTAACTGCACCTGTCCATTTGTCTTTGCTCCAGTAGAGCTCCCAGTGTGACTTCTATGAGCCCAGTTATTCCTGCTCCCAAAAATGTAACGAGTCCATGTATGCTTCACTCAGCCAAGCGGAGATCTGTTGCGTCGCAGGAGAGCATGGACAGAGTCTGACAACCCATGTGATCATAAGCAGAGAGTACTTTATTCATTTCCAGCATGCTCTTATATACAATTATATCAAGCAATCAAGCAGTTGCTAATTGGTTAATAAGATACACACAAGCACAGCTGAAACTTCCTTGGATAATTGCCATTCCATGCAACCTTTTGATTTATTATTCTGTTTACTGCCTACTGGCGGATGAGAGCTAATCAAGGTCAGCTTCTCATCACAGCTCACAGCAAACTAGCCCGTCCTTGAATCCCACACTTCCCCCCTTTCCTCAAAATAAAAAAAAGGAAGGCATAGCAAAACATTCCCAGTTCATAGCATCACATTACTTCAATCTATTACAAAGCAAAACTAAAAAACAAATCTGAACACCAGCTGCCTAACTAAACCGTAACAATATCTTCCGCAGTGCCCTGCTCTCACCTATTACATCCCTCCTCCAGGTAATGCAAGTGGCCCAAGGGACCAGGAGGGTTCCACCAAGGTGCAAACACCCACAAAACAGGTTTCCAAATAAGGGCTTCCACTGCAGCAACATGGGGCAGCAGGCAGAAGGCCGTTGTATTTATGGCACTCTGCGCCAAAATCAGCCAAGGCCGGACCCACTTCGCCGAATCCACCTGGGACCTTGAAAACAATCTCAGCTAGGCCACCTGGCATTCCCTACTTTCTCATAACAACTTTATCTCATCCTCTATTCTTGTAACCACGCTGCTGTAATTTTCCACCAAGGCAGCATAGGGAAGATGCAACCAACATCTCCCCTATTCTTAAACACACAAAAAAAAATTAAAACATCCAAAAACTACTCCAAACTTTATAGCAAAAGACATGCAAAACAAAAAAAAATAATATATCTCATGCTACAAAACTCACCTATAACCATGCAATTCTCAACATATAACACCACCAACACCAAACAAAACAAACATAAACCAACAAGGGTAAAACAAATAAATGGTATAAATTCTGCAGGATTCCCCCCTTCTCTATAGCACACCAACTTGTGGCAAACTTCTATTACCAAATCATCCCTCAGATGTCAGGCGATCAAACTGACACTGAGGAGCGGGGGGTCCTAAAAAAACAAAACACAACATAAACCACATAAAACGCAAAAAACAATTCTGGCCAGAAAACAAACAAACAAACACCACAAAACGAAACATAAAACACATAACATAAATTTGACTCTATAAATAAATGCATGGTATATCAAATGCTATGCAGCTAACATCAATTTTCTTTAATATCTAAAAAACAAAAAACAGGTCTACTCCTACTGGGCAATCAATTATTACTAAAAGCATACAAATACCTCTATAAATCAAGCATACATCAATAAAAGCATTTACATATGCAATGGCTTCCCAGCGTGCTTCTAAATACAAAGCTAGGCACAGCTCAAAATTGCTTACCACATACATGCCTATAAAACCTACTACAAGCTCAAATACATAGCACTATATACATTCTGCCGCTAATGCAACAAAATTATTCATAGCCAAACAATTGTAAACTAATTTCTTTGCCTAAATTCATTTACAAAACATCAAAAACTTTTCTCTAGCATCTTTACAAAATTCAGCTGCTATTCCCTCTAGCAACCACAAAATTAACTTCTCACTTCTCTAAAAAATCACTAGCTTATTTTCCAACAGCCACTAATTAACTCAAAACACCATTCCAAACATCCTCCTGAAATTGAAATCCCAAGCTTAAACTTAAATCCCTTTCCTATCCACTACACCCTCAAAAAATCCCAAGCTGCATTCCAAGCCTTTATCTGTAGCCTGCCTGCTTGGGCCCGATCCTTTTTCCTCTCCAAGGTCCCTATCTGTTGCCTGCCTGCTTGGGCCCGATCCTTTTTTCCTCTAACTAAACCGTTCCTTACATGAACACCAACTTATTCCACTATCAATTTAGCTAGGAGGGTGTACTTCTTAACTAGCCCCCACCCTTCTAGTCTCTACTGCGAGCAATTATCTGTACTTTCCCACCATGGGGGCTACATTCTCATGCATATAACTTTAATTACAACATCTGCATTCAGCCTATTTTAAATATAGGCTACATCTAGTATCAAGCAGTCTACAACAACCAATAATCAGCACATAACACAAAATCTACAAAAATCTAATAAGGCTAACAAAAGCACTTTATATAAAGATGCTTTGGATCACATAAATTCAAAGCCATCCTCCCAAATTACCTAAATTTATGCCTAAATAACCCACAACTCCCCCCTTGAGAATACTCAACAAACCTTTTGGCTGAGTTTTCTCAAACTTTAAAAACAAAAAACAATTAAACTCTAAAAACTGGGGTTAGTAATGGGGTAATATCCGTACAATCCAATTAGGGAGGGCAATATATGCTAAAAAATTTATCCAAAACACAGGGCGCAGCCTGTAAAATAAATCCCAAAATCCAATTAACATCACATTTCTCAGCAGGAGTCCCAAATTTCTTCCTGCCAGTGTACAATTCTTTGTTTCTTCACCAGGGTCAGTTCTCAATGTCTTTTTAGTCAGGAATTTCTGGACTTTGGCAATATCAACAACATAAGTGTTTTTTCTTCTTTTCCACCACCGTCATGGTTCAACTTTTACGGGGGAAATTATCAAAACACACACAAAAAAAATTCCAATAACACAATGGAGCTAAAAAAAAAAATTAAATAAGCCAATCATCAGTAGGAAAATTCTCCTGATGTGAAGGGGTCTTTTGCAGTAAGAATCATGGGTCCAGGCAAAGCAAAATTTTATCTCAATTAATAAATCATTCAGGGAGGATCAAACAGAAAAAATCCTAGCATAGCAAACAAGCAACTATCCTCCAGGGGCCCAGGTTGTGTACATCTTGTTGCTCTTTCAGTCATTCCATCCACCATTGCAGCAGACATCTCTGATACTGACACAATTGCAGGTTCTTCACTCCTACTATGTGCAGCCTCAAATCCCAAATGAGCAGTGGTAATATCTTGGACTAGTTCAGGAAATAATTTTTCAGGCACTGCTTCTAAAGGCTTCAAAGTGTCAGCTGAGGTTCCCATAGGCGTTACAGTTCCTGCAATAATTCAATCGCTGCAGCTGTGACAGGCACAAATGCTTTTTGAGCCTCAGAGCTTTCAATACTAAAAATGGGTGAGCCAGTATCTGCCAGCTGCACAGCTAAAATCTCTTGCTGATTGTCATTTGAACTTGTCGCAGTCAGTAGAAATGTTTGTTTTGCTTCCATAGGCTCCTCTTCGTCTCCCTTTCCACACACAGGCAGTTCTTGAGGACATATGTCGCTCTGTAGAGGGGCCCCATTTACAACTGCCCCTGGGCATTCTGATACTAGGTTAGATGGCTCATCTCCTACATCATTCTGCATGGGGGCCTCAGCTGCAACCGCTTCAGTGTGCTCTGATTCCAAGGTAAACACAGTATCTTCTACCTCTGTCTTCACAGGTGTCTCAGTTACCCCACTCTGCATTGCATCCATAGGGAAGGGGTCTCCAACCGGCAACACAGAAGGCATTCCGGGCGTTGGGCGGCAGAGCTCAGAAAGGGCCGCCTGCACTTCTGCCTCGGCCGCGAGAGTTTCTACTATCTCCTTCGCCTTATGCCATACTGGACTCAGGGAGAAGGCCTCCTTATCGCCCTGAGCCACCGACTTCCAAAGCTCAGAGCCTAGTCGCTCCCAAACAGTTTTATCAAATATTGTACTTGATTGAACAGAAAGTCCCCTTCTCCATCCCCACCGCAGCAGATGGGATAACGTATCAGAGGGGAGCTTCTCTCCCTGCCGCTCCGCGATGCGTATCAGATATCCATGCACCGTCCTTTCTTCCGCTGATACAGCGGTTCCCATGGTAGCTGCTCACCTCTGGGCTGGGGTGTGCCTCCCTTTTCAGACGCCCTGCGGCTTGGCGCTCGACACTGAGCTCAGGTGCGCCTCTTTTCGGCGTCCTGCGGCTCCTAGCCGCTCAACACTGAACTCAGGTGCGCCCTTCCTTTCGGACGCCCTGCGGCCGCCGCCGACACTGAGCTCAGGTGCGCCTTCTTTTCAGACGCCCCGCGGCTGCCGCCGACACTGAGCTCAGGTGCGCCTTCCTTCGGACGCCCTGCGGCCGCCGCCGACACTGAGCTCAGGTGCGCCCTTCTTTCGGACGCCCTGCGGCTCCTAGCCGCTCAACACTGAGACTCAGGTGCGCCTCCTTTTCTTCTTTTCAGTTCAGGCCACCAACACTATCCTCATTCAATCACGTCGGGTCACCATTTGTTGCGTCGCAGGAGAGCATGGACAGAGTCTGACAACCCATGTGATCATAAGCAGAGAGTACTTTATTCATTTCCAGCATGCTCTTATATACAATTATATCAAGCAATCAAGCAGTTGCTAATTGGTTAATAAAATACACACAAGCACAGCT
Organism: Mauremys reevesii; assembly: GCF_016161935.1. Taxonomy (NCBI): domain Eukaryota; kingdom Metazoa; phylum Chordata; order Testudines; family Geoemydidae; genus Mauremys; species Mauremys reevesii. The sequence goes on from NC_052639.1 coordinate 12,517,037, forward strand.
GAAACTTCCTTGGATAATTGCCATTCCATGCAACCTTTTGATTTATTATTCTGTTTACTGCCTACTGGCGGATGAGAGCTAATCAAGGTCAGCTTCTCATCACAGCTCACAGCAAACTAGCCCGTCCTTGAATCCCACAGAGATCCTCCCATGGACAGGTGATAATCATTCCCTTGTCTCTGTTGGGTATTCCATTGATGTAGGTTGGTCCCAGCCTGTCCTTAATGACCCATTCATATCACTCCATAACAGCTACGTGACAAAACACCTCATGTCTCCTGCTTTTTAGAATCATGGCAATACCAACCACAGAGGGAAACTATGATGTGTATTGGCATCATACAAGTATCACCAAAATTCCCACCTCTCTCTCACACACACTGCTCACAGCCCTTGGAGAGAAAGCAACGCACAGGAGCTGGACGTTAGTCCAGTGAACACAGTGGAGGACAAGCTGCAATCCTCAAACCCTGGTGAAAAAGGAGGCAAGCGCGTGCCGGGATGGCAAGCCGTGGGGGCCGCCCGGATGGTCTCTGTGAGGGGGCAGTCAGGCAGCCTTCGCGACTTGCCTGCGGGAGGGCTGCCGGTCCAGCGGATTCAGCAGCGGGTACGTTATGTGGATTGATCCCTGCCTATGATTTCAGTTATAACTGCCTCTATGAAATCAAGTGTCTGTGTGTTTCACCAGATTTCATCTTCTCCATTAACTTTGCGTAGCCATGTACAAGGGGGAGCTGTACCCCCAACACGTCATCTTATCGGTGTAAAACTGTACAGGCTACGTCACCACCCTGTGACATCCTCAACAAAGTGCCCATTTGTGCCTTGGTAGGGGCCCTGCTCTGGGTGGGAGGATGCAGCAAGGACTCAGGGTGGTGGGCCGGGTTATCTGTGCTCAGAGATGGGGAGGTTATGGGGGGAGGGGGGTAATGAGCGGGAGAGGGAGGTCAAGAGTTAAAATAATAATATTTGGGGAAAACATGTATATAAGTGAAACAGAACAGAAATAAAACTGGAGTGTGGGTTCTAAAGCAACAAGGCTTGGGTAGGGATTCGAGGTTAAAGCTCTGGGATCCCCCAGCGCTCTAGATCCCCAAACCTCTCCTCCCTCCCACTGACCCACCCAGCCCACTTCCTGGGTGCCCTTCCTCCACACTCCCTCCCCTTCGTCCCAGTACTCTCAGCCGGCATCACCTCCCGGCACCTTGGGAGCTTCGTGTGTTCCCTCCTCGTCTCTCACAACCTCCTCCGTCCCTGCTGCTTCTTAGCTCTAACCCTGCACATGCCCTCCCATGTCCTGGCACCCCAGAATTAGCTACTCCTCCTCCCATGGCTCTCTTATCCCTTCACCCATGGGGTCATGAATGGCAACATTATACACTCTTCTGTCAAACCAGGAGCTCATCTGACTGTCACACAAGCCACGCATCGGTCACACACCTCTTTACTCAATTTAGAATTCTACAGGAGGTATATTTTCCTCTTAAAATGAGGAAAAGGCATGAAAGCGACAGTTATTAATGTAGCCAATAAGGACACATTAAATGCAATTTCAAAATGACTGATGACAAATGTCTAAAAATTATTCTAGTGGGTGGGAGATGAGGCAAAAAAGTGGGGGCAAGGAAACTTGTCAAAACTTGTATGAATAAAGGTATAAAGTTATTACTGCTCAGGTTCTTTAGAGACCCCACAGCTTGTAATGACCAAGGTAACAGAACTCCTTACCCAGGGAGGTCACGTTCTCATAGTTCTCCTGCATGACATCCCAGTAGAGGGCTCTCTGAGTGGGGTCCAGCAGAGCCCCCTCTCCCCTGGTGAAATGCACAGCCACCTCCTCGAAGGTCACCGGCCCCTGAAAGAGCAAGAGTCCAACACTCAGGACCTGCTGCCCCACTCACAGCCCCACACTCATGGGGGAGAGGAGCCAATCAAATGGGAGCTCTGGGTGGCTCACAGTCAGAGTCCCACCTCCACACCACTCAGAGCAGCCAGGAAACACCAGGGGAGGGGACGAAGCGAGAGCCCCTTGTCTCTCCCAGCAGATCCATCCCCCCCTACTAGCCACAGACGGGCACAGGAGATGGAGGCCCTGGCAGGTGCAGGGAGAGCTCGCTGGCAGGGAGCCCAGCGCTGTTCCCATTGTGAAGAGCTGGACGGGGCCAGACTCAGTGGGGGGCAGACGACATGACGGTCCAGGGGCCTTGCTGAGGGGTTCCTCCAGCAGGGGTGTCCTGTCCCTCCTCCCCACTTCTCTTCAGCTGTCTGCCCCTGCAGCTCTTCCTGCAGCCCTGCCCCCACTTGGAGCTGCCCCGGCCAAGCTGCTCCCAGGAGCCTCCTGTGCTGTGCAGGGGGGAGGGGGGGTTGCTGATGTCGGGGAGGCCCCACCCTCCTGCCTCTGTGCCCAGTCTCTGCTGAGCTCCCCCAGCCAGCACCTACTAACCCCCACCCACGCTGAGGGGAGTGACACAGGACAGCAAATTCCCACCTATCCAAGGACAAATTGGTGCAGATAAACAGGCTGGGTTCACATCCCAAAGCTGAGGAGAATTTAAGAATTACAGAGAAAATAGGGCAAAATAAGAGACTAGAGAGTCAATAATTTTAGGGAAAACGAGGGAATCTCCTTGGATTTTCTAGCCATATGTGGGGAGGGGAGAGAGAAGGGGAAGAACCAGAGAGAATTCTTCTCAGGTTATGAGACGGAAAGAAATGGCACAAACAGGGAAAGGATGCAAGTGGCTCCCCCCCCGTGGCCATAGGCGTGTGCAGCACATTTCATTAGGGTGTGCACCCAGGGAGCCCCCCCTAGCCCCACCCCATCCACTGCCTCCCACTTCCTGCCCCCCTCAGAACCCCCAACCCCCCCTGCTCCTTGTCCCCTGACTGCCCCCTCCTGAACCCCCCCCACTGTAACTGCCTCCCTAGGACCCTACCTGTCGTCCTGACCCTTATCCACACCCCCACCCCCAGACAGCCCCCCGGGACTCCCCCGCCCCAGCCAACGGCTCCTCGCCCCTTACAGGACCCCAGAACTCCCGACCCATCCAACTCCCTCTGCTGCCTGCCTGCCCTGACCCCGCTCCACCCCACCCCAGACCCTCAACCCATCCAACCCCTGTTCCTTGTTCCTGACCGCCCCCTCCACAGGCCTCCCCAACCGCTAATCACCTCCCCCAACTATCAACCCCCTCCCCACCTCCTGGCAGCTCTGTCTAGTGGCTGCTCCCACCCACACACTCAAAGTGGCAGAGGAGGTTCCCTCTCCTTCAGGGGGAAGGTTGCCTAGTGGTTAGGCCACAGGACTCAGGCTCAGGTGTTCTGGGTTTGAGTCTCTGCTCTGCCACAGACTCCCTGTTTAGCCTTGGGAAAGTCACTTCACCTCGTTGTGCCCTAGATCCCATCTGCCCAATGGGGCCAACACTGACCTGCCTCCTGGGCTAAATCCATCCATGGCTGGGTGATGGGGGGGAATGGAGATACCAACATGGGGAAATTTGGGCTGAATTTCTGCACAGCCGGAGAGCGGGAGCCAGCTCCACAGGGGGGATGGGAGCGAGAGGGGCTCAGGCCAGCTCCACACAGAGGGGGGTCAGGGCTTGGGCCCTGCAACTTTTGCCACTAAGGTGGCTGGGGCTCCCGGGCCGGGGACTTCAGCCCCACATCTTCTGCCAGGGTCCGGGGTTCTCCTCCCTGCCCCAGGGTGGCTCCTCTCCCACTCCATCCCCCGCCCAGGGCAGCTCCTGCTGGGGTCTGGGCTTCTCCTCCCCCCACCCACCCCCAGCCCCAGCCCAACAGGGCTCCCCGGGGCACCCGCTGCTGTTGTGGCCGGAGCCGAGCCTGGCGGGCAGGGAGCAGCGATTCACACGGGGGCCCTGGCAGAGACACCAGCCCGAGCGGGGCGGGGCAGCCCCAGGGGAGCGGGCGGGGGGGTCTGCTGCTGCTGGGCCCCCCCACCGACCCCTGGGGCTGTTTCGGGGGGTCTCACTCACTCCCCCAGGAGCGGGGGGGGAGCAGCAGAGTGGAGCCTGCCCAGCAAACAGCTGATCGCAGCTGCGCCCAGGCCGCCCCTGGGGAAAAGCTCAGCGGAGGAGGCTCCACAAGCTGCCGGCAGCGGGTCATTCCCGGGGGGGCCGAGCACCCGCCTGCAGCCGCCGCAGCCACCCCCCTCCCCCCGGAGCCCCCACGGGGGGGGAGCAGCCTCCCCAGCCGGGGCTCAGGGCATTGGGGTGCCGGGCTCCCCCCCTGCGCACGCCTGGGCCCGGGACACTCACACACACACTCTGCCCCGGGGCTCCCCTGGTGCCCAGAGACCGAGCAACCCCCCGCCTGCCCCCCCGCCCTTCCCCGCCTGCAGCTCCGGCCTCTCCCCTCCCGCCCCGCCAGCCGCACCCCGGGGAGCACCGGGCCCCAGGCTCTGTCCCCACCTGGAGCCCAGCGGGGCCGGGGGCAGCTCCTGCTGCAGCTGAGAACAGCGGCTCCGCTCCGGCCCGGGCGGCTCCAGCGCTGCTGGCAGCACGTGGCCACCAGGGAGCAGCTGCTGAGCCCGGGCTCCTGCGTCACAATGTGCCAGAGCCCCGCCCCCAGGAGCTGCCCCGCCCCCGGACTGTGTCAGAGCCCCGCCCCCAGGAGCTGCCCCGCCCCCGGGCTGTGCCAGAGCCCCGCCCCCAGGAGCTGCCCCGCCCCCGGGCTGTGCCAGAACCCCGCCCCCAGGAGCTGCCCCGCCCCCGGGCTGTGCCAGAGCCCCCAGGAGCTGCCCCGCCCCGGGCTGTGCCAGAGCCCCAGGAGCTGCCCGCCCCTGGGCTGTGCCAGAGCCCGCCCCAGGAGCTGCCCGCCCCGGGCTGTGCCAGAGCCCCGCCCTAGGAGCTGCCCCGCCCCGGCCTGTGCTAAAGCCCCGCCCCAGGAGCTGCCCCATCCTGGCTGTGCCAGAGCCCTGCCCCAGGAGCTGCCCCGCCCCGGGCTGTGCCAGAGCCCCGCCCCAGGAGCTGCCCGCCCCAGGCTGTGCCAGAGCCCCGCCCCAGGAGCTGCCCTGCCCCGGGCTGTGCCAGAGCCCCGCCCCCAGGAGCTGCCCCGCCCCGGGCTGTGCCAGAGCCCCCAGGAGCTGCCCCGCCCCCGGGCTGTGCCAGAGCCCCCCCCCAGGAGCTGCCCCGCCCCGGGCTGTGCCAGAGCCCGCCCCAGGAGCTGCCCCGCCCCGGGCTGTGCCAGAGCCCCGCCCCAGGAGCTGCCCCGCCCTGGGCTGTGCCAGAGCCCCGCCCCAGGAGCTGCCCTGCCCCGGGCTGTGCCAGAGCCCCGCCCCAGGAGCTGCCCCGCCCCGGGCTGTGCCAGAGCCCCGCCCCAGGAGCTGCCCGCCCCTGGGCTGTGCCAGAGCCCCCCCAGGAGCTGCCCCGCCCCGGACTGTGCCAGAGCCCCGCCCCCCCCAGGAGCTACCCGCCCCGGGCTGTGCCAGAGCCCCCCCCCAGGAGCTGCCCCCCCCTGGGATTTGTTCTCCTGTTTCCTTCTTCCCAGCACCCACCCCCCCGGGAGGGCTGCAGCGCTCGCTGGGTCTGTCTCCAGTGGCTGAAGTTGCCTCCATCTCTAATCACCTGGGGTGGAGGGAACGAAGGGAGGAGATGGGCCCAGGGTGTGAAAGCAGAATTAGGGGGCAGGGAAAGAAGGACTGTTTGGAAAGGTGGAAAGGAAAGGCTCCTGGGTGATCCAGATGGAGTCAGAAGCAGTTGGGCAGCAGAGGCTCAGATAAATGGAGGGGAACCCCCGGGGTGTCCCAGTGTTGGCCAGGGTGTGTACAGCACCTAGCACAATATGGGGTCCCGATCTCATTCATGGTCTGTGCAGCACCTGGGAGCCCTGATGTCTCTTTCCTCATCACAGGCACTGGGAATGGAGTGAGGGAAACCTCAGCACCTGAAGGGTTAATGCAGCCCTGTGTGCAACCCCTGCTAGGGTGACCAGACAGCAAATGTGAAAAATCGGGACAGGGAGTGGGGGTAATAGGAGCCTATATAAAAAGGCCCAAAAATTGGGACATCCGGTCACGCTAGTCCCTGCTGCACTCACGAGGGGTTGGCTTAGAGAGTTGTAGTAATAACAGCAGCAAAGAGTCCTGTGGCACCTTATAGACTAACAGACGTATTGGAGCAGGAGCTTTCGTGGGTGAATCCCCACTTCATCAGATGCACCAATAGTCCCATATGGTCTAGTGGTCAGGATTCCTGGTTTTCATCCATGGGACCTGGGTTCAACTTCTGGTGTGGGAACAGTGCAGAGCTTTTGCCCAGAGTGGAGACAGGAAATGAAAGAAACAGGAAGGGATCCTGCCAGCAGGGGAGTTAGACAGCGTGGGGAGGATCCCAGAAGTGGGGTGGGGGCAGAGGTCTGAGCGGAGACCAGGAAGGATCCCAGCAGTGTGGGAAGTTGAGAGCACAGGCCTGGCATGGGGACCTGGAAGAGTGAATGTGTCCTCTAAACCCATCAACTGCAGACTAGGCAGGACTGGAAGAATTACATATTTGTTGGTAATTGTCAATTTCTGTGTAAACGCACATCCCAATGGCAAAATATTTCCATCCATAATTATCAAAATTGGCAGATGGGCAAAGTAAGAAACATGCTGCTTGAGAACTTACCCTGTTGTAGGAGCAGCAGTGATCTGTGTGCTCCATATCACCTGTATGCCCAAAGGTCTGTTACACTCCCCACCCCATCTCCTCTCTCCCTCTCTGAATGCCTGTGAAGTGGCTTTCCCCTCCTCCCTCCTCCTGCAATGCTTGTGGGATGAATGAGCTGGTTGAACAGCTGGTTGAAGATCAGAAGAGCTCCTAGATAGACAAGGTGTCTGGGACTCTCATTAGGCAGCATTGTGAAAGCACAGCTGAGCACAGGGCCCCTTCCCCTTTTAAAGACCTGAACCTCATGGCCTGCGACTAGAGATGACTTGGCTGCATCCGGTGGGTCACACTCCACCTCAGCCAGTGTCCATGCAGGGTCCATGCTCTGGGTGTGTGAGTGCTGCCTAATGAGAGTCCAGACATCTTGGTACCTGGAAGCTCTTCTGATCTTCAGCCAGCCCCTTCATCCCACAAGCATTGCAGGAGGGAGGGGGAAAGCCACTTCACAGGCATTCAGAGAGGGAGAGGAGACAAAAGCGAGGGGGAGGGGAAGTATAACAGACCTTTTGAGCATAGAAATCACTGCTGTTCCTACAACAGCAGGGACAGGCCACTAGGAGCTGAGAAAAGGAAGCAAGCCTGTTTCTGCCTGGCTTTGAACCAGGGACCTTTTGCGTGTTAGGCAAACGTGATAACCACTACACTACAGAAACTCTGTCACAGGGCTGTGCCCTTCCCTTCATAAGAACATAAGAATGGCCATACTGGGTCAGACCAAAGGTCCATCCAACCCCATATCCTATCTGCCAACAATAACCAATGCCAGGTGCCCAAGAGGGAGTGAACCTAACCGGAAATGATCAAGTGATCTCTCTCCTGCCATCCATCTCCACTCTCTGACAAACAGAGGCTAGGGACACCATTCCTTACCCATCCTGGCTAATATCCATTGATGGACTTAACCTCCATTAATTTATCTGCAAAAAGAACAAAGAGAACATGTGGCACCTTAGAGACTAACAAATGTATTTGAGCATAAGCTTTTGTGGGCTAAAACTCACTTCATCGGATGCATGCAGTTAAAAATTCAGTAGGAAGAGATATATACACACAGAGAACGTGAAAAAAATGGGTGTTGCCATACACACTATAACGAGAGTGATCAGTTAACGTGAGCTGTTATCAGCGGGAGAAAAACCTGATTTTGGGAGGGAACAGGAGAAAGGACAAAGGAAGCAAGAGACGAAGAGAAAAGAGGATCAGACAGTGGATGGAGCAAGAGGTGAATCAAAAAGGACAAACCCTTATGTCCCCAGTGATTCTAAGAGACAAAATCCCAGGTGCAAAATAAAATTCTGCCTCCTTAAGCTCGTGTTTTCCATGCCTAGAATTCAACTGTCACCAGATGGATCAGACTGAACAGGTTTCACACCTCCAGGAGGCTCTTACCTTCTAAACGGCTGTTTTCTAGTAAAATCACTAAAAAGGAAGGAAGAAACTCGAAAGAGGTTCCTCCTGGCGCACGTCCGTGAACCCGAATACTCTCTCAGTCCTCAAAGGGAGACCTGGAGAAGGAGACTTGCTGGAGCAAAGCCACAGGGGTCTCTGAGGTTTCCCTGGCCCCTCGCCCCTGTCCTGCCTGGCTGATGTCAGCATCTCTCTGTGAGGTCACCACCTCCCCACCGCCTTGGACCAATAGTCTGAGGTCCTGCAAAAGGCCTTTGTGATGTCACTGCCACACCCCTCCCTTGCTGGGTTAACATCCTGCCCCTGGCCAGGCACTTTGCAGGTTTGAGCTACTCCCTGTGGATCACCCAACTCAAGGAGCGTTCGTTCTAGGCAGCAAGCCGGCTAGACAGGGAAACAGCAGACGCTGCTCCCAATGCTACACTCAGTTTTTCAGAAATTAGTCGACTTTATGGCCAGAAGAGACCATTAGAGCATCTAATCTGACCCCCTGCATATCACAGGCCTCCTGTATAGCACAATAGCTACTTTGGGGGCAAATACATTATAGAAAGGCATCTTGTCTTCATGAAATGACATCAGGAGATGGAGAATCCACCACTTTCCTTGGTAGCTTGTTCCTGTGGTGAATCATCCTCGCTGTTGAATATTTGTGCCTTTGTTGTAATATGAATTTGTCTCTTTTCACCTTCCAGCCATTGGGTCTTGTTAGGCCTTTCTCTGCTCGATTCAAGAGCCCTTTAATACCCAATCTTTTCTCTCCATTAAGGCACTTCAACACTTTAATGAAGTCACCTTTCAATCTTCTTTTGATAAGCTAAACAGGTTGAGCTCTTTCAATAGCTCACTAGAAGGCAGTTTTCTCCAGCCCTCAGAACCTTTGGTGGCTCTTTGCTGCCCCAGTTCCAATTTCACATCTTTTCAAAGGAGGACACCAAAACTGGAGGCTATTCCAGTATCAGTCTCACTGATGCCGTGTCACCTCCTGTGACATTATTGACATAATCTGTAACCGTATAGATTACCGTTGCGACCGCTGTCCTATTTGTAGCCAATATTGTAGAAAGGTTGTAGCGTAAGGGGTCTATGGAGAGGTTCTGATTGGCTGATTATAATTCTGCTATTTCTAGATGTGTATCATTTTATAGTTGACATTATGAATTCCTGCTCATTTCCCCACTGGCTGGAGCATGGCTAGAGTGTGTCTGTGGTTAATGATGTTGCTATAGATTGTTCAGTGTGATCATTTAGAGTTTAAATCCCAGGTTCCATCTATTGTAAAGCCACTTCTGGCAAGAGGGCTGTTTTCCCTCATTATGGGGATGCTACGATACTAAAAAAATTGTAAATAACATAACTGACTATGGAGACAGGGATGAGTGAAGCAGGTTTGAATGGATCAGAGGAGAATGTGATGGGAGACTCTCTTGTCCCGATTCTGAATAATCAGATGTAACCTGCTCTGGAATTTCACTTGACACTTTCTTTGTCATGTATTGTCTCTCTGTGATGTGGGTTTCTATCTTTCCTGAAGGCTGTTTGGTCACCCAATTGGATATTAGTTCAGTTTGATAGGATGTAGCTCAGATTTATTGAAGAATTTAAGACAATGACCCTTTGCTAAAGTTACCAATTAAAATGAAATTATAGGTGAAGTTATTGGTTAAAGAGTAAGAGACTGTGTGATAATCTGAATTATTTTGGAAAACTGAAAGTTGTCTTGGTTTTGTGTTTTGTTAGTCATACAGGAAATGATGGCTAATCTTGAAAAGTTAATTTGATTTAATTTACCCTGATTCCTCAACTGTTGCTACAGCTCTAGTACCCATCAATCCAAAGACTGAGAGAAATGGAGAGTTCCAACCATTGTCCTTTTAGTATCTTATTGTTCCTCTCTCTGTTTTTTTTGTGCTGGCCTTTCTATTCTATCACTTTCTGCCTTTGTTTAGTTGGTAACAGTTGGTTTCCATCACTCACGTTTGTTTGTTTAAATCTCTATCCGTTGTTAAATAAATTTTTTGCTTGTTTGATAACTGTACTCAGGTGCTGTGTGAGATACAGTAGCAATGGTCCACAGTAAAACTAGTAACCTGGGATACTTGGGGAAGAGAGGATCTGGGATTTCACCGGGTATCTGGTGATCCAGGCTGGACCCCAGAGGGGGACACATTGAAGGAACTCAAGGGTTAAGGTGGGTGCTGTAGCTCAGAGGAGGGTCCTTGAGTTCCAGCAGGCTGGTGAGTTTGGTCACTAACATCCAGCTGCCAAATGCAAAACTCCCTCTTCCTTGTGGCAGGTGGCAACAAGGAGACTCACAGTCCTCAGCACCCTGAGAAGGGTCACAATGTGTCTCTATGTTGAGCCACCTGTCAAGTTCACACAGGGAAAGCTCCCGATAGCACAAAACTCTGCCCTATGAAATCATGGAACATGTGCTCTTTGCTCTGTGAAAGCATGTAAAGAATCCAAGCGCTGGAGGACGGGGTTTGGGTCCAGAGTGACCTAGACAAATTGGAGGTTGGGCCAAAAGAAATCTGAGGAGGTTCAACAAGGAGAATTGCAGAGTCCTGCACTTAGGACGGAAGGATCCTATGCACTGCCACAGACTGGGGACTCACTGAGTGAGGGGTTTGATAGCAGCCTTCAACTACCTGAAAGAGCAGCAGTGTGGGCTTTCTCCTGGCCACTTTTGCTGGGCTGGGCAGGCAGCCTGGAGGCCTTTCTAGAAGAGCATTGGGAACGGAGTTAGAAAAACCAATGTGAAAACCAGAACCTCAGGTTTAGACTCATTCATTTATAATATTAAATCTTCAATTCTAGTGTCACAGTCAATACAATTGCTTCAGCCTGATAGTTGCCCAAAGGAAACTTAACGTCTCTCAAGGAGAGTGGGAGAAAGCACTTTTCAGAGTCCAAGAGAGACAAGGCGGGTGAGGGTAAGAGCTTGCAGAGGACCAACCTCTGTTGGTGAAAGAGACAAGCTGTGCAGCTAACCCAGCACCCTTCTTCAGGTCTGTGTAGCCTGGAAGGTCGTCTCTTCCATAACCAGCAGTTAGAACATAAGAACAGCCACACTGAGTCAGACCAGTTCATCTAGCCCACTCTCCCGAAAGTGGCCAATGCCTGGCGCCCCAGAGGACCCCTGGGACCAACATGGATACACCACCACAAACAAGGTTAAAAGTCAATGCACAGGGGAGAAGGATCTTGTGTTTCATTCCTTATGTCCTAGTCCCATCATGTGGCCATTTCCTTTTCTTCCTTTCTGTTAAAAGCTTTGGTATTTTGCACAGAAACATTATTTCCCCAGGAGAGACCCAGGAGTGGCAGCTGCATTCCAGTACCAAACAGTCACTGGAAGGGGGCAGACAAAGGCCTTTAGGACGAGGCGTCCGTCACTGTCAAAAGATCATCTCCCTCCTGCAGGTCACTGGCAGCCTGAATTTGTTCCTTATCCTCCCAGAGTCTGGGGGCTGGAATCAGCACTACCCAGCCCCGCAGTATGTAGCAGGAACAAACACAAACCTGGTCTTTAACACAAGCTTCCTTCTCAGGGAAGATTTTTCTGTGATTGAAGTTGAGCTTCAGTTCCCCTCTCCTGGGGCGGGGCTGGTGTGGGGCCAGCTCCCAGTGAGATCTGTTTTCACCTTTGCCCCCTTTCAGTCACTCTGGGATCCTAACTCTGCTCCCAGCTGTCAGGCAGCTTCCAGCCCATCCACCCTGCTCATTAACTCTGTGGTCATATGTCACTCCCTCTGCCAGCACTCACAGCTTGCAGGAAAGCTACTCCTGCCAGATGCATTGGTATAGTGGTGTGCAGGGATGCTTTCTAAGCACTTCATCTGGGTTTGATTCCCAGTCAATGCAATAATGGCTTTTCTCTTTTGTTGTTTCCTCATCTGGAAGTGGTACAATTTCAGTCACATTGTGTTACAATCACATTATCTATAGAATGAAACAATAAATGTGTCAAAGTCCAGCAGGTCATACAGGATGGAGGCATACAAGGGGCTGGAATGTGTCATCTGAGAAAGACAGAACACTTGGAAACCTGCATCTCCCGTCCCTGGCCTTGCGTGTTATGATTCCAGCTGTGTGAGCTGTTTGTAGGATGTTCCAGCATGATGGGAAATGAAGTTTTGAGTCAGTTTTGCTCCTGCAGATTCCTTTGCTGTTACAATTATAATGACATGAACAAAGGGAGGAAAAATAAACAAATGCAAAGTTGCAATACAGGTGGGGAAAAGGACGATCAGGTAAAGAAAAACACGTCAAAATAAAAATTAATAAAAAAAAGGGTACGTGGGAAGAGAACAAGAATTAGGAGATCACCTTGATATTACAACGCACATTGTTAGAATCAAAGTTCAGACTTGACACTGGAAAACCTGCAACTACCTGTCTCTCTCAACACCTGTGATGAGCAAGATGGAGTTGGGACACCTGTTCTGCTTCAATCATTTATTGTCTCTCTGTTCTCTCCTTCTTCTCCCCCCAATTCCTCATCTCCAATGTCTCTGCCTCTCTCCTCTTGCTCCCTCCCCTGCCCTTTCCAGGAACTCACAGTCTACAGCATTTAGGACAAGCCAGAGCTCCCATGTTCTGCACATGAGCCTGTGTCAGAGGACATGTGACCCCGTCAGAACCAGTCACCGGATCAATATGTCCCTTTATGGGCAACTTCTCTGCCTACTCTGCAATTTACACACCCCCACTGAAGGGGGTGTGGTACAGCTCTGACTGAGAGGCCTCACAGGAGAAACTTCAGCCCAAAGACAAATTTGTGTGAAATGCTGAGAAGTGAAGAGCCCCCTTCCCCTCCCCCCAAATCCCCAGAACTCTAGAGTCACCCCCATGGCACCAGCACAGGGAACCCAGTGAGATGGGGTTACAGAATACAAGGGGGAGGGAGCAGGGGAGAGAGGTGACAGGGAGTCTCTCTCTTTCCTTCTCTCTTCACTTTCTGTTCTTCTCTTTCCTTCCAGGAACTGCAGTCACAGCAGAGAGGGGTTTGTCTCTTTATTAGGGATCCCTCTGTGTCACGGACGCTGCAAAAGTCATAGATTCTGTGGCTTCTGCAGTGGCCTCTGCGGCTGACTCCGTGGCTGCCCCAGCAGCTGGCCTGGGGGCAGCAGGCAGTGGTTCCAAGTGTGGCAGCAGCAGCCACAGCTCAGTGGCTCCTGGCACCTGTCCCGAGGTGGCCGGAGCAGGGCTGGCCTCTGGGGCTCCCCTCACCTGGCAGCATCTGGAGTGGCCGTGGGTCCCCAGGGCTTCTCCCCCCGTACATGGTGCCACGGGCCCCCTGGACTCCCTGCGCCCACAGCTGGTGCCATGGACCCCCTGGGCCTCCCTCCCAAGATTCAATGAGGGTATTTATGGTATAAGTCATGGCCGGGCCATGGGCAAGGAGCTTTTGGGTATTGCCCGTGATCTGTCCATGACATTTACTAAAAATACCTGCGATTAAATCTTCACCTTCCTCATTATCGATCAAATAAATCGAAACGCCTCCACCTGCAAGTGGATTTAGCCCAGGACCCTCAGAGTCAGCAGCTGTTACACCCCCACTGAGCTCTCTGGTCAGGTGTCCTAGCGCTGGAAGCCTCCTGTTTAGATCCTAAAATAGCATTTTTGCACCAATGGGGCTGAAATTTTGGACTGGACATTGTAGCTCCACCGTTCTTTTACTGAATTGCTTCAAAACAGCAAGTCAAGAAAGTCTCCTAAGTGCCAGGCTCTCTGCCTTGGAAACAGCTGCCCCTGCTCTGCAGGAGTCTGTGCGTTCCACACAGCAACGTACACACCTGCCCCACACTGAATGGGGGTCAGACAGTGACAGGGTTGGTAACACAAATACTTCAGACTATTAACTCCAGGTCCCTTCCTTTCTTTAACCCAGGATGTGCCAGTCAACTGGTAACCATGGTGTTATCTTCACCTTAAAATACCGACAGGACATTTTCAGTGAGCCCTGCACCCCATGCCCTGCCTGCAGCCAGCCCCTGTCTGCAGCCAGCCCTGCACCCTCTGCCCTGCCCCCACCAGCTGCATCCTCCCTGCCTTGCCTGCAGCCAGCCCCACACCCCCTGCCCTGCCCGCAGCCAGCCCCACACCCCCTGCCCTGCCTGCAGCCAGCCCCACACCCCCTGCCCACAGCCAGCCCCTGCCACAACCCCTGCCCTGTCTCCAGCTAACTCCTGCCGCACCCCCTGTGGCCCTGCCCAAAGCCAGCCCCCCCACACCCCCAGCCGTGGACACCCTGCCCTGTCTCCAGCCAACTCCTGCCACACACCCCTGCCTGAAGCCAGACAGCCTGCCCCACACACCCCTGTCTCCAGCCAGCCCCGCACCCCTTGCCCTGCCTGCAACCAGACCCTACCTCCAATCAGCCTCTGCCCTGCCTCCAGCCAGCCCCATGGCCACTGGTGCCATGCAGTTCCCAGGGCAGTAACCCTGCACACCTGCTTCAATGAGGGGGGCAGGGAGCAGCTGGGACCCACACATGTGCACACCCAAGGGTGACCAGACAGCAAGTGTGAAAAATCAGGACAGAGGGTGGGGGGTAATAGGATCCTAGGTAAGAAAAAGACCCCAAAATTGGGACTGTCCCTATAAAATTGGGACAGCTGGTCACCCTAGCACACCCCCAGGACTCCAGAGTTCCATTGCTGGGTTTCCTATTGGTTCCACTGCTGGTTGGTTTCCTTTTCCTGGGGGACTCTGGGCAAGTTGCTCCCTGCTCTAGGGCTCCGTCCCCAGCAAGCAAATGGGGATTTTGTACCTTCCCGCTATTGGAAAGTGCTGGGAGAATCCCCCAGCCAAAGCTGCTCTGACAGCGCTAAGCAGCATCTGACCATTCAAGGTCAGAGCGCACTGCCCAGGAGGAGGAGTGTAGAGAGGGGCCCAGCCCTGGGGTTTGGCTCAAGAAGACCAAGTCTCCAATTTGTTTAGGGCGTTTTGAATTCCATTCCTGTGCTCCAAAGTGCTTGGTGTCAGTTGGACATTTTAGAACGATACTCTCACTCCACTTTCCAAATCATCATTCATACTGTTTACCCACCTCCACTAGGCCTGGAACCTTGCCAAAGAAGGAAAGAGGATTGGTTTGGAATGATTTGTTCTTGACAAATCCATGATCCCTCGTGCTAAGAACCAAATTATCCTGTAGGTGCTGCTGACAAACTGAGTGTTTAAGAATCTATTCCAGTATCTCTCCAGCTATGGAAGTGAGGCTGGCTAGTCTGTAAGGCCCAGGGGTCTCTTTGTTCCCCTTTGAAAGATAGATCCTGTCTTGTTCATGGATGGGAAGATGTTCTTTTTCAGGGCTCTCAGACGAGAACTGGGGCACAATACTTGGTTTGTTAAGGCCACAAAAATGGAGGCAGGAACCTCTTCTCTCCTGCTGGCAAAGAACCCCAGGTACCGAAAAGACAGGGACTCACACCCCTGAACGGGATTTAGAAAAGGCAGTGGTTAAAAAGTTTGGCCCCGACCATTTCTTGTTTCCACAGACTAGACATTTTAGCAAACTTTAGAATTCCTTGGTGCTAAACACCGTGAAACTCTCCTTTCTCCTTCACAGAGGGCTTTAACGCCCCTTCTCTCACTCAGGCTCACGACTGCCCAGAGTTCAAGAACTGTCCCTGTTCCCATTGGACAGATGGGGAGGAGCCTGAGCTATAGAGAAGGGAAGTGACCTGTCACCAGATGGATCAGACTGAACAGGTTTCAGACCTCGAGGAGGCTCTTACCTTCTAAACAGGGATGGCAGTTTTCTAGTAAAATCACTAAAAGGGAAGGAGAAAACTCAAAAGAGGTTCCTCCTGGCGCTCACGTCCGTGAACCTGAATACTCTCTCAGTCCTCAAAGAGAGACCTGGAGAAGGAGAAGGAGACCTGGAGAAGGAGACTTGCTGCAGCAAAGCCACAGGGTCTCTGAGGTTTCCCCTGCCCCTCGCCCCTGTCCTGCCTGGCTGATGTCAGCATCTCTCTGTGAGGTCACCACCTCCCCACCAATAGGCTCAGGTCCTGCAAAAGGCCTTTGTGATGTCACTGCCACACCCCTCCCTTGCTGGGCTAATGTCCTGCCCCTGGCCAGGCACTTTGCAGGTTTGAGCTACTCCCTGTGGATCACCCCACTCAAGGAGCGTTTGTTCTAGGCAGCAAGCCAGCTAGACAGGAAAACATCAGACGCTGCTCCCAATGCTACACTCAGTTTTTCAGAAATTAGTCGACTTTATGGCCAGAAGAGACCATTAGAGCATCTAATCTGACCCCCTGCATATCACAGGCTTCCTGTAGGACACAAGATCTATTTTTGGGGGAAAACACATTCTAGAAAGGCATCTTGTCTTCATGAAATGACATCAGGAGATGGAGAATCCACCACTTTCCTTGGTAGCTTGTTCCTGTGGTGAATTATCCTGACTGTTAAATATTTGTGCCTTAGTTATAATATGAATTTGTCTCTTTTCACCTTCCAGCCATTGGGTCTTGTTAGGCCTTTCTCTGCTCGATTCAAGAGCCCTTTAATACCCAATCTTTTCTCTCCATTAAGGCACTTCAACACTTTAATGAAGTCACCTTTCAATCTTCTTTTGATAAGCTAAACAGGTTGAGCTCTTTCAATAGCTCACTAGAAGGCAGTTTTCTCCAGCCCTCAGAACCTTTGGTGGCTCTTTGCTGCCCCAGTTCCAATTTCACATCTTTTTCAAAGGAGGACACCAAAACTGGAGGCTATTCCAGTATCAGTCTCACTGATGCCGTGTCACCTCCTGTGACATTATTGACATAATCTGTAACCGTATAGATTACCGTTGCGACCGCTGTCCTATTTGTAGCCAATATTGTAGAAAGGTTGTAGCGTAAGGGGTCTATGGAGAGGTTCTGATTGGCTGATTATAATTCTGCTATTTCTAGATGTGTATCATTTTTATAGTTGACATTATGAATTCCTGCTCATTTCCCCACTGGCTGGAGCATGGCTAGAGTGTGTCTGTGGTTAATGATGTTGCTATAGATTGTTCAATTCCTGCCTTGGCAATTCAGACAGTCCCTTTTCCCAACATAGCTCCAGCACATCATTAGTTCCAATAACAGGGGCAGCTTTTCTCTGGGGCACTGAGATTTTTTGGGGAGTTGGTGGCTCCTTTCTTTCCTCACCCTGGAGTAAACTCATAAGAACATAAGAACATAAGAAAGGCCGTACCGGGTCAGACCAAAGGTCCATCTAGCCCAGTATCTGTCTACCGACAGTGGCCGGAAGGATCATTTCCAATTGTTCGCTCAGACCAGCTTGCCCAGCACCATCACTGCTGTGCATCTCTGTATGTGTGGCCATGGCTGAACAGCGAGAATCCCTGCCCATTTCCCTTCTGGCTGGAGCATGCTTAGAGTGAGTTTGTGGTTAATGATGTTGCTGTAGATTGTTGGCTTCCTGCCTTGGCAATTCAGACAGTTCCTTTTCCCAACATATCTCCAGCACATCACTTCCTGGCTGGGTCTCCTGGGCAGTGGAAAACATAAGAACATAAGAAAGGCCGTGCAGGTCAGACCAAAGGTCCATCTAGACCAGTATCTGTCTACCGACAGTGGCCAATGCCAGGTGCCCAAGAGGAGTGAACCTAACAGGCATTGATCAAGTGATCTTCCTCCTGCCATCCATCTCCATCCTCTGACAAACAGAGGCTAGGGACACCATTCTTACCCATCCTCGCTAATAGCCATTTATGGACTTAGCCACCATGAATTTATCCAGTTCCCTTTTAAACATTGTTATAGTCCTAGCCTTCACAACCTCCTCAGGTAAGGAGTTCCACAAGTTGACTGTGCGCTGCATGAAGAAGAACTTCCTTTTATTTGTTTTAAACCTGCTGCCTATTAATTTCATTTGGTGACCTCTAGTTCTTGTATTATGGGAATAAGTAAATAACTTTTCCTTATCCACTTTCTCAATGTCACTCATGACTTTATATACCTCTGTCATATCCCCTTAGTCTCCTCTTTTCCAAGCTGAAGAGTCCTAGCCTCTTTAATCTTTCCTCATATGGGACCCTCTCCAAACCCCTAATCATATTAGTTGCCCTTTTCTGAACCTTTTCTAGTGCTAGAATATCTTTTTGAGGTGAGAGACCACATCTGTACACAGTATTCAAGATGTGGGCGTACCATGGATTTATATAAGGGCAATACTATATTCTCCGTCTTGTTCTCTATCCCTTTTTAACGATTCCTAACATCCTGTTTGCTTTTTGATCGCCTCTGCACACTGCGTGGACATCTTCAGAGAACTATCCACAATGACTCCAAGATCTTTTTCCTGACGTTGTAGCTACATTAGCCCCCATCATATTGTATGTATATTTGGGGTTATTTTTCCCAATGTGCATTACTTTACATTTATCCACATTAAATTTCATTTGCCATTTTGTTGCCCAATCACTTAGTTTTGTGAGAGCTTTTTGAAGTTCTTCACAATCTGCTTAACTATCTTGAGTAGTTTAGTATCATCTGTAAACTTTGCCACCTCACTGTTTACCCCTTTCTCCAGATCATTTATGAATAAATTGAATAGGATTGGTCCTAGGACTGACCCCTGGGAACACCACTAGTTACCCCTCTCCATTCTGAGAATTTACCATTAATTCCTACCCTTTGTTCCCTGTCTTTTAACCAGTTCTCAATCCATGAAAGGACCTTCCCTTTTATCCCATGACAACTTAATTTACGTAAGAGCCTTTGGTGAGGACCTTGTCAAAGGCTTTCAGGAAATCAAGTACACTATGTCCACTGGATCACCCTTTTCCACGTTTGCTGACCCCTTCAAAGAACTCTAATAGATTAGTAAGACACGATTTCCCTTTACAGAAACCATGTTGACTACTGCTCAATAATTTATGTTTTTCTATGTGTCTGACAATTTTATTATTAACTATTGTTTCAACTAATTTGCCCGTACCGACGTTAGACTTACGGTCTGTAATTGCGGGATCACCCCTAGAGCCCTTTTTAAATATTGGCGTTACATTAGCTAACTTCCAATCATTGGGTACGAAGCCGATTTAAAGGACAGGTTACAAACCTTAGTTAATAGTTCATAACTTCACATTTGAGTTCTTTCAGAACTCTTGGGTGAATGCCATTTGGTCCCGGTGACTTGTTAATGTTGAGTTTATCAATTAATTCCAAAACCTCCTCTAGTGACACTTCAATGTGTGACAGTTCCTCAGATTTGTCACCTACAAAAGCCAGCTCAGGTTTGGGAATCTCCTAACATCCTCAGCCGTGAAGACTGAAGCAAAGAATTCATTTAGATTCTCCAATGACTTTATCGTCTTTAAGCGCTCCTTTTGTATTTTGATCGTCAAGGGGCCCCACTGGTTGTTTAGCAGGCTTCCTGCTTCTGATGTACTTAAAAAACATTTTGTTATTACCTTTGGAGTTTTTGGCTAGCCGTTCTTCAAACTCCTCTTTGGCTTTTCTTATTACACTCTTGCACTTAAGTTGGCAGTGTTTATGCTCCTTTCTATTTGCCTCACTAGGATTTGACGTCCACTTTTTAAAGGAAGTCTTTTTATCTCTCACTGCTTCTTTTACATGGTTGTTAAGCCACGATGGCTCTTTTTTAGTTCTTTACTGTGTTTCTTAATTTGGGGTATACATTGAAGTTGGGCCTCTATTATGGTGTCTTTAAAAGGGCCCATGCAACTTGCAGTGATTTCATTTTAGTCACTCTACCTTTTAACTTTTGTTTAACTTTTGTTTAACTAACCATCTGCTTCCTCACCATGGGGAACAGGGGCAGAAAATGCTTTTTAAAAAGCCTTTTGAAAAGTAAAAAGTAAAACAAGCCAAGCAACCCCCTCCCTTGCTTTGTGCTGGGTGCCCAGCTGTGGGCTTGTGTGTGTGGGGGGGGGAGGCTGGCGGGAGAGGTGTTCTGAGCACACTCCGGTCAGGGAAGGGGTGGAGTTGGCCAAAGGGGCAGGTTGAATCTTTAGCAGAGAATTCCTTTCTCCATTGTGTTAGCTAAGCGTTGCTGTTAAATGTCAGCCGACAAATGCAGCATTTGAAACAATCCGACTCTAAATCCCCCACCCTCTCAGTTGCTGTAGTTCTCACATCCTCTGCTCTTGTGATGTCACCACATGACATAGTGTCTTATTCCCATAGTGTCCTGTAGGTTAGACAGGAATAAGTTTATGAGGTAAAAACTGAAGCATAACTCCATCCCTTCCTCCTTTTGACTTCGGAAAAATAAATCCTGTCGCCTTCCTCAGTCCCAACCCAGCCCCACCGGCGCTGCTGTGGCTTGGAGACAGGTGCCCTCTCATCTGGCCCTGAGCTGCTGTGGGGAGAGGGCTGGAGGGGCAGTTCTTTCTCCTGGGGCAACCTGCTCCCCAATCTCCTCATTCCCAGCCCCACCCCAGAGCCCTCACCCCCTGCGCCCCTACCCTCTGCTCCAATGCTGAGACCCTCATTGCTAGCCCCACTCCAGAGCCTGCACCCCCAGCCGGAGCCCTCACATCACTGCGCCCCAACCCCCCCCCCCGAGCCTCTCCCACACTCCAAACCTTTCAGCCTCACCCCTGCCACACACCATCCATGTGCAGAATGAATTTTGTATGGAGCGCAATATGCAGGTGATGTGTCACACCTCACCTCCATATTTGTGCCCAAAACAAAATTCATTCCACACATGGACATAACAAATTAGAGGAAACACTGCTCCTGACTTTCAGCCCCTCTCTCACATTTTGAATTTCACACATTGAGTGATCAGAATAAAGTGCCCTCAAGTGAGCTAGAGACCAACAGTGGTTCATAGTAATTATTCAGCAAGTATTTTAGAAGACCTAGGACATTACTGAAAATCATGACCTGCCAAGAGACAATTAATGGAGAGAAGCAGCAAGATTAATTCCATACATTGGATTGGTTGTGACTTATTTGCCTGATTTGAAAAGAGACCAAACTGACCTGAGTCTCCTTGGTGTCGATAGCCCCCTGCTCAGCCAATCAGCACTGAGACTCTGAGGGGCAGGAGGCTGAGGGGTCTCACCAGATGTCCCAAAGGACGGCCCAGGACACCATCAGAGGGGATCACTCTCAAACCCAGACCCACCTCTTGGTGAGGACCTCCCACAATGAGACCAATACCCCTCCCCTGCACTCCAGACCCATCCCTCCTAGGTAGAGGAGGGAAGCTGGAAAAGGGAAAAAGAAGCAAGAGAAGAGGAGAAAGGAGGGAGGAAAGAGGAAAGATAAACCAAAAGGATACACCCCAATGTCCCCAGGATTCCAATCATCAAAACCTAGGAGGAAATCAAATTCTGCCACCTGAAGCCAGTGCTGTCTGGGCCTAGAATGCTGCCTGCGCCAGGTGGATCAGACGGAACAGGTTCCAAACCTCTCTGAGCCTCTTACCTTCTCAAAGGGAAGTTTGTTTTCGGCACAATCAGTGGTAGGAAAGGAGAAAACTCCACAGAGGTTCCTCCTCATGCTCACAACTCTGAATCCTAATTCTCTCTCAGCCCTCGAGGAGAGACCTCGCGAAGGTGACTTGCGGCAGCAAAGCCGGGAGGTCTCAGAGACTGGCCTGGCCCTGCACCTCTGTCCTGCCCGGCTGATGTCGGGGTCTCTCTGTGAGGTCACCCTCTCCCCAACACCTTTGCCCAATAGGCCGAGTTCCTGCAAAATGCCTTTGTGATGTCACTGCCACACCCACCCCTCCCCTCAAAGCTGATGTCCTGCCCCTGGCCAGACTCGTTGGGTGTTTGAGTTGTTTCCCCTGGATCTGAGGTTGCCAACTTTCTGACACAAGTTATCTGCACTATCTAGCACAAGTTATCTGCACTGTTCACACAAGTACGAGGCATCTCTGCTCACTTTGGCTAAAGAGAAATGGGTCCCTTTGCAAAATCAAACACTGACAAATAAGAGAGCAAGACACTGTATGATTTCTAGAGCTGATATAGGGCAATTGGTTCAGCTTCATTATGATTGCATCATCCATGACTTCTAGGAATAACATGATGCAATTCATATCATGTATGAGGCAATACCAGCTTCAGACTGTATCCTTCATTGTTTTGCCTAAAAAGCAAGTACTGTCCAAAGCCATTCATAGATTTATTCATAGATCCAGTCAAAGATGTATTATAGTCATTACTGGTTTAAATTGAGATCCCGTCCCTTCATAACTCACTTATCCTCCACCATTCCCAAGTCAAAGGTCATAAATACTGACTCAATAGCATATCTTGAAAACTAGAGCCAATCAAGAATTTTAAGCATCATTTTCGTTCTCAGTGACCCAAAATTAGTAAAGTTGGACTCCATTTATTTCAGAAGCATTTTGGCTGTAGAGCAGTGTAACAAGCCTCTCCTAGCTGCCTCCTGGTGGGGGGAGGCTGGGGAGCTGTGGGGACCTGTTTGAGAGGGTCACTAGTAGCAGCGTAGCACAGGAGGTGTCCTATCGGGTTGAGTCATTGCAGATGATGATGTAGTGCAGCAGACCCCCGTTTTGCCAACCTTGCATTAGGCAGCTTTCCATGTTAAGCGAACTCCCAGTGCCCACAGGTGCAGCAGCCGGCGATTTGTCCTGTGGCCGCTAGGTGGCGCTGCAGCCTCGCACTTTCCCGTTCCCCCGGGTATGGGAAGGTTTGATAAGGTGAGCTGGCTCCACCCGGCCCCGGGGAGATGCCGTCAGTGGGGTCTGCTGTGTAAGGGCTGAAAGTCAATTTTACTGGCATTTTATGATCTTTCAATCATGAAGGGGAGCAACTGCTTACCCTGACTGAAGCATCTTATCTCGTTTCCAAATTGAAATGTCTCCTCTTTGTGTGCGAAGAGACAGTTTAAGGGGACGCCACAAACGGGAGATGCTTTTGGTTTGGAAAACGAAATATTTTTGCAAAGATTTTTCATCCAAATTGATTTAGGATTAATGGGGTCAAATTCCATGCTGTGCCCTGTGGCTTTAAGGCATTCGAGAACTGCTGAAGAAGTTAAAGGCCGCAGAGCTGGGTAGCTGGGTGTGGGGCCTCCAAAGTTATTGTGCTCTGGTGAGACTGAGCAGTTGTGGGGATTGTGCAAGCTGTGGTGTTTACATGCACATAGAAAATGTAATGAAACTCCATTTTTAAAACCACTCATGTCTGGGAATGGAAGAGAAGCTCTTTGAAATAAGTGTCCCCTTCATACTCTTCAAGATCACTGGCTCCAACACTCAGCTGCCTCAGGGAACTCAGTGGTGGTGCATTTGAGGGTGGATCGAGAGGTTTCTAGTTCAAGTCCAGCTGCTCTCTTACATGTCCTCTTTTTTAAGTGATCTATATTTTCATATCCATCTCCTGTATGTTCAGGAGTTCCGCTGAACGGGGACGTGAAATTAATTTCATCATTCAATATCTTCCTGTTAAAATGTACAAACACTGAGGAAAGCTGTCCATCAGCTGAAATCCGTTCTGGTCCTCTGAGGCGGTAGTTTGTTTTCATTCTTGAAACAAAGATAGAGTACGACTGTAGATGTGCAGGTCCCTGTTCTCCACGAGCGATGCTGTGCAGAAGAAGAAGAACCAGTGGCAATCAAGTGGACACTAGGGAGTTTAGACTTGCCTTCCAAGGGGAGTATTGGGGCAAAAGACATATCTGGCTTCAAGACTACGCTTAATACGTTTATGGAGGGGATGGTATGATGGGCTAGCCTAATTTTGGCAATGAATTTGGCAATTGATCTTTGATTCTCAGCAGGTAAGTATGCCCAGTGGTCTGGATGGGATGTTAGATGGGTTGGGATGTGAGTTACTGCAGAGAATTCTCTCGTGGGTGCTGGCTGGTGAGTCTTGCCCACATGCTAAGGGTTTAAGTGATCAGCATCTTTGGGGTCGGAAAGGAATTTTCCTCCAGGGCAGATTGGCAGAGGCCCTGGAGGTTTCTCGCCTTCCTCTGCAGCATGGGGCACTGGTCACTTGCTAGAGGATTCTCTGCAGCTTGAGGTCTTCAAAGCACAATTTGAGGAGTTCAGTAAGTCAGACATAGGTTAGGGGTTTGCTATAGAAGTGGATGGGTGAGATTGTGTGGCCTGCGTTGTGAAGGAGGTGGGACTAGATGATCATTATGGTCCCTTCTGACCTTCGAGTCTATGAGTCTATGAGACCATGGGAGGGTGGGGAGGAGCTGTGAGGCCGGTGGGTGTGTGCGGTGCAGGGCATTTGGAGTGTGGGAGCTGCTGGGGGGCCGGTGGGTGCCTGGGCTGCTGCTGCTGCCCCAGCCGGGTCTGTATGGGGGAGAGATCTGCATTAGCCCCTTTGTGCCCAGCTCTGGGGGCAGGGAGGTTCGGACTCTTTGCGGTGGCTGGAGCCAGCCGCTGAGCTCGAGCCTGCCGGCGAGGAGAGACCTGGGGAAAGAGCTGCGGCTGAGCAGGAAAGTGAGTCTGGAATTCAGCTCTCACCGCCCCAGATCTGCCGCTGAGGCCAAAGCAGAGGTTCTTTTGGTTCAGTTCTTGGGTAACCTGCATTGAGCTGTGCGCTCATTGCTTACAATCCCTTCAAGCCTATCTTTGCATAGTTAATCAATGTGTGTTCTATTTCCCCCTAAAACTCTTCGTTTTGCTAGATGTGGTTGGGGCACCTGCTCAGGACCAGAGACTGGTGCATGATCCTCTCCACTTGGAGGGAGGAGCAGACTGGGTAATAAAGTGATCCCGTCAGGCTTTTGGCCAGGGCAAGTCGCTGCAGCACTGGGGACCTAGGCTGGGAGCTGGGGAGAAGCTTCCTGGTCCCTGCAGCTGGGTGTGTCCCTGCCTGTGCAAAGGTTTGTGTGAGTGCAGGGACGGGAGCGAGCTTCATCTTCTCCCAGCAGCAGTGTGAGAGGAGCCCAGGCTGGGGAGACAGAGAGCTCAGCGGTACCCCAGCTCCAAGTTGCACCCTGGGGGCCTTTAAACGTTAGGAACCATCAGAGTTAAGGTGACGTTTATAAACTTTGTGCAGTGCTGTTGTGCATGCGTGTTATGATACAGACTCACAAGCGTGGCCTTGGGGTGAATTCTCTGCCCCCGACAGCCTGTGAGCGCGAGGAGGAGCCTCCTTGGGGTTTTCCCCTTTCCCACTGCTAATTGAGTGAGAAGACAGACGTCCCTGTGGAGCAGATAAGAGCCTCAGAGAGGTTTCATGTTGTAGCACCTCAGCTCCTACCTATTACTTGGGAACAGCTCGGCTCCTACCATTTTCGGGGCATTCAGAGAAATGGACCCCTGAGCCCCAGAAAAAACTGCAAGGGAAGCCCAGAGCTCTCACTTCAGATGCCAGGCAGAAGCCCTGAGCCCAGGTACCCAGAGTGCCGTCAGGCGTTTGGAAGAGCATGAAAGTCCTGAGCCCAGTGCCCCAGCCCTGGCTGCAGCCACAGGGGGCCAGAAGCTCTGAGTCCGGGCACCCAGAGATGTGACTGGAGCAGAAGCTGCCAAGGCCAAAGCCCTGAGCCCAACACCGGGCTGATGCAGCACACTCACTTCTGCATTGCCTCTGCAAGTGCGTCTGATATCCCCACGGAGAGGAAGTCCTGTCCCCAGCCAGGCAGAGAAACAGGTAGGAGGCCCCTACTGGGTTCTCCTGGCTGGGGGGTCCAGCAGGACAGGGAGATCGGATTTCACGGGGCAGGGCTAATTCGATCTAGCCAAAAATGGCAGAACAAGAACCAATGGCTGTCAGCTGAAGTGTAAAAATTTCGTAACCTTTTAATCGTTTTTCAAAATCCTGACTTTCTTTTCCTAATTATTTTATGGTTTATTTTATTAATTAATTTATTAATCCCCCATTTGTGTGATGAAGTAATAAAGAATGCATGAATTTGAAACAACACTGACTTTATTGCCTCTGCAAGTAGAGCTCAAAGGGGGGAAGGGAGGGTAGTCTCCAGCTACTATGATATTCCAGGCAGGACTGAATCTCCATTAGACAAAGCTTAAAGAAGAGAATGACCTGGGACTCATTCCCATTTTTGCCCAGGCACCCTTGGCTGACCTCACCGAGGCCGGCCAGGAGCACTCACGGGACGACGATGACGAATACCAGTCCTACTGTACCGTCTGCCGTCCGCAAGGGAAGAGAAGGGAAGGGGATGCTGCTGTGTAGCGCTGCAGCACCACATCTGCCAGCAGCATCCAGTAGACATACGGGGACATTGAAAAAAGGCGAGAAATGACTGCTGTCCCTTTGCTTAAGGGGGAGGGGGGGCGATGACATATACCCTGAACCACCCACAACAATGTTTTTGACACTTCAGGCTTTGGGAACCCAGCCAAGAATTCAAATGGTTTTCGGAGAGTGCAGGAACTGTGGGATAGCTACAATCGGCAGTCGCCCCCCCATGAGCGTCCATTTCATTCTTTGGCTTTCTGGTACGCTTGTCTCAGCTCCTTAAGTTTCAGCACTGTGTTGAGTCCCTGTTGTGGCCTCTGTCCATCATAGTTTTGGAGATGTTTTCAAATGTTTTGGCATTTTGTCTTTTGGAACAGAGTTCTGATAGAATAGATTCAGCTCCCCATACAGAGATCAGCTTCAGTATCTCCCCTACGGTCCATGCTGGAGCTCTCTTTTGATTCTGGGACTTCATGTTCACCTGTGCTGATCAGCGCTCCATGCTGGGCAAACAGGAAATGAAATTCAAAAGTTCGCAGGGCTTTTCCTGTCAACATGGTCAGTGGATCCGAGTTCAGATTGCTGTCCAGAGCGGTCACAATGGGGCACTGTGGGATAGCGGCCGGATGCCAATACCATCAAATTGTGGCCACACTAACCCTAATCCGACATGGCAATACTGATTTCAGCGCTACTCCCCTCATCGGGGAGGAGTACAGATACCAGATTAAGAGCCCTTTATATTGATATAAAGGGCTTCGTTGTGTGGATGGGTGCAGGGTTAATGTGATTTAACACTGCTAAATTCAATATAAACTCATAGTGTTGACCTGAGGCTAGTCATCTAGTGGAACAAGCTTCGCAAGGGACCTGGTTAATTCCCCATCACTGCCCTGTGTAAATCAAGACCGTAGCTCTTGCTGCAAGACACGTGGTGTGTGGGTGTCCCTGTTCCCCTTCAGAACCTCTGGTACATGGTGCTTCCTCCTCCCAGTTCAAGATCCCTATCATGAGGGTGCTCCCATCCAGGATCTCTGGTGGGTGTCTCTGTCCCCACCCCATGAACTAGCTCCAGTGTGGGGTTTCCCCTGCCTGCCCTCATCTGGGATCTGTGGGTGTCTCTGTTCCCTTTTCAAGATCCGTGTTGCTTGGGTGCGTCCCTCCCCAAGTCAGAATCCCCAGCATGTGGGTGCTCCCATCCCCTCCAGGCTCTGCGGGGGTGTCTGTATAAAAGAGACTGTGTCTCACTGTCTCGCCCAGGCTACGCTGCAGGGGCTATTCACAGGCACGGCCCCACTACTGATCAGCACAGGAGTTTTGACCTGCTCCGTTTCTGAGCTGGGCTGGTTCACCCTCTTTAGGTAACCTGGGGACCCCAAGCTTCCCCGGGATCACCATATTGATGTCGAGCTTAGTGTGGACACCCAATCGGCACAGCCCCCTGACCAGGCCAGAGAGAGCAGCAAGTTTCCTGTATTATTTCCTGCTCTTGTTTTCTTCACTAGTTTCTCCTCTGCACCAAGTTGCTCTTTCGCTTTGTGAGCTTGGCTAGCTCAGTTTGCAGAGCCTCAGACTTTTAATCTGAGGGTCCAGGGTTCAAGTCCCTGGTCAGGTGATAAACTACTCACCAAGATCTTAAACTGTCTTTCTCATGTCCTCTTGGATGTTACTTTTTCTCTTCAGGATTTTCCCTTTCCTCAGAAGGGCCTTTTTGTGTGGGGCTTTGAAGGGGCAACTTCCTGACAGCCCCTCTGTCCTTGCAGCCTGGAGGAATAAAGGCCTCTGGGCATAGAGCATGTTCCTTCCCTGCACACACACACACACACACACACACAAACACACAGAATATCCCTAAGGAATTAGAATCACCTGCTGCCTTCCCCTGTCCTGCTGGATCCCCAAATGAAGATGCTCTTCAGCCTAAACCCATGTCCCCTCTTTCCCAGTGCCCCTCAGACCCAACCTCAGTCCCTCCTATGCTCACTGCTCCTCACTCCCACCCAGAGCCTGCTCCTCTTCACCCTTCTCCTCTGTCCCAACCCATAGCCCCTCCTATTCCCAGTGCCCTCAATCCCAACCCACAGCTCCTCCTTCCTCCAGCAGCAGGTGCTTCAGACCCTCAGGAAGATTTTCTTGCAAGGTTTCGTGTGTGAGTCTGCATGTGGATTTTACAGTATGTTGGAAATAGGTTGGGTTGCTTGCCGAAATGATCACTTTTGGCTGGTGTTTGATTTTCAGTATCCATGTTATAGGGGCAGGAGAAATAAAGCGTTGTTATCCTTGTGTGAATCAAGGGCAGCACAACTGTGCTTGGCAGACCCCGATTGAGCGACTCAATTCAATAGCACTTGCTAGGCAGGGGACATGGGTAAATTTGCACTGTAGACATCTCAGCTCAAGGTCAATATTGGGCTCTGGGAGCCTTCAAGGTTGGGAGGGAGTTTAGCACGCAAACAAGGTAAAATGGCAGTGGAGTATTACCCTGGACTCAATGGCATTTCTCCATTGGTCTGTCTGCTTTGGGGCAGGGACAATAACGCGTCCTGCTGTTAGCCAAAAGGGCTCGGTTCCCCCCGGAGCTTACCTAATTACACCAAGGAGGCACGGAGACAGGAAGACAAGTACCACACCCTTTATTGATCGGTCAGCTGAGCGGGTGCTCTCATCTCGGCTCGTGCCAAAGAGAGAGACACACCTTTCATGGCCAAGCGGCCTACCTTTATAGCCGGTAACAAACAACTTAGCCTACGTTTGTCTACGTCATTTGGTTGACCTATAGACCCTGTACATGTATCTATTAGGGGATAATTGGATATGCAGGATACATATATCATTTTGTGGGGGCTACAAGATACATACAGCTGTTGAGGATACATTTGTCATTCTGAAGGGGAAACAAGATACACCCGTCGACCCTTTGTGCTATATACTTTGGAAACATTCATGGGAACACAGCTGCATATACTGGGGAGCCAACATATACTTGGGGAGCCAAATAAAACTGATAAGCAAAATAGCTGACATAGGTAAATACACGGCCTTCAGTCTAATGAGTTCTGTAAGCTTTCCAACACAGTTTGGACAAGCATAGCATAACTTTGGTTCACTCAGGCCTAATACAAAAAGGCTTCATTAGCACTATGATTTTCCAACACTGCTGCTTTTGTTATTTCAAAGGGCGGTTTAGGATTTTCATTCTCACACATGGTGCATGAAGCAGGACTCAACCCTCCGTGCAAACTAAATGAGCTGCTCACAGATTCTAACAGGCACAATGAGCCATTTGGTGTGAGAGCCCAGACCTGCCCCTGTCCCAGAGGGAGGGGAGTCATCTGTGACAGGCTGGACCACTGACCTATCAGCTCTTAACTCTCAAACTTTCAGTAATTCTGTTATCAGTGCCTGTGAGTATAATTTAAACAGCCATACTAGGCTGGACCAAAGGCCCATCTACCTCTGTGTTTTATCCTCTGACAGAAGCAAATACCAGGTACCCCCAGAGTTAGTCAACAAGGCACCACTGAGAGTTGAATCGAGGATCTTCTGTTTACAAGACAGGGGCTTTAGCCAGCTAAACCATGGTGCCTGCCTGTGGCTAAAACACACTGTCTTCCCACACCGGACTCCCTGCCATCCCCACTGGGGCCTGACAAGCTTTGCTTGTGTTGGATTCTGCAAAGCAGAGGAGCAGGTGACATTTTCCTTGCAAGCTGTGTGTGTGTTTATGAATCTTTGGCCAGATCTGCACTACAAAGTTATTTCAGCATCATTATATTGCTCAGCTGTGTGAAAAACACACAACGCTCCCTCGGTCGGCAGCTTTTGGCTGGTGCACACACTGCAATGCCAAGTCTGGTGACAAAACTTCCCTGTTTTGGTGACAAAATAAAACCACCTCGACGAGAGGCCTAGAGCTTTGTGCAGCAAACTTAAAGTGACAAATTGTCAGTGTAAATGCTGCTGTTCATTATATCACCATAACTGGTCTCCACCAGTATCCCACCATGAACTCACCTACCCTGCATTCCTGCTACAGAGCCATGGGCCCTCCTTTTATAGCTCCAGAAAGTTCTGACAGCTGAGCCACTAGCCACACCGGGATTAGGTTGATATAGCTGCATTGCCAGCCTAAGTAATGTAATTACACCAACCTAATTTCGTAGTGTAGACCTGTCCAAAGAATCACACATACACACCTTGGGAGCAAAACTTCACCTGCTCCTCTGCTTTACAGAATCCAAACACGAGCAAAGCTTGTCAGGGCCCAGTGGGGATTGGCAGAGAGTCAGGTGTGGGCAGGCATGATCCTTTAAGTAACAGCAGGTACCATGGCTTAGCTGGTTAAAACCCTTGTTTTGTAAACAGGAGATCCTGGGTTCAACTCCTAGTGGTGCTTTGGGGAGGGGCTGTTGGGGCACCTGGTGTTGGCTACTGTCAGAAGACAAGATTCAGAGCTAGATGGACCTTTGATCTAGCCCAGGGTGGCTGTTTTTATGGTTTAAATTACACTCACAGGCACTGATAATAGAGTTACTGACAGTTTGCGTGTTAAGAGCTGGTAGGTCAGTGGTCCCGTCCTCAATGCAGTTTCACCATTTCCACTCGCTAAACTCCCCCACCCTTCTGGGCTCCTAGAGCAGGGACTGAGCCTGAGCCCAGACACGGACACTGCAACTTTACTCCAGACCAAGCTGCAGGATCCTGATTAATGTGACACGGGCCAGCCGAGGGTGTTTCATTGCACTGGAGACGTAGCCTAACGTTATGTCTACACTGTGATTAACACACCCAGGGCACATGTCCCAAAGCCTGGCTCAGCTGACTCAGGGTAATGGGGCTCGGGCCATGAGACTATAAAATTACAGTGCAGACAAATGGGCTTGAGCCCAACCTCTGAGACCCCATGAGGGGCGAGGGTTTCTGAACCCAGGCTTCAGCGTGAACACAAATATCTGCACCACAGTTTTTAGCCCCTCAGCTTTACGTCCAGGAGCCCAAGTCAGATGACCCAGGCCAGCCCTGCTGCCATCTTTATCCCAGGAGAGATGGACTCTAAGGGTACGTCTCCATTGCAATGGAAGCCCAGGTGTGGCACGCTGTGCTCAGAGCAGCACCTGGGAGCCCCATATTCACCGATCTCATATAATGATGACATCGTTTGTACAAAGTCTGCCTGGTGAGGTATCATTTCAAACGTCTTGATCTGTTGAACATTAATATCATGTTGGCTTGTGTGTGCTCACATTGGTTATGAAGTTTTGCTCTTTGTGCATTACTGGGATATGTTACGGGTTGGGAAATGCCCCCCACCAGCCTTTCAGGTGTGACAAGGGAGGAGCCAGACTCACTGCTGGCCCATTGAAGGGCTCCACACTCCCAAGGACTATCCCAGGAACCGTGTACAATGCAGGCTTCTCTGAGATAGCACAGCGACAATGGACACTGATTGACTCACATCATAGCAAAGGAGCTTCCTAGCAAGTTGGCAGAAACTATGAAAGAGGGGAAGAGACATCATGACTTGGCCTCTCTCCCCCACAACTCAGCAGCTGGAAACACACCTGGAGGACAAAGACTGAACTGAACTGACTCAGAAATCAGAAGAGAATAATAACAATAATACTTTCAAACCAAAGTCCCCAACCAGACTAGTATTGGTTTTTCAGCAGAAAAATTTCAGTTTGGGGAATTTTGTTTTCTCAGTCAGACCTTGCCAAGGGAAGCAGGGAGAAAATGTTTGAGTTGCCTCCTTCAGAACAGCTTGGCCTAGACACTAGCTCTGGTTCACTGCTCTGGCCTTGCTCGGATTGAGGGTATTTTAATAATTTGGGCAGGTCCCAGGATGTTTGGGGGAGATGATGAGGATGTTACCTTTTGAGATAAAAACTAAGAAATGCAGCACTAGAGAATTTTTTTTTTTTAAGAAATCTGGGATTTAGACCTTTTATTTAAAGCAAGGGAGTTTCGAGTTGGTTTTTGTTTGCAAGAAGCAACATTCTTTGATCTGTCATTGTACCAAAGGTGGATAGGGCTGTCTATAAATGAGAGGTGAAGATTAAATGCACCTGATGAGGATGGGATTCAAACCCATGCATGCAGAGCACAATGGATTAGCAATCCATCACCTTAGCCACTCAGCCGTCAAAATAAGAGACAAGAGGAGAAATCTAAGGGCAGCAGAGATGGAGACACTATGGAGTTTTTAAATACTAAGCAGAAGCAGGGGCTGAATGAGCTCCCCCTTCACATCTACTCTGCCTAGCTATGCAGCATGATGAGGCCGCTTTCCCAAAATGACCAGTTTTGGCTGGTGGTGGGTTACAAATCACTTTAGGATTGAGTGGAATGAAATGTTATTATCCTTCCTGTATGAGTGAAGGGCAGTAGAACATACCTAGTCCGTCCTGATGGAGCGGTAGGTGGGGGAGGAATAGCTTTTATTGGACTGCATAGATGTGACTGAGAACGTCATCCTAAAACAGTGATTCCCCAAACATTTCATACTGTGCCCTCTTATCCATGGCTGTGAACTCTCTGAAGCTGCGGTCAAGAACCGAGGCTGGGAGTGGGGCTGTTGCTTGCTGGGGAGAGGGGTGCAGACAGGGATAAGGGGGTCGAGGCCGAGCTGGGAGCCAGAGCCCCAGGCTGAGAGTGGGGTTAGGGAAGAGCTGGGACAGAGTGGGGCTGAGTGCTGCTCCCTCCATGGGGGCTGGCTCACACCCTGATGTGCCCCCATGAATGTTCCTCTGTGTCCCCCTAGGAGTCATGCCCCACATTTTGGGAACCACTGAACCCTACTCGCTAAGCAGGGGCTAGTGATGCCAAAGCCCAGGGAAAGGGAGAACAAGTGCAGGCCCCCAGCACTGGAGCCATGTGAAGGGGCTGCAGGAGAGGGGCAATGGCTGGTGGCCCAGGGAGTTAAGGGCAAAGGGGGCACAGGAGGGGGCAGGAGTTAGGGGTGAAGGAGGCGCAAGGGTTGGGAGTGCAGGAGCTAGCGGTAAAGGGGGAGTGCGGACCGTCCAGGGGCAATGGGGAAGTGCCAAAGTACAAGCTTCGCCCAGGGCACCATTTTCCCTAATGCTGGTCTGAGCAAACCATTGGAAATGACCCTTCAGTGAGACCAGAACCATAGTGCAGAAAAGCCCCTTTGGTAAGTGGTGGTGGCTGAGAGCTTAGGGTGATGGGTTAGCAAGCAATGGGCGTCTTTCTGTGGAGGTTTGATTCTTGCCTGCTAGGCAAGGCTGGTGTGTGGTGTCTCCATGGCTGTACTTTCAGTGTCTAATCACCCACAGTGCCACAGGGAGCCAAGTCTAGACATATTCAGAGGCTCTATGCCAGGGTTTCTCAAACTTCCTTTCACTGAAACCCCCTTCTGCCAAAAAAAAAACAACCTTACTACATGGCCCTGGAAAGAGGGACCAAGCCCATCCACACTAGGCAGAGGTGACAAAGCCTGAGCCCTGCCCCAGTTAGGGGAGGGCAAAACCAGAGCTTGAGGGATTCAGCCCTGGATCGTGGGGCTCAGACATTTGGCTTCAGCCCCAGGCCCCAACAAGTCTAATGCCAGCCCTGGCAACCCCATTAAAACAGGGTCACATCCCACTTTGGGGTCCTGACCCACAGTTTGAGAACCACTGCTCTATGCTGATGGGAGAGAGTTTTCCTGTGGGTGCAGTTAATCCACTTCCCAAGAGATGGCAGCTATGTCAGTGGGAGAAGCTATATCGGTGGGTGCGCAAGCTGTGGTGTTTACCACATTTAAGAAGTTTAATCAAACCCCATTTTTAAAACCAACTGTAGTCTGGGAATGGCAAAGGACCTCGATGAAGCAGGGTCTGTTCTTCAAAGTCCCGGAGATCATAAGTCCATACTCCTTTGGTCATGGGGGTATAGCTCAGTGGAAGAATGCTTGGTGGCAGATCAAGTGGTCCTTGATTCAAGCTCCAGTGTTCTCTTATAACCTTCTTTCTTTTTTTTTAAAAAAGGAAAACATTTTCATTTCCATTCTCCATTATGTTCAGGAGCTCCACTGTACGGGGGTGCTTGATATGAATGTAAACACTCAACATTTCACTGTCCAAATACATAAAAACTTAGCAAAGCTGTCCATCAGCTGAAATTAGTTCCAATCCTCTGTGTCAATTTATGTTTTCATCAATTAAACAAAGGTATCATATGAATGTACATTTGCAGATCCCTCTTCTCCAGGAGCTGTGCTGTGCAGAAGAACAAGAGCCACATCCAGCTGCAGTTCAGCAATCTGATGACCAAAGAGCCACCAAATGTTCTGAGGGCTGGAGAAAAATGCCTTCTAGTGAGCTATTGAACAAGCTCAACCTGTTTAGCTTATCAAAAGAAGATTGAAAGGTGACTTCATTGAAGTGTTGAAGTGCCTTAATGGAGAGAAAGGATTGGGTATTAAAGGGCTCTTGAATCGAGCAGAGAAAGGCCTAACAAGACCCAGTGGCTGGAAGGTGAAAAAAGACAAATTCATGTTACAAATAAGATGCAAATATTCAACAGCGAGGATAATTCACCACAGGAACAAGCTACCAAGGAAAGTGGTGGATTCACCATCTCCTGATGTCATTTCATGAAGACTAGATGCCTTTCTGGAATGTGTTTGCCCCAAAAGTAGCTCTTGTGTCATACAGGAGGCCTGTGATATGCAGGGGGTCAGATTAGATGCTCTAATGGTCTCTTCTGGCCATAAAGTTGACTAATTTCTGAAAAACTGAGTGTAGCATTGGGAGCAGCATCTCATGTTTTCCTGTCTAGCCGGCTTGCTTCCTAGAACGAACGCTCCTTGAGTGGGGTGATCCACAGGGAGTAGCTCAAACCTTCAAAGTGCCTGGGCAGGGGCAGGACATTAGCACAGCAAGGGAGGGGTGTGGCAGTGACATCACAAAGCCTTTTGCAGGACCTCAGACTATTGGTCCAAGGTGGTGGAGAGGTGGTGACCTCACAGAGAGATGCTGACATCAGCCAGGCAGGACAGGGGTGAGGGGCCAGGGAAACCTCAGAGACCCTGTGGCTTTGCTTCAGCAAGTCTCCTTCTCCAGATCTCTCTCTGAAGACAGAGTATTCGGGTTCACGGACGTGAGTGCCAGGAGGAACCTCTTTCAAGTTTTCTCCTTCCCTTTTCCTGATTTTACTAGAAAACAGCAGTCCCTGTTTAGAAGGTAAGAGCCTCCTTGAGGTTTGAAACCTGTTCAGTCTGATCCATCTGGTGACAGTTGAATTTTAGGCATGGAAAACACAAGCTTAAGGAGGCAGAATTTTATTCTGCACCGGAGATTTTGTCCATTAGAACCACTGGGACATTAGGGTTTGTCCTTTTTGTTTCACCTTTTCCTCCGTCCATCCCTCCCTCCCTCCTTTCTCTTTGTCTCTTGCTTCTTTTGTCCTTTCTCCTGTTCCCCTCCCAACACCAGGAGGGGTGTGTGTGTGTTTGTGTGTGTGTTGCGGGGGAGTGCTCTGCAGCTTCCACTGTGGGAGGTCCACCCAAAAATGTGGGGTTGAAATAGTGCTCGGGCAGTGATCCCCACCAGTGACCTGGGCCATCCTTTGAGCTCTCTGGTGAGAACCCTCAGCCTCCCGTCCTCAGTCTCTACCCTGATTGGCTGAGCAGGGGGTTATTGACAGGGAGGAGACTCAGGTCCTTGTTGTTCTCTTTTAAGACCAAGGAAATAAGTCAGAACCTGTTATATGTTGACAAATTTTGCTGCTTCGCTGCATTAATGGTCTCTGAGCAGTTGATGATTCTCTCTAACATTGCAGTTCTCCTCAAATACTTGCTGAATAATTACTGTGCACTGTTGTTGGTCTGGAGCTCATCTGACCAACAACAGGTCATTCAATGTCTGAAATTCAAGATCTGAGGGTTAATTTGAAAATCAGGGCTCTTAGGTCCTATTCCCAACTCTGCCACTGGCTGGCTGTGTGACCTAAGACAAGTCAATTCTCCTTTCTCAGCCTTAGCTTCTCCGTCTTTCAAGTAGGGATAATGATGATCCGCTCCTACCTACCTCACGGTGGGTGGAGGATGGGGATCCATTGGAGAGTGTCACGAGGAGTATCAGAGGGGTAGCCGTGTTAGTCTGGATCTGTAAAAGCAGCAAAGAGTCCTGTGGCACCTTATAGACTAACAGACGTATTGGAGCATGAGCTACTGCACATGGCTAAGCAAAGAGAACAAACCCCAAATCCCCCCTGTGCTTTGGGAGCCAGGTTTGCGGTGGGAATTCTGTAGTTAAGATGACTTGACACCTGGGCATTGGGATTATTTACCAGTTTCTCTGTCATTGGGGCAGTTTTTTGCTCACAGCTGTGATGGCCAAGTGGTTAAGACATTGGAGTTGAAATCCAATAGGGTTCCCCTGCGCAGGTTCAAATCCTGCTCACAGCGAGGTCTGTGTTTTTGCCAGTCCCTAACCCGGGCAATACCTCTGTGCAACCCCCTGAGACACTCTCAGTTCTCTCCCCGCCCCAAGTAAATCCTGTTCTGCTCCTTCCATAGAGATGCCTGGGACACCCCCTCACACTGTGTCCCTGAGGGGTCGGGCAAACTCTCAGCATCTGAAGCCTCTGCCACTCACCTAGTGCCCCATAGATCAGCCATAGCCCTGGTTCTGCTCCTCTCTCTAGCATGTGAGTCAGCGACTCCATGGGAGCTACGGGGCTGCAGAACCAACAGAGAGAAAAAAAGGTGCTCAGCACCCACTGGCAGCCAGCTCCCCCCCACCCACTACAGGCCTTGCTGACAAGCTCCTCACACTTGCCAGTGATCAGCTGTTCAGTGGGGTGCAGGAGGCGCTGGGGGGGGGAGGAGCAGGGAGAGTGGGAGAGGGAGAGGAATGGGGCAGGAAGGTGCAGGGCGGGAAGAGATGGGACAGGGGTGGGGGCTTGGGGGAAGGGGTGGAGTGGGGGGCAGGGCCTGGGGAGGAAAGGGGGGATTTGTCCCATACCCCGGATCCCTCTAGGGCCGGCCCTGAAGGGAAGCACCGACTATCACAGTGACAATAAAACTGACCAGCCTTGTGGGGGGGGCTGAGGGAGATCCGCACTCACCAGGTCTCTTCTCTCCCCCATGGTGAGCCAGACACTGCTCTCCCCTGCCTCTCACTCTAGCAGCTGGACGCCAAGGAGCCATTTCCCCTCAGGAAGTGCATTGAGTGCCCCTGTGGTGCTGGGGGGCTGGCACTGCTGCTGCCTGTGGGGCTGGCAGGGGGGCTGATGTCTGCACAGACTCTCAGTTGCCAGGCCGGAGGGGGCACTTGGGACCTCACCAGACTGGCTCAGTGAAGACGGGGGTTGACAGAGCAATACAGAGCAGGGAGCAGCATCCGCCCATGCAGCCAGGCAATGAGCATTTCCCACAGCCTGGAGCCGAGGGCGGCAGCTGCTGTTCCAGCTCCTCGGGACAGGCCCTGTCAGCCAACAGCCACTTCTTACTCCCCACAGCTAAGGGCGCCGGGTTCCTCCGGTGGGGGTGTGGGGCAGCCGTTCGTTTTCCTGTTCGCACTCCTCTGCGGTGTGAAAATCGGGGAGGGGAGGCAGAAGCCCCACTTCCCTCCCGAAATGACGCCCAGTGGGGGAAGCCAGGACAACAGGGTGGGGCGGCAAGTGGTGGCCAGACTCTCACTGCCAGGGTCTAGTCTAGCTCAGGGTCCAGCTCAACTTCCTCCCCGTGCCACTGGCCCCCAGTCCCCTTCCACCACCAGGTCAACCCGGGCACTAAGGCAGGAACAGGGTGAGGCAGCAAGTCAAGCTGAGCAAGGCAGGCAAAAGCAGGTCTTGTCTTCATGGACAGCTCACAATGACGTCCTTTTTGTGTGCAACTGCTGCAAAAACCTCCCAGACAGAGAAGCATCAGGCTGCTATACTGCTGCCAAAGTAGCTCAGTTGGGAGAGCCTTAGACTGAAAATCTATAGGTCCCTGGTTCAATCCCAGGCTTTGGTAGGTTCTTTCATCTTCTTTGTGCAGGGGCAGCTTGTTCTCTGACAGCACAGCGGTGCCTGCACCCAAGGTGAGCAGGGCTGGCCTAGAGCAAAGCAATTTTGCGGGCCCCTTCCATTAAAAAAAAGTTGCAATACTGTATTCTCATGGGGCCACTGTGGGGCCTGGGGCAAATTGCCCCACTTGCCTCCCCTCTGGGTGGCACTGAAGGTGAGTCTCTGAGCTTGGGCTCTGCTGTAGGAAAACATAGAGTGGGCTTCTGCCTCTAGTTGGCCCACCTGACCTTTAAGGATGAGAGATGGCAGGAAGAGAGCAAGGCAGGGTGAGCCTCAGGAATGGTGCCAGAGGGCTGCTGGGCAGTGACAGGCAGGGATTGGGGATGAAAACTCCTCTGCGCAGCTGAGCAAGGGCAGTACCCTGGAAGGGGCATCTGTAAAAATGGCCATGTGGAAGGTGGCAGGGATTTGGGGGCCCAGGAGGAGGTGCTTGCTGTTCAGTGCCTTGGAGCAGCTGGACTTGGCCATGGTGGGTGTTCAGGAAATGCACATTAACAACTCTAGGGTAGCTCAATAGGCAGAGGGTGATTGGAGGAAAGGCCTCCTGGCCAGGGAAGAATGATGGGGCTGGAGTCTTGTTCTTCACATTCACGGTGCGAGTACAGAAGGTGGTGGAGCTCCAACCAGGGAGGGCATTACTGGTGGCTTTGTGCTCTGTGGCACTGGTTACTGC
This sequence comes from Mauremys reevesii, assembly GCF_016161935.1. Classification (NCBI taxonomy): domain Eukaryota; kingdom Metazoa; phylum Chordata; order Testudines; family Geoemydidae; genus Mauremys; species Mauremys reevesii. Next base: position 12,555,930 of record NC_052639.1, read on the forward strand.
TATATTAGTGTGTATGGTCCCCAGTTAAGGCATGAGAGGGAAGATCAAAGGCTCCCTTCCTCTGGGCTGCATGATGTTTGTTGTTGCGGGGGTGGGGATTTTAATTGTGTCAGCCGGCCTGAGCACCGCTGGTCCCGTTTTCCCAACCTTCAGAGGAAACATTTTTACAATGAGCACTACCTGGCGCAGGTCTGTAGTGAGGTCGGCTTAGAGGAGCTCACTCCAGCCACAGAGGGGGTTCACCTTTCTGCGGGGACAGACCAGGACTCGCATTGACCGGATTTATGCTTAGCTTTTGTGTCTTTAGCACGTTGCTTCTCAGATTCTTTCTTGGCCTGACTTGTTACACTTTGACACTTAACAGGCCAGAGTTTGTGCACCTTCCTACTATCCTCACTAGGATCTGATTTCCAAATTTTGAGGAATGACTTTTTGCCTCTAACAGCCTCCATTACTCGACCGTTTACCTAGAATTGGCGTTCTGCTGGTCGTCCTATTGTCGTTTCTGATTGAGGTCAAACATTTCATCTGAGCCTCTAATTGCGGCGTTTTTAAACGCTCTGCATGCTGCTTGCAGGCACCTAACACTTGTGACAGCAGCTCCTTTTAATTCCCATCCAACCATCTGTACTTATGCCGATAGGTCGACTTTAGGTCTTTAACTTTGAGCGGTAGCTGAGAAGATGGTAAATCGGGCAGAAACCCGTTCGACAAACCTCTTCATTTCCTTGTTATTTCCTGACTTCTTCATTCATCCCCTTTTCCTTATTTCCTGGCTGAGGTGGTGGCCTGCCAGGGAGCTCCCCGGCACCTCTGGCTTCCTGGGCTGAAGGCAAGAGACAGGCCTGGGTGTGGTGAGGGCCTCCTGTCCCGGAATGAGGCTGCAGTGCTTCCTGGCGCCCTTTTCCCACCCACAGCGGCAGGCGGCTGCTGCGGGAGAACACGAGGGAGGCTCTCGGGATGCTAGGCAGCTCTGTGTGGCTGTCAGGGGAAAGAGCCTTCTTCTCTAAAGATGGCTGGCAGGAAGGTGGTGCTCAGCTCTGTAAGCGACTGGCCCAGTACCCTCGCTGCCAGGGGATGCAGACATTTCTGTAAGGTGCAGAAAGAGGGTATTTGGCGTCCAAGTTAATATGAGAGCTATGCAGTTCAGAGATGGAATTTCCATTCACTCATCAGTGGCCTAATGGACAAGGCAATGGCTTTCTAAGTCAGAGATTGTGGGTTCAAGTCCCATCTGGGGTGAAAAACTGCCTTCTTCCTGTATATTGCAAGGAAACCTTGGCCTTATTTTCACCAAGGAAGCTGGGAGATGTTTGAACACAAAATACTGGATCTTGGGAACAATCCCCCAGAAATGGCATCTTGACAAATGCTTTCTAAACCCCTCAGTAGCAAACAGTTAATACTAGTGTTTGTCTGAGACTAGAGGGAAGAGGAGTGTTTACTCGGACACCTCAGTGAGTGAAACAGACGGAAAGAGCAAGGCCGTCCTGAAAGAGAATGGATCTGTCTGGAGACAAAGAAGCCCCCCTGAGAATGAGCAACAGTGTGAAAAGAAGAGGTTCAAATGGGTGTTAGATGTTAGTTAGTGTTAGAGGGTTTATCCCTTCACCCTCCCATTACCGGGTCCTTCTTGCATACACACAGAGCAGCAATACCCAATGTCCCAAGGTGCAAACAATTAGATGTTTATTGGGTTGAACTTCCAGCAAGCAATGATTCCAGTTTCCTTCCTCAGTGTCCCCATCCCAGCCCTGACACCACAGAGCCTTGCCTGTGTCCCTGTTCCCATTCTCCCCCTTAGCAAAACATAGGACATATGGTGACACATTTCCTGATAGGGCCAGGCCTCAAGGTGGAAGGTGTTGATATTCCATTTGTTCCACTGCCCTGTGCGTAGTACAGTGCCCTGCACCTTCTCTCATACGGGCCTGCCACACCTGTTCCAATTAGCGTTCCAGACTTCCCACTATAGTGGGCCCGAGAAGGTTGGGTCCAGGTTGTCTAGTACAGGGGAGGGGCTTACTCTATTACTTCTAGATTATTTCCATAGGCAACGTATCACAAATATACTTAGCAATACACCAGCCGCTGTAATAATCCACAGCAACACCGAGAGACCTGACTACTGCAGCATGGTCCAACATCCTGGCCACCACCGAAACACCTCCTCTCCTCCTTTGACGGGGTCAAGCTCTTAACACGTCCAGTTGCTGGCAGCTGCAATACGCTGCCGTTGCAGGTTTTTGTGCTTTTGTCCATATCATAAGTCCACTGAATGTCCACAGAGAAATGGGTTATTGTCCAAACGAACTTAACCACGTGGTGTGGAATCAGGCTGTATGCGCTGGTTCGATTATTCACAGCAGTAAGATTCACAGATCTATCTGTGCGCCAAAGCCCAGAGAGCAGTGTGTAGTGTGGAATTTGGTTAGGGCTGGTGTAATTGTGCCCCAGTAATATGTACATTTCCAGCAAAACACCTCATACACAGTACACCCAATTGTCCACCCTTGCCATGGGCCATTGGGTGTGCTCCTCCATGGCCATCAGGGAGGGCACAGTCAGACATCTTCTCTGGATTTACACACCCTCCATTGATTCCCAGCGAGCAAATCCCCTTCTCATTATTCCCATAGGGCTTGTGGGGCCCACCTTAGCTGCTGATTCACTTCCAGATACACAGGTGCTGGCCTCCTAGTCGAGCATTTTGAATTTCCATACACATCTTCCCCCAGGTCAGCCTTTTGAAGCCATCCCCACCCACGTCATGAAGTTTTCTGTCCATTGAAACACAACAATGCTAACAACAAGACAAACACCACAAACAGCACAAAACATAGATTCATGGTATTATGGGTTAGTCTTTTGCTGGCACCAGCTTCCTTGTAGAGTGTCTGAAAAACAAAAGAAACAATTTCAACACACACTCCCGGTGGGGACAGATTAGTGCTTAATAATAATAATACCACTTCCTTTTACAAATGTCCTTGCTCATTGCAGGAAAAACAGAAGAATTCCCTCCAGGCTGTCCTTATTTGGTTCTATAGTCAGATAGTGAATTACCCACTCGCTGATCATTTATGAAATTCATGAGGTGGTGTGCCTCAGTTTCCCCTCTGGTACAACAGACCCAGTTTGCAATAGTTTCTCTGCTGTACCAAGCTTTAAGTTTATTCTCAGGTAATAGCTGAGAGACAGCTTTAGATTTAGCTTTAGCACTGTACATACTCACAGAAACACACACTCCTTAGGGTTAGCTGTCCCCCTTATTTTCAGGCTTGACTTGTTCTTTCACCTCCCTTTCCTGGAGGGCCACAATCTGAGTCTTCCAGTAGCTTGTTTGCTGACCAGATGTATTTATTATTTGCAGCTCTTTTGTGCTGCCACTGATGGGCAGTTCTCTCCTTCCCCCATCAGCTAGGTCATTTGCATTCACCCCGGCTTTCGGGCTTGCTTTTGGATCCAAAGCCATCAGCAGCTCAGAGACTGTCTTAAAAGGGACACAGTCAACTTCCACCCGAGTTCTGATTACTTTCCACTTTCATCTTCTTCTTCAAAACACACAGATCTGAAAAAGAAACCACAACCTATTGTGGCTCCCTTTGGAGCCCTAATAGGGTTTGAATTAAGTACCATGTTTTGTTTGCATTTCTTTTACCCCTTCTCCAATATACACTGCACACGTTCTGGGAAAACGCACATTCCTTCCATAGTTTAACCTTCATAACATTATATTACAAACCATAAGTCTCAGTTTAGGTTTTTAAAACCTTACACAATTACACACAAAATTTTGTTTTGTCTAACATCCCTTGCACTGCAATAATTTTTTTTTACACAACTGTACCCCGATTACACGTCCATCTTGTACAACCAGAGACATCCAGGGTCAGGCACGTTAAGTTCCAATAGAAACCCCGGACATTCCTTTAGTGATTTTGCTTACATTACCCAGGAGTCAAATCATTTTGATGAGATTATCTCTCCGCCTGCTGCCTGCAGCCATCCCCTATAGACCATTTCTGTGGGCAAAGGGCCTATTTCCCCTCAGAATGTCTGTAAAGGCTTCTTGGGACAAAACACAGTGGTGGTAGTAGCCACTTTACCTGACCCTCTTGTATAATTTATTTACTAAGCTTCCATTCAATGTGAGTGCACAGAGCTGCACATACAGTTACATTTATATAACTGGGTTTTATTATTAAACCAAAAACTGCCCTTCTTGTAACACCACAACTGTTGCCTTTTACTATTTCCACAACTCCCAAATGTTTCCTTTCCTCCAAACTCTGTATTATTAATTTTTGCAAAACCCTGGGCGGCTGCACTGCAGTGCTGGGGTGACTCTGCAGGAGGAGAAGCTGCTGTGGAGCAGTGTAGAGCAGGTGCAGGAAAGAGCCGGGGTCACTATTCACATTCTGAACTGCACAATTTTCCAAATTTGGGAATGTCCGAGAACAATTCTAAGGGGAAGGTGAATGCAGAGGAGTGACACTGGAGGTGCTCAGACCTCCAATGGGGGTGGTGTGGACAGCAGCCCCTGGCTTGACGTGGTTTCCATCACACCCAGGGGTTACAGTTGGTTCAGTGGCTCAGCACCCCCCACTATACAGATTGTTCTGGCACCACTGGCCTAGGCTCAGCGTCTAGTGCCCTTTGCCGCCCTGCTCAGGGCCTGCCTGGCTCTCCTAGAGCAGGGCGAGCGCCCAGCTCTCCTGGGGCAGGGCTGGCGAGAGCTCTGGACAGATACTAACAGTGCCGGGGAGCCTGGATGAATATTAGTGGGACAGAGGAGCCTGGAGCAGTTTTATCAGAGAGCAGAAATGAATCCTGAACACAGCGCTGGAGCTGCAGTGCTCGGGGTGTGGGCCTGGGTCTCCTGCACAGTCTCCCTGCACCCCCTCGTGGCATAACAAGTTCCCTGCAGAGAAGCAGAGGTGCGGGAACGAGAGCTGCGGCGGGTGCTGCAGCACCCCCATGTCTCACTGTGCAAAGCTCCAGGTGCTGTGGGAACAAAGCCGGCATTATTGTGCGATTCCAGAGAACCCCGGAGCTGTGCTGCCCCTGTGCAGTGTGAGCGGGAATTGCACGTTTTCACAATGCTTGTGAACACCAGGGCCCGTGCAACCATTTGGGCAAACTAGGCGGCCGCCTAGTGGTTGGTGGCGCCTAATAGCCCTCAGGCGAGGAGGTGGAGCAGAGATGAGCTGAGGGGCGCGTGGGAGGGCTGTCCCCAGTAACCGGGGAATGGGGGTTCACAGGGGAACCGCTGCCCACCCCAGCTCACCTCCACTCTGCCTCCTCCGCCGAGCACACAGCCCAGCTCTAATTCTCCTCCAGTCGGCGCCGCAAGCCTGGGCGGGGAGGAGAATTAGAGCGATGCCGGGGTGCTCAGTGGAGGGGGTGGAGCCGAGGTGAGCTGGGGCGGGCTCCCCAGGCAGGCTTAGCTTCCGCAGGCAGGGGCGGCAGGTTATATCTGTGTGCGGTGCCCGGGCTCCAGGAATATTCAGGGCTGGGGGCCCTGCTCCAGCAACATTTGGAGCTGGGTCTCTCCCCCAGCCCTGAGCCTCCCCAATGCCCCAAACCCTCATCCCCAGCCAGAGCCCTCATCCCCCTGCACCCTAATCCTCAGCCCAGCCCTGAGCCCCCCCCGCAGCATGAACCCCTCATCCCCCCGCACCCTAATCCTCATCCCCAGCCCTGAGCCCCCCTGCGCAGCATGAACCCCTCATCCCCCCACACCCTAATCCTCAGCCCAGCCCTGAGCCCCCCCTGCGCAGCATGAACCCCTCATCCCCCCACACCCTAATCCTCATCCCCAGCCAGAGCCCTCATCCCCCTGCACCCTAATCCTCAGCCCAGCCCTGAGCCCCCCTGCGCAGCATGAACCCCTCATCCCCCCGCACCCTACACCTCTGCCCCAGCCCTGAGCCCCGCACCATGAACCCCACATCCCCCCCCACCCTAATCCTCAGCCCCATCCAGAGCCCTCACCCCTGCACCCTCATCCTCAGCCCCAGCCCTGAGCCCCCCCGCAGCATGAACCTCTCATCCCCCTGCACCCTAATCCTCAGCCCCAGCCAGAGCCCTCACCCCTGCACCCTAATCCTCTGCCCCAGCCCTGAGCCCCCGCAGCATGAACCTCTCATCCCCTGCACCCTAATCCTCTGCCCCAGCCCTGAGCCCCCACAGCATGAACCCTCATCCCCTGCACCCTAATCCTCTGCCCCAGCCCTGAGCCCCGCAGCATGAACCCCTCATCCCCCTGCACCCTAATCCTCTGCCCCAGCCCTGAGCCCCCCCGCAGCATGAACCTCTCATCCCCCCACACCCTAATCCTCATCCCCAGCCAGAGCCCTCATCCCCCTGCACCCTAATCCTCAGCCCAGCCCTGAGCCCCCCCGCAGCATGAACCTCTCATCCCCCTGCACCCTAATCCTCTGCCCCAGCCCTGAGCCCCCCCACAGCATGAACCCCTCATCCCCCTGCACCCTAATCCTCTGCCCCAGCCCTGAGCCCCCGCAGCATGAACCCCTCATCCCCTGCACCCTAATCCTCATCCCCAGCCCTGAGCCCCCCCGCAGCATGAACCCCTCATCCCCCCACACCCTAATCCTCATCCCCAGCCAGAGCCCTCATCCCCCTGCACCCTAATCCTCAGCCCAGCCCTGAGCCCCCCTGCGCAGCATGAACCCCTCATCCCCCCGCACCCTAATCCTCAGCCCCAGCCAGAGCCCTCACCCCTGCACCCTAATCCTCAGCCCCAGCCAGAGCCCTCACCCCTGCACCCTAATCCTCTGCCCCATCCCTGAGCCCCCCCGCAGCATGAACCTCTCATCCCCCTGCCCCCTAATCCTCAGCCCCAGCCAGAGCCCTCACCCCTGCACCCGAATCCGCTGCCCCAGCCCTGAGCCCCCCGCAGCATGAACCTCTCATCCCCCTGCACCCTAATCCTCAGACCCAGCCAGAGCCCTCACCCCTGCACCCTAATCCTCTGCCCCAGCCCTGAGCCCCCCCGCAGCATGAACCTCTCATCCCCCTGCACCCTAATCCTCAGACCCAGCCAGAGCCCCCCCCACAGGATGACCCCTCATCCCCCTGCACCCTAATCCTCTGCCCCAGCCCTGAGACCCCCCCCGCAGCATGAAGCCCTCATCCCCCCGCACCCTAATCCTCATCCCCAGCCCTGAGCCCCCCTGCAGCATGAACCCCTCATCCCCCCGCACCCTAATCCTCATCCCCAGCCCTGAGCCCCCCCGCAGCATGAACCCCTCATCCCCCCGCACCCTAATCCTCAGCCCCAGTCCTGAGCCCCCCCACACAGCATGAACCCCTCATCTCCCGCACCTGATCCTCAGCCCCAGCCAGAGCCCTCACCCCTGCACCCTAATCCTCAGCCCCAGCCAGAGCCCTCCTCCCCCTGCACGCTAATCCTCTGCCCCATCCCTGAGCCCCCCCCGCAGGATGAACCCCTCATCCCCCTGCACCCTAATCCTCTGCCCCAGCCCTGAGTCCCCTCCTGCATCATGAATCCCTCATCCTCAGCCCCACAGCCCTCACCCCTGTACTCCCTCCGATCCCCAAACTCCCACCCCACCAGCTGAACCCATCCCCCCTCCCACACACCCCTTCCCAACCCCAAACTTCATCCCAAAGCCTGCACCCTTCACCCCTTCCTGCACACCCACCCCTGCCCCAGCCCAGAGCCTGCACCCAGCATCCAAACTCCATCCCAAAGCCTGCACCCTGCACCCCTCCTGCACCCTAATCCCCAGCCCAGGATCTGCACCCCAGACCTCCCCCTCCCGAGCCCCCTCCCAGAGCATTAGGCAGGTGGGAGCAGAGTTGGGGGGGCAGAGTTGGGGGGCGGGTTCTGGGCACCACCAAAATTTTTACAAACTTGCCACCCATGTCCGCAGGAGGTCTCCCCAGGCAGGGTTAGCTGCCGTGGCAGGGGGTGGGGTGGGAGAAGTCTCCCAGGCAGGATTAGCTGCCACGGGGATGGGGAGTAGTTGCTGCAGGGGCTCCCGGGTGGGGGCTGAGTTAGCTGCGGGCGGGGCAGGGGAAACGGACAGACGCGGTTAGCTGGGTGGGAGGGTGCAAGGTGGAAGTTTCACCTAGGGCCCAAAACTTCTTTGCACCCGTCCCGGGGCTTTCCGCACCCCTGACAGGAGGATTAGACACCTGCAGCCAATCAAGACAGAGCTACTCAGGGCACTTGGATTTAAAAAGGAGTTTGTGGTGTGCGTGTGAGGAGCTGGGAGACAGAGGCGCAAGGAGCTGAGAGGGAGAGGGTGAGGGTGTAGCTGCTGGAGGACTGAGGAGTACAAGTGTTATCAGACACCAGGAGGAAGGTCCTGTGGTGAGGATAAAGAAGGTGTTTGGAGGAGGCCAGGGGGAAGTAGCCCAAGGAGCTGTAGCTGTCATGCAGCTGGTACAGGAGGCACTATAGACAGCTGCAATCCACAGGGCCCTGGGGCTGGAACCCGCAGTAGAGGGTGGGCCTGGGTTCCCCCAAACCTCCCAACTCCTGATCAGACCCAGGAGGAGTTGACCCAGACTGTGGGTTCCACCAGAGGGGAAGATCACTGAGGTGAGCAAATCTGCTAATAAGCGCAGGACACACCAAGGTAGAGGAGGAACTTTGTCACAGCCTCTAATTGCAGTGTTTTTAAACGGTCTGCATGTTGCTTGCAGGCTCCTAAGGCCTGGTCTACACTAGGACTTTAATTCGAATTTATCAGCGTTAATTCGAACTAACCGCTCAACCGTCCACACCAGGAAGCCATTTAATTCGAACTAGAGGGCTCTTTAGTTCGAATTTGGTACTCCACCCCGGCAGGTGGAGTAACGCTAAATTCGCACTTGCTAGCTCGAATTAGGCTTGGTGTGGATGCTAATCGAACTTAGCAGCTCCGGGAGCTATCCCACAGTGCACCACTCTGTTGACGCTCTGGACAGCAGTCCGAGCTTGGATTCTCTGGCCAGCCACACAGGAAATGACCCGCGAAAATTTGAATTCATTTTCCTGTCTGGGCGGTTTGAATCTGACGTTCTGGTTGCACATCGGGGCGAGCTCCGCAGCACCTGCAACGATGCAGAGCTCTCCAGCAGAGGAGTCCGGGCAATCCCAGACTAGAAAGAGGTCCCCAGCATGGACTGACCGGGAAGTCCAGGATCTGATCGCTGTGTGGGGCGAGGAGTCTGTGCTCTCGGAGCTGCGCTCCAACAAGCGGAACGCGAAGACCTTCGAGAAGGTCTCTAAAGCCATGAAAGACAAAGGATACAGCCGGGATGCGATGCAGTGTCGCGTGAAAGTGAAGGACCTAAGACAAGGGTATCAAAAGTCAGAGCGGCAAACGGACGCTCCGGAGCCCAGCCCCAGACATGCCGCTTCTACGAGGCACTGCATGCCATTCTAGGTGGGTCTGCCACCAGTGCCCCACCAGTGACGGTGGACTCCGAGGACGGAATAGTGTACCGGGACAGTTCCCCCTCCCTGTTCGCCGATGGGGAAGATGAGGAAGGGTCTTTAGAGGACGGCGCAGGCGACATCGAACCCACTCCCGCTTTCCCTGACAGCCAGGATCTCTTCATCACCCTCACAGAGATCCCCTACCAACCGTCCCCGCCCGTTAACCAGGACTCGGAATCAGGGAAGGATCAGGGTAAGTGCTACAAACAGGGAAACATTAATTTTTTAAGAAACAGGGATTTATATAAAAAATAGAAATACTATATAAACATTTTTAAATATGAAACTAAACAAACAGCAGGTCTACACAAACAGCAATGGAGCAATAGTCCTCTGGGGATATTTCAAAAAAGCTCTCAGAGAGCAGCTGGAAAAGCCTCAGCAAGAGGTTTCTTGGGAGAGGTGCTTTATTGGGTGCTCCGTTGAAGCACACTCTTCGCGCCATGCCATCCTCAGGTAGAGGGGACCATCGCCTCTACGAGCATGGCAGCGTAGGTCCTGGTCTGTGCAGGGCTTCTATTAACATCCGCTCTCTCTGTGTGCGCCTGACACGCCTCAGGGTGATGTCGTTGTGGAAGTGCTGCATCTAATTAGTGGAATTAGTGTACTGTTACTATTGTGCATGGTAGACTTTTACTTTGCATAAGAATGACCCTCGCTTAACAGAGTTTTACTTTGCATAAGAATGACCCTCGCTTAACAGAGTTTTACTTTGCATAAGAATGACCCTCGCTTAACAGCCACTTGTGGCAGGCCTCAGAGGAAAAGCATACAGGGTCTTTCCGTTCACTGGCGGGAGATGCCGCATAACGCTCATCTTTTCTGCTTTGCACATTGCCTCCAGCAGGAGAGCACAGCTAAGCACTAACTGATAAGCACTCTGTACTGTAAGGCTTACCAGGACTTTGTGCAAGAGGATGCAGCTGTCTCTCCTCGCTTGTGCGCTCTCCAGTGCAATGGCGCCAATGAGCGTATTCCGAAATCTCGGACTAGTTCTGAGATCTCCTGAGACTTGGTTCCCTCTTTGGTCTTGTTCACTGAAACTGACTAGACTGTGTTTACTGTTGGCAAACATGTATGTGTTCAAGGAAATCACCTACTTTTTCACATCACACAGCTTCGGCTCCTTCCCGGACTGCCCGCCATCCCCTGCAGAGGCTGGCTCAGATTAGGCAGAAAGAAAAGACAAGGGACGACATGTTCCAGGAACTGATGGCCAGCTCCAGAGCGGAGGCGGCAGAGCAGAGACAGTCGAGGAGAGCCTGTGTCAGCAGCATCGCACACACCTGGAACGGGAGGATAGGTGGCGGCAGGAAGACCAGCAGGCGACTCAAGCGCTGCTTGGTCTAATGAGGAGCAAACGGACATGCTCCGGCGCCTTGTAGATGTTCTGCAAGACCGCAGTCAGGAGGAGAGCCCCCTGCAGTGCATCTGCAACCGCCCTCCAACGCCAAGAAGTCCTGTCCCCCCCTCACCCAAAGTGACAAGACGGAGGGGCGGTAGGGGCCGTGAGAACTGTCCCTGCACCGCAGCACACCGATAATGTTAGAGACAACTGTCGCGCTGTAAATTTGTACAAGCTCTTTCTTTACAGCATCAACCAGTCCCAACTCCAAGTTCAAACCCCCCACTGTGTATTACATTATTAAAAGCGGTTTGGTGTTACTGACTGTTTCCGTCACGTTTCTGGTGTCAGAAGACTTTCTGTTGTTCTGTGGGGGGGGGGGGGTAATTGTAATGTCACTGCATAGCCCACAGTGCCATGCTACAGACTTGGCTGCAGGGTCAACTGCAGGGCACACACAGACTGCAGTCACTAGGCACCAGGGACAGTCTGTGTGGTTTATGCTGACCCTGGTCTTTCCTTGAGGTGTATGCTTGTGCAGGGTCCTGGTGCCTGACATCCCCGAATGTAAAGGCAGGCTTCCCTTCACATGCATTTGGACCGTAGTCACGATCCTCCCCGGTGCCCCGAGCCCCAAAAATAGACCTCATCCAGGGGCAGATACTCACCCTTCCCCACCACACCTCACCCCTTCCAACGCCCAATACCTCAGCCGTCATGTTAACCACGATCCAAGGACGGCAGCCCTCTCGCCTTGCTGCAAACCCACCCATCAGTGCACACCTTAACCAGCACAGAATGCTTCCATGTTTCAACGAATAAACAGAAATGAAAAGTCAACGAAAGATTTATTATTAATTACTAAAACATGTCCTTAGTTTTAAAACGTCCTTGGGAAGTGGGGAAAACTTGGTTTATGATCAGGCTCTCTTAAAATCAAGTGGACAGTCACAGGTTACCCTGCTCTGCGAGGAAACTCGCTTTCAAAGCCGTCCTGATGCATATCGCTTCCCGCTGGGATATTCTCTCAGCACGGGTGTCTGGCTGATCGTAAACAGCAGCCAGGCGATTTGCCTCAACCTCCCAAGCGGCCAAAAAGGTCTCGCCCTTGCTCTCACAGAGATTGTGGAGCACACAGCAAGCAGCAATAACTACGGGGATATTCTTTTCGCTGATGTCCGAGCGAGTCAGTAAGGTCCGCCATCTCCCCTTGAGACGTCCGAAAGCACACTCCACCACCATTCTGCACTTGCTCAGCCGGTAGTTGAAGAGTTCCTTTTCAGTGTCCAAGGCGCCTGTATAGGGCTTCATGAGCCAGGGCATTAGCGGGTAGGATCACTGTAGGCATCTGCACATCCCCAACCGTTATTTTGTGGTCCGGGAAGAAAGTGCCTGCCTGGAGGCGTCTAAACAGACCAGAGTTCCTGAACACACGCGCGTCATGAACCTTGCCCGCCCACCCGACGTTGATGTTGGTAAAACGTCCCCTATGGTCCACCACAGCTTGCAGCACCATTGAAAAGTAGCCCTTTCGGTTAATGTACTCGCTGGCCTGGTGGGCTGGTGCCAGGATAGGGATGTGAGTCCCATCTATAGCCCCACCGCAGTTTGGGAATCCCATCGGCGAAGCCATCTATGATGGCCTGGACATTTCCGACAGTCACTACCTTTGAGAGCAGTTGCTCAACGATTGCGTGGGCTACTTGAATGACAGCAATCCCCACGGTAGATTTGCCCACGCCAAAGTGGTTCGCTACTGACCGGTAGCTGTCTGGCGTGGCAAGTTTCCAGAGGGCTATGGCCACTCGCTTCTGCACAGTCAGGGCTGCTCGCATCCTTGTGTCCTGGCGCTTCAGGGCAGGGGACAGCAAGTCACACAGTTCAAGGAAAGTGTCCTTACGCATCCTGAAGTTTCGCAGCCACTCTGTGTCATCCCAGACCTGCAGCACTATGCGGTCCCACCAGTCTGTGCTTGTTTCCCGGGCCCAGAATCGCCGTTCCACACCATGAACTTGACCCATTGCCACCATGATCTCCACTGCCCGGCGTACCCTGCTTTGTGAGAGGTCTGCGCCACTCTCCTCACCGTGCTGCCGGAGCCTCCTCGCCCGGTTTCTCAGCATCTGACTGTGGAAGAGGTGGACGATAACGTGCGAGGAGTTGACAACGGCCATAAGTGCAGCGATGATCGCAGCGGGCTCCATGCTCGCAGTGCTGTGGCGTCCGCGCTGTAACCGACCAGAGAAGGGCGCGAACAGATTTCCCGCCGGCGCTTTCAAGGAAGAGAGGGAGGGCGGGATTGACGGTTCAATGACGACACATTTTTCCCCCCAGCATGCATTGGGGTGAAATCCCACAATTCCAATGGGCAGCGGGGAGTGCGGGAACTGTGGGATAGCTTCCCACAGTGCACCGCTTCCAAAGTCGAAGCTGGCCCCGTGAATGTGGACTCAGAAGTTCGAATTTGTGTATTTAGTATGGATACACAAATTCGACTTATTAAGGTCGAATCCACAAATTCGACTTAAGTAGATTCGAAATAGTCCTGTAGTGTAGACAAGCCCTAACACTTGCCACAGCAGCTCCTTTTAACTTCCATCCAACCATCTGTACTTATGCCGATAGGTCGACTTTAGGTCTTTAACTTTGATTGGTAGCTGAGAAGATGGTAAATTGGACAGAAACCCGTTCGACAAACCTCTTCATTTCCTTGTTATTTCCTGACTTCTTTATTCATCACCTTTTCCTTATTTCCCAGCAGATTGACTAGATCTGGGTGCTAGCAGGGGGACCTGATGGGCTCCTTATTTTCTGGTTTCTTTCGGAAGCATTGAACTTGCCAGGGCACAGTCAGATTCTGGATGCTCATGGAAATGTAACACCTCGTGCTCAGCTTTAGTTCTGTTTCTCAGCTCTTTTGGAAAATCGATCTTTAGTCTGACATGCAGCATCCTTGCATTAGGAGATGGCTAATTAATAAGACCACAAACCTTGGCAATCAAATGGAACCTGAAGTCCATAGAAGACCCCGAAAGGCCCTTGGGGAGTGGAGTGCAAGTTGAGGAAGACTTCCCTGCACAGCTTCTCTCTCAATTCTCGTTTTCCTGTATTGAGCACAAAAGTCGGGAATCAGCTCAGGGTAGGGTTATACCATGTGTGTGCAGTGGTTAGACAAGAAACAGCAAGGAACTGGACTGGTATGGAGCAAAACTATCTTATGTGTGCCTGATAACTGTACGTTTGAGAAGGAGCAGAAAAGAGCATTGGGGCTGCGGGATAGCGCTTGCATAGGCTTTCTTTGGCCTGTTTTGCTGTAAGAGTAAAAGTGAGAGATTGTTAGTCACAGGTCAGTGGGTGGGTTTATGCAAATTAGGAGTGTACAGGGAAACCAGCAAGAGGAAGGAGGGTGAAAGACTTCTCTGTCTTTGAACAGAATTGTGTGTTAAGGGCTCTTGCTTTGAATTCTTCCAGTGGAGTCATTTCGGGGAAGTGATCATCACTTCGAGTTACCTAGTTATCAAAGTTTTGTGAATGGTGTTTGGTGTGTGTCTGGGAGCTCCTCGTGCTGAAGTAGAAAGCAGTGGGGGAAGAGCGGCTGCCTAGCATTTGAGACTCTTAGCATTGTTTCTCGGCTCCTTGGAGCTAAGATCAAATGTAGGAGCTAAGATCTGGTTCAGAGATATTTACACAGAGTACGTCACGGCCCACCATCAATGCAAAGAGTAAGCCGGCATGATTTCACGCACCCATAAGGCTGAAATGACCTGTAAACTTCCCCTGTTAGACTTTATTTTTTGAGCCTTAAACCAACCACACTGAACTCTGCCCTGTGAGGATCATCCTATCATCATTACCCATTTGGTTCATTTATTTATGCTCATGACTATCCATAACCTGTTTGTATGAGTGATGTACCCTCACTGCTTGTTGTCTGTACCTTGAACTCACCCACCATATACCCCGCATTGGGGACATGACAGACTGTGTATATGTATGTGCCGTCCAATACCCAAACGCTAATATCCCCCTACAGCCTGTATCCTACCCCCAATGACACAATAACTGACTCTTCAAACATTTTGTATCGTTTATTTTTAAATATGCTCTAATAAACTTTAAATTTGCTTCTTGGCTTTTTGAGCTCAGAGGGGGTGAGTAGTCTCTTGGTCTCTTCAAGGCTGTGATCAAATGTCTTGATGTTTTGGTCTTTTGGCCTCGAGATGAAAACCTTATCTGTGTCTGGGGAACCTTGAGGTAAAAAATATTATCTAAGTTATATCTGTTCTTATCAGTTTAATATCTGATAGGTCCTTTGTTGGAGGACTGTATGTTAAATTTATTTTTGAAACAAGGGGATGGAATAGGAGCTTGCTCTGTCCACCCCATGCATTGACCTGGTATTGCAGTGTCTCCAGGACCAGTCTCTCTTCTTTGGGGAGAATTGTCTAGTTAGAAAAGCAGAAAAGTTTCACTCTAAAGATGCTGATTTGAGAAAAAAAATTTAAAGTAGTTGAAAAATCAGGCCTCTTTAGCACTTTGGTTTCTTCATAACAACATATTGTTAAAATTTCTTGGGAGTGTTTTCTGAGTCTACAGATGTGAGTTTCTTTGTCTTGCTGGCAGGGGTGGCTCTAGAAATTACACCGCCCAAGCAGGGCGGTGCGCGCCCGCCCTTCCCGTCCGTGGCCGGGGCAGTGTCTGCGGCGGGTGCGCTGGTCCCGGCTCTGGTGGAGCATCCGCAGGCATGCCTGCGGGAGCTCCGTCCAGCGCACCCGCCGCAGGCATGCCTGTGGGAGCTCAAGTGGAGCCGGGAAGAGGGGACCGCCGCAGTCTTGCCTGCGGCAGGTCTGCTCGTCCCGGGCTCCGGTGGACCTCCCGCAGGCATGACTGCGGAAGGTCCACCGGAGCCAAATACCGCCCTGCCCCAACAACGCCGCCCCACGCGCCTGCTTGGCGCGCTGGGGTCTGGAGCCGGCCCTGCTTGCTGGAGGATTGTTTTAAAAGCTGAGATTCTTCTGTTTGCTGTGAGTCTTTTCAACAATATGAGGGATGAATGCTTTCCAGACTGAGGGTCTGTTTGGGAGATGGTTGGTTGGGGGCGGGGGGGGGGTTCTGTGTGTGTGTGTGGGAACACAGATTGGCAATATTCGAGGTCACATGTATATCAATAACTGGATGAGTTACACAGACTTCTCCCTTCCCAGCCTATGTTCCATGTATCTTGACTGGGCCTGTCGCCCACCATCCCAGAGCAGAAGCCTGAAGCCTGAGCCCCACCGCACGTGGGGAGGTGGGGAACTCCCACTGGTTGCCTGCTCCTGCAGTGTTTATGACTCCGGAAGGGGGTAGGGACCAGCCCCTGCAGGCAGCCCGGGGGAAAGAGCCGCTGCTTTGCTGCCCCTGACTCCCCCTCAATTACAGCCCAGGAGCCTGTGGCCACAATAAAAGCCCCTGGTGGCCACACTTGAGAAATGCTGGAGCCTCACAGTAAACAAATCCCAGCAGGTTAGTCACTCCCTGTCCCCCACCCTGGGAATTTCCTGCCCTCTCCCACCCAGACCAACCTTCCTGGAAGTTCCCACCCCCTATGTATTTACTGCCCTTTCTCCCCGCCAAGGGAACCCGCCAGCAACTCCTGATCATCCCTCCTCAACTGGCTCCACTGCAGCCATTTCCCTTCCCGGCCCCTGGGAGGACGGAATGAGCTGGAGCAAAACATGGATGTTGCACTGCAGCCTGTTAGGCAAAAAGGCAACTGGGGACATGTCAGAACAGGAAATAATTTCACAGCACAATTCCCCAGGCTCTTTCTCTGCACACGGATATTCCAGCTTGTCCTGCATGTGACAGAAACATTCAAATCTAGGGCTGTCAATTAATTGCCGTTAACTTACGCTATTAACTTAAAAAAAATCATGATTAATCTGTTTTAATCGCACCGTTAAACAATAGAATACCAATTTAAAATTACGGGATTATATTTTGTTTTTCTACATTTTCAATATATTGATTTCAGTTACAACACAGAATACGACGTGTGCAGTGCTCACTATATATAGTTTTATTACAAATATTTACACTGTGAAATATAAAGTGCTTTAGGGCAATCTCTGTATCATTAAAGTGCAACTCGCATATGTAGCTACTGCTCCCCCCAATGTTGGGCTGTGCCCCCCTAGGGGGCTGTGAGGGGGGAGCAAGGAGCGACATCGGGGCTCCCTGCCTCCAGGTCACCTTCCCCACCACCTGGGCGGCATAAGGAGAGGACAGAGCGCAGCAGCCCAGCCCCCTCCCCCGCTCCGGGACCGCCCCTGGCCGCGAGCGGGATTCGAATCCCAACGATCGCAGCGCGCGCCCGGGGGAGCGGGGGGGGCAGCGAAGCCTGGGGCCGAGGGAACCGGCGCCTCCCACCACGCGCCGAGTCTCTGTCCCGCGCTCTCTCCGCCAATCAGGGAGCGGGGAGGGGCGCGGCGAAGTGACGAGTTACGGCCCCTCCTCCAATAGAAGGTCGCGTGTAAGAGAGAGAGAGAGAACTACGCTTCCCAGAGTGCACCGGGAGGGGGCGCGTTGCCTGAGCAACCTGCCGTCACCTCCGCTCTGAGACGAGCCAGGAACTTCAACTCCCAGCCTGCCCCGGGGCGCCTCCGTCCTCTCCAGCCCAGGTGAGGGCGGGTCCCTGGGTCAACCTGACACCTCCCCCCAGCGCAACTCCTCATCCCCGCCCCGCCCCCAGAGAGCCCCGCCCCCCGGTGCAGGGTGTGACGCTGCCCCGCGCAGGAACGTGCTGCGCCGCTTCGCCCTTTCCCCCCCCCGCACAAAGCGGCTGGTGGGGCGGGGTCCGGCTCTGCCCGGGGCTGGATCCCGTGTCCGCCCGCGGGATGTTCCCGGCGCCCCTTGTAACCCGCCCCCGGCTGGGTGTGAGCGGGTCCGGTGGGTCCGCCGCGCCCAGGCACCCCCCGCGAGTCACCCCCCGACTCCCGCTGCCCCCGCCCCGCCCCCTCCCCGGGGGAGCCCGGCTCCAAACACCCGCTGCAGGGACAGCGACACCCCCGGACAGACCCGCCCCCGGCCGGAATGAGTCCTTCCCCCAGCACCCCCGCTGTGCCCGCCCCAAAGCCCCGCCCCTCGCTGTGCCCGCCCCCAAAGCCCCGCCCTGCCCCGCTGTGCCCGCCCCCAAAGCCCCGCCCCGCTGTGCCCGCCCCCAAAGCCCCGCCCCTCGCTGTGCCGCCCCAAAGCCCCGCCCCTCGCTGTGTCCGCCCCCAAAGACCCGCCCCGCTGTGCCCGCCCCCAAAGCCCCGCCCCTCGCTGTGCCCGCCCCAAAGCCCCGCCCCTGCCCCGCTGTGCCCGCCCCAAAGCCCCGCCCCGCTGTGCCCGCCCCAAAGCCACGCCCCTCGCTGTACCCGCCCCCGCTGTGCCCGCCCCCAAAGCCCCGCCCCTGCACCCCCGCTGCCTCCGCCCCTGCCCCGGGGAGCCTGGCTCCAAACACCCGCTGCAGGGACAGCGACACCCCGGACAGACCTGCCCCGGCCGGAATGAGTCCTTCCCCAGCCCCCGCTGTGCCCGCCCCAAAGCCCCGCCCTCGCTGTGCCCGCCCCAAAGCCCTGCCCCTGCACCCCGCTGTGCCCGCTCCCAAAGCCCCGCTGTGCCGCCCCCAAAGCCCCGCCCCTCGCTGTGCCCGCCCCAAAGCCCCGCCCCGCTGTGCCCGCCCCAAAGCCCCGCCCCCGCTGTGCCCGCCCCCAAAGCCCCGCCCCCGCTGTGCCCGCCCCAAAGCCCCGCCCCTCGCTGTGCCCGCCCCCAAAGCCCCGCCCCGCTGTGCCCGCCCCCAAAGCCCCGCCCCTGCACCCCCTGCTGCCCCTGCCCCTGCCCCTGCCCCGGGGAGCCTGGCTCCAAACACCCGCTGCAGGGACAGCGACACCCCGGACAGACCCGCCCCGGCCGGAATGAGTCCTTCCCCAGCACCCCCGCTGTGCCCGCCCCAAAGCCCCGCCCCTCGCTGTGCCCGCCCCCAAAGCCCCGCCCCGCTGTGCCCGCCCCAAAGCCCCGCCCCGCTGTGCCCGCCCCCAAAGCCCCGCCCCTGCACCCCCGCTGTGCCCGCCCCAAAGCCCCGCCCCCGGACCCCCGCTGTGCCCGCCCCAAAGCCCTGCCCCGGACCCCCGCTGCCGCCCCAAAGCCCCGCCCCCTGGACCCCCTGTGTGCCCGCCCCCAAAGCCCTGCCCCTGGACCCCCAGCCCGCCCCAAAGCCCCGCCCCTCGCTGTGCCCGCCCACAAAGCCCCGCCCCTGGACCCCCGCTGTGCCCGCCCCCAAAGCCCCGCCTCTCGCTGTGCCCGCCCACAAAGCCCCGCCCCTGCACCCCGCTGCCCCGCCCCGCCCCTGCCCTTGGGGAGCCTGGCTCCAAACACCCGCTGCAGGGACAGCGACACCCCGGACAGACCCGCCCCGGCCGGAATGAGTCCTTCCCCAGCCCCGCTGTGCCCGCCCCAAAGCCCCGCCCCTGCACCCCCGCTGTGCCCGCCCCCAAAGCCCCGCCCCTCGCTGTGCCCGCCCCCAAAGCCCCGCCCCTGCCCCGCTGTGCCCGCCCCAAAGCCCCGCCCCTGCACCCCGCTGTGCCCGCCCCAAAGCCCCGCCCCTGCCCCGCTGTGCCCGCCCCAAAGCCCTGCCCCTGCACCCCCACTGTGCCCGCCCCAAAGCCCTGCCCCTGGACCCCGTTGTGCCCGCCCCCAAAGCCCCGCCCCTCGCTGTGCCCGCCCCAAAGCCCCGCCCCTGCACCCCCGCTGTGTCCGCCCCAAAGCCCCGCCCCTGCACCCCCGCTGTGCCCGCCCCAAAGCCCCGCCCCGCTGTGCCCGCTCCCAAAGCCCTGCCCCTGGACCCCCGCTGTGCCCGCCCCAAAGCCCCGCCCCCGCTGTGCCCGCCCCAAAGCCCCGCCCCTGCACCCCTGCTGCCCCGCCCCTGCCCCGGGAGCCCGGCTCTAAACACCCGCTGCAGGGACAGCGACACCCCGGACAGACCCGCCCCGGCCTGAATGAGTCCTTCCCCAGCCCCCGCTGTGCCCGCCCCAAAGCCCCGCCCCTGCCCCGCTGTGCCCGCCCCAAAGCCCCGCTGTGCCCGCCCCAAAGCCCCGCCCCTCGCTGTGCCCGCCCCAAAGCACCGCCCCTGCCCCGCTGTGCCCGCCCCAAAGCCCCGCCCCTGTCCGCTGTGCCCGCCCCAAAGCCCCGCCCCTCGCTGTGCCCGCCCCAAAGCCCCGCCCCTGCCCCGCTGTGCCCGCCCCCAAAGCCCCGCCCCTGCCCCGCTGTGCCCGCCCCCAAAGCCCCGCCCCCCGCTGTGCCCGCCCCAAAGCCACGCCCCCTCGCTGTACCCGCCCCCCAAGCCCCGCCCCCCGCTGTGCCCGCCTCCAAAGCCCCGCCCCTCGCTGTGCCCGCCCCAAAGCCCTGCCCCTGCCCCGCTGTGCCCGCCCCCAAAGCCCCGCCCTGTCCCACTGTGCCCGCCCCAAAGCCCCGCCCCTGTCCCGCTGTGCCCGCCCCAAAGCCACGCCCCTCGCTGTACCCGCCCCCAAAGCCCTGCCCCCACTGTGCCCGCCCCCAAAGCCCCGCCCCCGCTGTGCCCGCCCCAAAGCCACGCCCCTCGCTGTACTCGCCCCAAAGCCCCGCCCCTCGCTGTGCCCGCCCCCAAAGCCCCGCCCCTGCCCCGCTGTGCCCGCCCCCAAAGCCCCGCCCCGCTGTGCCCGCCCCAAAGCCCCGCCCCCGCTGTGCCCGCCCCCAAAGCCCCGCCCCCACTGTGCCCGCCCCAAAGCCCTGCCCCGCTGTGCCCGCCCCAAAGCCCCGCCCCTGCACCCCCGCTGCCCCGCCCCTGCCCCGGGGAAGCCCGGCTCTAAACACCCGCTGCAGGGACAGCGACACCCCGGACAGACCCGCCCCGGCCTGCTCCTTCCCCAGCCCCGCTGTGCCCGCCCCCAAAGCCCCGCCCCGCCGTTGTGCCTGCCCCTAAAGCCCTGCTCCGCCCCTTCCCCAAAGCCTTACCCCGCCCCCATACACCCAAAGCCCTGGCCCCGCCCCCCTCGGTCACTGCCCACCCCCGTGTGGGGGCACCAGCACTGTGCCGGGTCGTGATGGGAAATTGTCCACGCTGGCCCAGGAGAGACGTGTGTGTCCCTGCTGCCTCCTGCTGGTGGGGCTGAGTTCACTCTGTGTGTGTGGTGGCTTTGCAGGATTTTGTATCCTGCAGCAAGTGACACACACACACACACACAAAGGGACTCACACAATCCCAAGAACACTCACACACAACACACCCACAGGGACATGCTAGCCCAACCCCAAAGAGAGAAACAATCACACCCCCAGCCACACTCACAATCACTCCCCCCACACCACAATATTCACAATCGTGCTCAGAGACACAACTGCACGCAGTTCACTCCCACTGCTCCAAATACAAGGACCTCCTGCCCCACACAGCATGTGCCGAGGCCTGTGGAACTCACTGCCACTGGACAGCTACCCATGAGAATGATCCCCTCGTGTTGGATCATCTGCTTGGCCCCCCACTCCCTCTCGGGGTGCACTGTGCGGCGTGGCTGGGGATTGTGCAATGGCCCAGCACCAGGCAACGCACAACGAACACCACAGGCCCTGCCCTTCCTCACCTGAGCTGCTCTCCAGGTGCATTGGAGCCCAGCACCCCGCACCTTGGCACTCCTGCCCCATAGGGGGTGAGCTGCAGCCCCTGCCACACTCCACAGAGGGGAGAAAGGTCAGGCCAGCCAGCCATTGTAAGATGGGGAAATCACCATTGGGGTCGACGGTATGGGGGCTGTGACAAACGGAGAAACGGTTGTCGTGCCGGCAGAAGGCAGCAGAGCACACACACACACACACACAATTGCAAACATACATGAACACATGCATGAATCCAGCCACACACACACAAACACCCGCACAAATCCAGCCAACACCAACACAAGCCTGGGAGCCAGGGGAGCAGAGCAGGCTGGGGCTGGGTCACTCCACTTCCCGCAGGAATTAGCCAGCCCCCCATGTCCCACGATGGCCTGGGGCCAGCCCCCTTCTGCTTCCCCCCATGGAGGCCTGGGGCCCCAGCCTGCTCTGCTCCCCTGGCTCCCAAACTTGGGAGGGGGAACTGCCCCACAGCACTCGCCGGCGGCGTGGCTGGGAGCCAGGGGAGTGGACCAGGCTGGGGCTGGGTCACTCCACTTACCATGCAGTGAGTGCAGGGGCGGGGGCCATGGGGAAGAGCCGGGCAGCCCCCTGCAGCAGCTCCCCACCCCAGCTCACCTCCGCTCCACTTCTCCCCCTCCCAGGCTTGCGGTGCCAATCAGCTGTTTAGTGCGGCAAGCCTGGGAGGGGAGGAGAATTAGAGTGGGGGCGGCGTGCTCAGGGGAGAAGACGGGGCAGAAGTGAGCTGGGACAGGGAGCGGTTCCCCTGCACGCCCCCTCCCCCGTTACTTGCTGCGGGCAGCCCTCCCCCCGCACCTCCCAGCCCCCTGCCCCAGCTCATCTCCACTCCACTGCCCCCCCTGAGTGTGCTTTTTGGTGCCCCCAACCACTTGGCACCCTGGGCGGCCGACTAGTTCGCCTAGTGGTTGCACCGGCCCTGGCCACTGCCTGTCAGCAGGATTCCCCTCCTCCTCCTCAGGGAGACTAAATCTCTGCACCTAGACAGCCGGTCCGTCCGCTGCACCTCAATCCCCCATGCCTGAGCCTCCCTGCCAAAGCCCTGCACCTGGCTCCAGAGAATTAAGTCTCACATCTCACTGGGAACTTGACTTTTTGTGCCCAGAGAGTCTTGGTCCCCCTCAGTAGCTGACCTGAGAAACACAGTGTCTGCAAAAGCAGCAAAGAGTCGTGTGGCACCTTATAGACTAACAGACGTATTGGAGCATGAGCTTTCGTGGGTGAATCCCCACTTCATTGGATGCATCAGTGTCTGCCTTTTCCAAAGAAGTGCCTGGAGGGCTTTTTTCTGTGTGACCACGTGGCCTAATGGATAAGGCGCCTGATTTCGGATCAGGCGATTGAGGGTTCGAGTCCCTTCGTGGTTGTGCTTGTGCAGTTTTACCTTTGGGCTGAAAGTCCTGCTCCCTTCAGGCCTGGAACCTCTTCTTGGCCGCTCAGGCCAATGCTCTGGCTTCAGCTAGAGCCCCGGGAAGGAGTTGGGGGTTGGGTGTCACAAAGGCTGGGGCATGAGCCCCGGGTGCTTCCAGTCTCACCTTTGCCCTTCCTGACTTGCCAAAGAAAATGGCGGCTGCCCGGCTAGCGTGTGGAGCAGTTTCCTCTTCCAAGTGTGTGCCTGTCCCTGTGCTGGACGGGGGTTGCTACATAGCACCTTGGGAGCCTGGGTGTTTCTCTGCTTCTCTCCAGCTGGGGAAAAGCCTCTTGGGGTAAAATCTCCTGCCCCACTGCCAAAGTGAGCACCTGGAGTGGGAACGGTAAGAGGCGCCACCAAGGGGGCTGGCCCTGCTTTCCTACCGTCTTCGATAATGGCCACAGAGCATCAGCAGCTGCCCTGCATGCTGGTCTGTGGGTGGCCTTCAGTGGGGGTTTGGCAGGGCCGGCTCCAGACCCCAGCACACCAAGCACGTGCTTGGGGCGGCATGCCACGGGGGGCACTCTGCCTGTCGCTGGGAGGGTGGCAGGTGGCACCGGTGGACCTTCCACAGGCGTCCCTGCGGATGCTCCTCCGGAGGCATGGGACCAACGGAACCTCCGCAGGCACGTCTGCAGCAGGTCCACCGGAGCCGCGGGACCGGCGACCGCCAGAGCGCACCCTGCGGCGTGCTGCCGTGCTTGGGGCGGCGAAATTGCTAGAGCCGCCCCTGGTATTTGGCACGGCAGGAGCAGCCTGGCTGGGTGTTTTTGTGCCTGTCTGAAGGCCACACATAGGCATGGGCCTGCCCTCCTCTTGCCCTGCCCTCGGCTGCTCTGTGGCTTTTAAGCCTTCCTTGAGCCGTCAGCACCAGCTGCCTCTGCTCTAGGTGCCCAGAGGAGGAGAGGTGCTGGGCTCTGTGACGAAGTGGAGGATTTTCTTGGGGTTTTCTGTGTTTTCCAGTAGTTCACATGCACAGGGAGTGGGACTCAGTGTCCCCAGGTGTTACTGGTTTAACGAGGTGAAGGGAGAGGGAGTTTGTTGTTACAGAGGATCGGAGAGGGACTTGGGACCCCGGCTGATGGCCTGGAGGATGGAGACCCCAGCGACTGGTGACCTGGTCATCCGGAGACCCAGCTCAGGAGTCACAGCCGGTTCTGGCCAGTGGGAATAAAATGGGCTGCAGAGAGAGGACCCCGGAGAGGAGAGGAGGCCCAGGCAACCCTGTTTACCTGGAGAAAAGACAATGCACATAGGTGGAGCTTGGGGCCGGGCAGGGGCGGCTCTACCTATTTGGCCACCCCAAGCAGTCATGCGCGGGAGGTGCCCCGGAGACCCGGGAGCAGCGGACCTCCCGCAGGCATGACTGCGGAGGGTCCGCTGGTCGCGCGGCTCGGCTGGACCTCCCGCAGCTGCAGACGGTTCGCAGGTCCGGCGGCTCCGCTTGAGTTTCCGCAGGCATGCCTGCGGGAGGGCCAGCCGAGCCACGGGACCAGCGAATGTCGTAGCTGCGGAGGTCCACTGGAGCCGCAGGACGAGCGCCCTCCGCAGTCATGCCTGCAGCAGGTCCGGTCGTCCCCGGGGCTCCGTGGACCTCCCGCAGGCATGACTGCGGCAGATCCGCCGGCCCAGCCTGCCGCCCCCCCGGGATAGGGCCGCCCCACGCGCGTGCTTGGCGTGCTGGGGTCTGGAGCCGGCCCTGGGGCTGGGGATATCAGAGGCCCAGCTGGGAAGCAGCGGGGCTCGGGGCTGGCGAGGGGAAGCCGGCAGAGCCCACCTGGCTGCAAGGGGACTGGGATGTGCTGTTATTGTGAGAGGCCAGGCCTGAGGCCCTGAGAGTTTCCTGTGCTGTGTTCAACTCTCAATAAACCCTCCTGTTTTATGCTGGCTGAGAGTCACTCCGGTCTAGAGAACAGGGGGCCTCAACCCCTTCGGGGGTGAGGAGGCCCAGGGGGTCCAGAGCGCGTGGACTCCCTGAGGGGGCCCACGGCGAGAGACAGACGTGCTAAGGCTCAGAGAGGTGCGGCTCCAGGAGGTGGAGGGGCCTGACCCCGAGAGAGAGTGGACCCCCGTGAAGGGCTGTCGCACTGAAAGGGGCACCCCCCACGGACCGCACGGGGCCAAGAGTGGGCACGATCTGTGAGTCCGTGACAGGCAGTGACATCACAAAGGCCTTTTGCAGGACCTCAGACTATTGGTCAAAGGTGGTGGGGAGGTGGTGACCTCACAGAGAGATGCTGACATCAGCCAGGCAGGACGGGGCGAGGGGCCAGGGAAACCTCAGAGACCCCTGTGGCTTTGCTTCAGCAAGTCTCCTTCTCCAGGTCTCTCTTTGAGGACTGAGAGAGTATTCGGGTTCACGGACGTGAGCGCCAGGAGGAACCTCTTTCGAGTTTTCTCCTTCCCTTTAATGATTTTACTAGAGACCCGCCGTCCCTGTTTAGAAGGTAAGAGCCTCCTCGAGGGAAGGGGTGTCCTGGGGGTGTCACAGTTCGGATGCCGGTGCCCCCCCCCATGTAAGGAAGTTCCCACCACCTGCTCTGTGTTCGCAGGGCGGGAGAGAGCAGCATCCACGGCAGTGATTTGCTCCTGGCTGCCGGAGCAGAGCAGCAGGCTCAGCTGTCAGAACTTCCTGGAGCGATGAAAGGGGAGGGCCCCATGGCTCTGTAGCAGGAATGCAGGGCAGGCGAGTTCACAGAGGGCATTGTGGGATACTGGCACAGGCCAGTTATGGTGATATAATGAACAGCAGCATCTACACTGACACTCTGTCACTTCAAGTTTGCTGGAAAAAGCTCTAGACCTCTCATCGAAGTGGTTTTATTTTGTCAGCAAAACAGGGCAGTTTTGTCACCAGACGTGGCATTGCAGTGTGTGCACCAGCCACAAGCTGCCGACCGAGGGAGCGTTGTGTGTTTTTCACACACCTGAGCAATATAATTGGGCTCAAATAACTGTGTAGTGCAGACCTGGCCAGAGAGTCTCTCTCTCTCTCTCTCTCTCTCTCTCTCTCTCTCTCTCTCTCACACACACACACACACACACACACACACACACACACACACACACACACACACACACACACACACACACACACACACACACACACACACACACACACACACACACACCCCTGCGGCTCTGCTTCGTGGGGCCCAGGGGGGGATGGCAGGGAGTCAGGTGTGAGCAGACACTTTACTTTAGTCACAGGCAGGCACCATGGCTTAGCTGGTTAAAGTACCTGTTTTGTAAACAGGAGATGCTGGGTTCAACTCCTAGTGGTGCCTTGTTGAGATGCTTTTAGAGCACCTGGTATTGGCTACTGTCAGAAGACAAAATACAGAGCTAGGTGGACCTTTGGTCTAGCCCAGTGTGGTTTTTCTTATGGTTTAAATTACACTCACTGGCACTGATAATAGAGTTACTCAAAGTTTGGGAGTTAAGAGCTGATAGGTCAGTGGTCCAAGCCCCTCGTGGATGATCCCCTCCCTCTGGGACAGGGGCAGGTCTGGGCTCTTGCACCAAATGCTCATTGTGGCTGCCAGAATCTGTGGGCAGCTCATTTAGTTTGCACCGAGGGTTGAGTCCTTGATTCACACAACAAGGATAACAACCCTTTGTTTCTCCTGCCCCTGTAACATGGAGACTGGGAATCCAACACCAGCCACAAGTGATCATTTCGGCAAGCAACCCAACCTATTTCCAACATACTGTGAAATCCACATGCAGACTCGTACACGAAACCTTGCAAGAAAATCTTCCTGAGGGGGTCTGAAGCACCTGCTGCTGGAGGGAAGGAGGGAGCTGTGGGTTGGGATTGAGGAGCAGCGTGAGGAGGGGGGCCTGTGGGTTGGGATTGAGGGGCACTGGGAATAGAGGGGACATGGGTTCGGGCTGAAGAGCGTCCTCATTTGGGGATCCAGCAGGACAGGGGAAGGCAGCAGGTGATTCTAATTCCTTAGGGATATTCTGTGTGTTTGCGTGTGCAGGGAAGGAACATGCTCTATGCCCAGAGGCCTTTATTCCTCCAGGCTGCAAGGTCAGAGGGGCTGTCAGGAAGTTGCCCCTTCAATCCCCCCCACACAAAGGCCCTTCTTAGGATTTGCAAAATCCTGAAGAGAAAGAGTAACACCCGAAGAAGATTCCAGAAAATCAGATTTTTACAAAAATAGTGAGAAGTTTATTACCTGACCAGGGACTTGAACCCTGGACCCTCAGATTAAAAGTCTGATGCTCTGCCAACTGAGCTAGCCAGGCTCACATAAAAAAACTTCAAGTTGGTGCAGAAGTGAAGCTAGTCAAGAAAAAATGAGTGGGAAACAATAGGGGAAACCTGCTGCTCTCTCTCTCTTCCCAGCCCTGGCCTGGCTGGGTATTAGTGCTGGTTAAAAAGACGGGAAAGTGTCGGTATCTACCAGCCATTCATAGCTGTACAAGACTCAGGCACAATACAGAGGTGCCCATCTGCAAGTGCCGAATGGTTGGATTGGCTAATGCAGCCTGTAGACGTCCAGGGCACTCTGGGATATAGAGCCAAGTGTCCATCACCATCATCATTTCAAAGGGATAATGATAATGGTAGCAAGGTTCACAACTGACTCAGCAGTTGCATACAAAGGTGCACGTTTGGCAGTTATGTTGGCTCAGGTTGGCCACCCCGGTCTAGATGTAGAAGTTACAACATTTAAACTGGAAAGAGGGGCCAATTTCCCCATCATTTCCTACCTTTACATCCAAACACGATGAAGGTAGCAGATAGAGCCAGAGCAGGTTGTCTATGGGACCAAGTATATGCAGAGTCTCCTCGACAGAGGTTTGTTCAACCTGTTCTTAAAAACCTCTGAGGAGAGAGACACCACCGACGCCTTTGGGAGCCTATTCCAGAGCTTAACTGCACTCAGAGTCTGACATTGGTGAAGTAGGAGGCTGAGGCCTGGTCTACACTAGGCGTTTAAATCGGTTTTAGGAGCGTAAAACCAATTTAACGCCACAACCGTCCACACTAGGAGGCACCTTATATCGATTTTAATGGCTCTTTAAATCGGTTTCTGTACTCCTGCCCGACGAGAGGAGTAGCGCTAATATCGGTATTAACATATCGGAATAGGGTTAGTGTGGCCGCAATCGACGGTATTGGCCTCCGGGCGGTATCCCACAGTGCACCACTGACCGCTCTGGACAGCATTCTCAACTCGGATGCACTGGCCAGGTAGACAGGAAAAGCCCCGCGAACTTTTGAAATTCATTTCCTGCTTCCCCAGCGTGGAGAGCTCATCAGCACAGTTAACAATGCAGTCTCCTGAGAATCGAAAAAGAGCCCCAGCATGGACCGCTCGGGAGGTACTGGATCTGATCGCTATATGGGGAGAGGATTCAGTGCTAACAGAACTGCGTTCCAAAAGACGAAATGAAAAAGTATTTGAAAGAATTTCTAAGGCTATGACGGATAAAGGCCACAGCAGGGACTCAGTGCAGTGCAGAGTGAAAGTTAAGGAGCTCAGACAAGCCTACCAGAAAACCAAAGAAGCAAACGGAAGGTCCGGGGCAGGTCGAAAAACATGCCGCTTCTATGCTGAGCTGCATGCAATTTTAGGGGGCTGCGCCACAAGTACCCCACCCCTGACCGTGGATTCCGAGGTGGGGGTTGTAATCTCTGCCATGTCTGAGGATTATGCAGACGGGGAAGATGAAGAGGAAGAAGAAGAGGAAGACCTAGCAGAGAGCACACAGCACTCCGTGACCCCCAGCAGCCAGGAGCTTTTTATCACCCTGACGGAATTACCCTGCTCCCAGCCCTCACAAGCAACTATTCCAGAGAATGACGCCATGGAAGGGAGCTCTGGTGAGTGTACCTTTGCAAATAGCAAACAGTGTTTTTTAAGCAAGCCTTTTTTAATGATTGATTTGCCCTGAGGACTTGGGATGCATTCGCAGACAGTATAGTTACTTAGAAAAGTTTGTTAACATGTCCGGGGATTGAGAGGAAATCCTCCAGGGACATCTCGATGAAGCGCTCCTGTAGGTACTCCAGAAGCCTTTGCAGAAGGTTTCTGGGCAAGGCATCCTTGTTCCGCCCACCATGGTAGGACACTTTACCATGCCATGCATGTAGCAAGTAATCAGGGATCATTGCGTGGCAAAGCATCGCAGTGTATGGTCCCGGGGACTGCTGGCATTCAAGAAGCATCCGCTCTTTATCTTGTTCTGTTATCCTCAGCAAAGTGATATCGTTCAGGATAACCTGGTTAAAAATCAGGAATTTAAGTAAGGGGGGTGGCCATTTCTCTACTGGGTTCGTGGAATGCAGCAGCTTAAAAAAAACACTTTCCTGCACGTAGCGAAGCGGGGGGAGGGGAGGAGTGAAATGCCAATGATCTTTTCTGTTTGGTCACCAGCGAGGCGATCTTCCCCAAGCTACCGGACAAGCAGTGGGTGGGGGGGAGGGGGAAGGTTGTTGATTAGCAGGAGCTAGCGTGGTATTAGCCATGCGTTGGGGAAGGGGTAAATCACTGAGACAGTGGCTTACCATGGCCGCATGCAAGCTGAATTCTGATGCCTGGACCTGATGTGTCTGTGAGATCTGTAACCCCAGAGCTGCAAGCAGTCACTATTAAGATGAAAAATGCGACCTTGTAGGGAAATCACATGTGCTAGGTGAATAGTGATGTTCACTGTGAAACAGTATAACCATTGTTCTGTAAAATGTATCTTTCTAAATATTTATCTCCCTCATGCAGCTGCAAATTTTTCAAGCGTCCCTCCTCCATCCCAAAGGCTAGCACAGATAAGGCGGAGGAAAAAGAAGACGCGAGATGAGATGTTCTCGGATATTATGGAAGTTACACGCAATGAAAGAGCTCATCTGAATGAGTGGAAGGACGTGGTTTCAAATTACAGGAAAGAGGCCAGTGAACGTGAGGACAGGAGGGACAACCGAGATGAGAGGTGGCGGCAGGAAGACCGGCAGGAAAATCAGCGGTTGCGGCAGGAAGATCCGCGGTGGCGGGATGCAACTCTGGGGCTGCTGCGTGATCAAACTGACATGCTCCGGCGTCTTGTGGAGCTTCAGGAACGGCAGCAGGATCACAGAGTGCCGCTGCAGCCCCTGTATAACCACCCTCCCCCCTCACCATGTTCCTTAGCCTCCTCACCCAGACGTGTAAGAACGCGTGGGAGGCCTGCACCCGCCCACTCCACCCCGTGGACAGCCCAACCAGAAGGATGTCGTTACTCTGAATTTTTTTAATGGCCTTCTCCATCCCTCCTTTCCTCCTCCCAAAGCACACCCTTACTTCTCTCCTCTTTTATAATGAATTAATAAAGAATTCATGCTTTTAAATGAGAGTGACTTTATTTGCATAAGTAAGCTGTACTCGAAGGGGAGGGGAGTGGCTTACAGGGACTGAGTCAATCAAGGGGGTTGGGTGTTCATCAACAAACACAGCAGTCACACTGTACCCTGGCCATTGATGAAGCTCATTTTCAAAGCTTCTCTGATGCGCACCGCTTCCTGGTGTGCTCTTCTAATCTCCCTGGTGTCTGGCTGCGCGTAATCAGCGGCCAGGTGATTTGCCTCAGCCTCCCACCCCGCCATAAAGGTCTCCCCCCTTACACTCACAGAGATTGTGGAGAATACAGCAAGCAGCAATAACATAGGGGACATTGGTTTGGCTGAGGTCTGAGCGAGTCAGTAATGTGCGCCAGCGAGCCTTTAAACGGCCAAATGCACATTCCACCACCATTCTGCACTTGCTCAGCCTGTAATTGAACAGATCCTGACCACTGTCCAGGCTGCCTGTGTATGGCTTCATGAGCCATGGCATCAAGGGGTAGGCTGGGTCCCCCAGGATAACGACAGGCATTTCAACATCCCCAACTGTTATTTTCTGGTCTGGGAAGTAATTCCCTTGCTGCAGCCGTTTAAACAGAGTAGTGCTTCTGAATACGCGAGCGTCATGAACCCTCCCTGGCCATCCCACGTGGATGTTTGTGAAACGTCCTGTGATCCACCAGTGCTTGCAGCACCATTGAAAAGTACCCTTCCGGTTTACGTACTGGGTACCCTGGTGCTGGTGCCAAGATAGGGATATGGGTTCTATCTATCGCCCCACAGTTAGGGAATCCCATTGCAGCAAAGCCATCCACTATGGCCTGCACGTTTCCCAGAGTCACAACCTTTCGTAGCAGCAGCTTAGTGATTGCTTTGGCTACTTGCATCACAGCAGCCCCCACAGTAGATTTTCCAACTCCAAATTGATTCCCGACTGACCGGTAGCTGTCTGGCGTTGCAAGCTTCCACAGGGCTATCGCCACTCGCTTCTCTACTGTGAGGGCTGCTCTCATCTTGGTATTATGGCGTTTCAGGGCAGGGGCAAGCAAGTCACAAAGTTCCATGAAAGTGCCCTTACGCATGCGAAAGTTTCGCAGCCACTGGGAATCGTCCCACACCTGCAACACAATGCGGTCCCACCAGTCAGTGCTTGTTTCCCGGGCCCAAAATCGGCGTTCAATGGATAGAATCTGCCCCATTACCATCAGGATCTCCAAAGCGCCGGGGCCCGCGGTTTGAGAGAATTCTGTGTCTACTTCCTCATCACTGTCATCGCCGCGCTGCCGTATCCGCCTCTTACTCGCCTCGGTTCGAAGGTCCTGGTTCAGCATATACTGCACGAGAGTGCGCGAGGTGTTTAAAACATTCACGATTGCAGTATGGAGTTGAGCAGGGTCCATGCTTGCTGTGCTATGGCGTCTGCACGGTTCACCAAGCAAAAAAGGCGCGAAACGGTTGTCTGCCGCTTTCAGGGAGGGAGGGAGGGAGGGAGGGGTGAGGCTGTACCCAGAACCACCCGCGAAAATGATTTTTGCCCCATCAGGCACTGGGATCTCAACCCGGAAATGCCAAGGGGCGGGGGAGGCTGCGGGAACTATGGGATAGCTACGGGATAGCTACCCACAGTGCAACGCTCCAGAAATCGACGCTAGCCTCGGACCATGGACGCACAACACCGATTTAATGTGTTTAGTATGGCCGCGCGCACTCGATTTTATAAAATCTGTTTTACAAAACCGGTTTATGCAAATTCGGAATAGTCCCGTAGTGTAGACGTACCCTCAGAGTTAGAAAGCTGTTCCCAGCATCTAACGTAAATCTCCCTGGCTGCAGATTAAGCCCATTACTTCTTGTCCTACCGTCAGTGGACATGGAGACCAATTGATCATCATCCTATTTATAAAGACCAAACTTTTCTCTCTGCAGTCATCTGTTAAATGGTTATTATCCCCTCTTCTTGCCTGGGGTAGAATGGAAGAGGAGGAAATTCTATTTGTTCTCTCTTCATGTTTTACTGAAGCTCAGAGAGGAAGGAACCTGATCTGCCTTAGATTGTAGAGCGGACAGAGAATTTATTTCATTTTGGGCTGTGACTATAAGCATAAGAGTGACACCTAAGAGCTGTTGCTGCTGCCCAATATGGGGCTTAAACTCATGCTGGCAGGATTAAGAGTCTCATGCTCTATCAACTGGGCTGGCCGGATTTGAAGTCAGTCAAGTGCCCAGTCGCAGTGTAGAAGGAGCCCTGAGGGCATTTATTTGCGGAGCTGAGGTTCCCTGTCTGACATTTGCCTTCTTTCCTGGTTCATTATGGCTCCAGCGAGCAAACCGGAGCTGTCACAAGGCTGGTTAGATGCTGCTCTCTAGCCCAGAGAGCTGGGGTTGATTTAACATGCTGTCACCATCAGCTGGTCAGAGTAACCAGCGGGGAGGGTGGCATTTAGGATTCTCCCACCAGTGGGAGGTGCTGTTGGACTCATCTAGTGGGGGAGAGTCTGAAAAAGCTTCTCAGCTCCCAGAGAGGGGGTAGACAAGCCAGTTCCCCACACACACATTTTCACAGGGAATCAGGTCCCCTGAGGAAAAACTCAAAAGAAGCCTGACCCAGGAGTGTCAGAGAAGGGAATCACTGTTTGCCTTAAGAGGTAGGTGAGGGAAACCTGCAGGTCCTTAGCTCCCTCCAGCGCCTGATAGAACCATTTGTGGGGAAGATCTGGGGAAGCCGAGGAGGACAAGGAGACGGGAAAAGGGCTTGCAGCTGTTGTGCAATCACCATGCTCCCAGCAGAAGGGTCCAGGGGTCTCAGCACTCAGAACTCACAAGATGGCAAAGCTCAGAGGCCCGTTACATGGAATCAGAATGTGATCAGCTCACACCCAGGGGGAGCAACACCCCTCCCTTGGTCTCTATGCCAGAGCTCCTATCAAATCAGTGTCCTTCCTGCAAGAGCGGGCTGCTGAGAGGGTTGTGATGGGGTAAATGAAGACAGAGGAGGATTGTTCCTCATGGGGTTTTTTTGTGTGGCTCTGTGATCCTGCTGGAGGAAGCATGATTTGAGTTTGTTTCAGTGGCTTGGGTTGGGCTCAGGTTGTGACCCTGAGTACAGGGATTCCTGCACTTTCTGCTCCCAGCCCCTCAGGGAATGGACAATGGAGCAGTTTCAGAAAGTGGATAGAAAGTAGCCTAAGAAAGTGTAGCATAAGAGAGAAAAAAAATAACATCAGCTCCCTGGTGGTCTAGTGGTTAGGATTTGGCACTCTCACTGCCAAGGCCTGGGTTCAATTCCCAGTAAGGGAAAAGTGACTTTAAACCAGAAATGCTTCAGTTATTCTTCACTTGCAATGTAAACGAATCCATGGTATTTTCCTGATGCCTCCATCTTCCCACTGTCTCCATGGCAGGGCTGACTTCAGGCACCACAGCAGCAAGCAGGTGCCTGGGGCGACCAAAGGAAAGGGAGGCTTCAGCAGCAGTTTGGCCCTCTTGGAGGGAAGGACTTGCTGCTGATTGCAGCTTTTTTTTTTTCCCCTCTGCTTGGGGCGGCAAAAACGCTGGATCTGGCCCTGCTCCAGGGAAGACAATTTGTTAAATCCCAGATGCGTGCAGTTCTATCAGGTCTCAGCCTGAGTCCTTAGGTCTTAATCCTGAGGATATTGTCCCACCATGGGGCCATTTCCGCCTCTCTTCCTAGGGAAGCACAATTTTCCTTGCACAGACACAGGAACAGCAAGATCTTTCTCTGTCCCTTGTGCAAAGCAGGGGGCCAAATTCCATGGAAACAATGGACAAGCAGGGGGCCCTGGGCACATCCAGCCCTGGCTGTGAGATGTTCCCTCCCCTCTTTCTTTATGCCCCTGTTGTTATTTCATGGATTGTCTGGGATGGGGGAAAAGCTGAGTTCACTCCAGGTGGAGGGGAAAAAGGACCCTGAAAATCTCAGGACCCAACCCCTGCTACCAGGATCACCGAGGTGCTGGGGATTTGAGTAGGAAAGGGACTGTGTGAATTGTCAAGGTGGGGAATGAATAACAATCTACCACAAGATCCACCTCATTAACCACTGACACAGGCTAATCCTGCTGTCGATAGAAGGGAAACTGGGAATGATTCTTTGCTGTTCAGCCATGGAAACAGTGACCCAATTGCACCACAGTGAATGTGCTGGGGAAAGCTGGACTTCACAGGCAGGTGGAAACATCTGGAGCTCCCCACCCCGCTTCTGCCGCCAGGGTAGGTGTTGAGCTGCTCACAGCGTCCCCCACCATGACCTTGCAGCACGGGGTGGCAGCACCCCCCCACCCAATGCAGGGGAGAGGGCTGAGCGTATCTCTGCACCCTGAGTCCAGGGCACAAACTCTCTCTGCCCCACACATAGAATCTGGCCCTGCTGCAAAGTGACCCCTATGAACAATTAACCTCCAGGAGAGCAGGACTGGCCCTCAGAGAGGGGAATGGGCTTCTCATGAAGCTTATAGGTCTCTGGATGCAGTGGAAACAGGAGGGCTCTGAGTGTAACCCATAGCCCACCTAAACCATCTGGGGATGTAGCTCAGTGGTAGAGCACATGCTTTGCATGTATGAGGCCCTGGGTTGCATCTCCAAGTTCATTTTTTCACCCTGGTGCTTTGCTCATGCCCAGAGGGGATGTGGCCCAGCAGTCTCCCTGCACCAGTTTCAATCCTGCTCAGTGAGGGGCAAGTGCCAATTGCATGGAAGGTCTGGGGGGTGGTTTCTGCTCCTAAGTCACCTTGGTACATTTAAGATTCCCACCTGCTGTGCTGCTTGGGACAAGGGTAGATGAGAAGGGCGAATCCTCCAACACTGGAGGGCAAGGTCCCATCTGCACAGACTGAGAGGCAAGGAAACACAGGGGCAGTCAGTGCTCAGAGAGGAGAGAGGTCAGTGATTTACACCCACCAGGGGACACTGTCTTTTTGAGGCGAGTGCAGTTTGCTTGGGATGATGCTGATGATGGATAGAAATAAGGCTGGAGTCAATGACTGATGATACCACAGAAGGGAAGGGAATGGCAGCCCCACAGAAGGTCCTGGGTGCTCAGATGCCCCAGTTATTGCACCCTGGCCTGTCACAGAGAGAGAAAAGACCCAGCGGGACCCAGCCCCCCTACAGTGATCCCATGGACAAGAACCTGGCTGGGAGTGGGGTGAAGGTTCCCTCTGGGCAAAGGGGAGCTGAAATCCCTCAGTGTCCTGGAATTTAAGCAATGGAAGCTTCAAACCCTGCACGGGTGGGGGCTGAGGTGCATCAGCAGAAGGTTGGGCTGGACAGGGGCGGCAGGTTTGTACAATTTTTGGTGGTGCCCAGAATGGGACCAAGTCCTGCCCCACCCCCCACACACACGTGCCTAAGGCTCTGGGAGGGAGTTTGGGTGTGGGAGGGAGAGGGGCTGGGCTCTGGGAGAGTTTGGGTGCAGGGTCTGGGCTCAGTCAGGGGGTTGTGCTGCAGGAGGGTGTGCAGGGGGCAAGCTCTTGGAGGGAGTTTGGGTGCAGGTGTGGGGTCTGCGTTGGGGTTGGGGGTGCAGGAGAGGGTGAGGGGTGCAGCATTTACCTCGGGCATCTCCCAAAAGCAACCTGCACCCTCCTCTGGCAGCAGCCCCTAAGCGGGAGGGCCAGGGGTGTCTCTGTGCATGGCTGCCCGCAGACTTCACCCCCGCAGCTCCCATTGCCACAGCTGGCAGAGTTGGCACTCAGGGCAGGGCAGCGTACGGAGACCTCCCCCACACCAGGGAGGTGCCAGCCGTTTCCGGGAGTGACGTGCCACATGGAGTGAGGGCGGGCAAGAAACCGCCTTAGTCCCCTTGTGCTGCTGGCGGTGGTGGCGGGGGTCCCTGGGCCCTTTTAAATTGCCCAGGGGTGGCAGGCAGCACTGAGGGGGACACTCCCAAGGGCCTAACGTTGCTTTGCACAATGATAAATCTTGGAACAGGACAGAAATGAAATGGCAGCAGAACCTAAGGAATTAAAAGCCTCCGGATTCTTGTGTGTGCACTGACTCCGACCGGAAACTGTAATTTGACTCGCTTTGTGTCTGCGGCTGGTAAAATATCAAGGCAAAATCATTCCAGTGATCGTGACCCTGGGATTGAGGAGGCTTTGGTGTTATTAAAATGTAACTAGAATGTTACACTTGTGTTTTTAAAGGTGGCTTCCCCAAGCAATCCCAAGTTGTTCTTCCCACAGCTGGCTGATGGGGGGCAGCAGGGGATCTCCCCAATCTGGGGAATCTCTCTGGGCCCCACTGTTAATTCTCCATCCTTTCTCCCCCTAACCATGCCCACCCCTCCCACCCCATTATCAGTGTTTTGGAGCAACCTCCCTCCCTCCCTCCCTTTATGGGATACAGACTCTGTGACAGAGACTGACTGGGGCTCCTCTCTGCATGGCCCCAATGGGGAAGGAAAGAGACTGGAGGAGGGGAGAAGACGAGCAGAAGGAGTCAAATGGGGCTAAACCAAAACAGAGGAGATTTTCTTTCTGTCAAAATGTCCTGGAGTCTCATGGCTGAAAAGCCGCATCTTGAGTTAGGTTTGATGCATCAACCTTTCAATTACCAGGCAAAGGTCTGAATCACAGAGACTGATAACTGCCTGCTTCCCAGCTTTGCCTAAGAGGCACCTGCAGTGGTGCAACTGGTGAGCGCAGAGGGGGCTACTGCTGGGATTATGAATTCAAGCCTTATTTAGAGCACTGGTTTTTATTACCTGTGTAGTTTCCCCAACTTGCTTTGCTTAATTTGCATGGAAAGTGCCCTACTAGGAAAAGGAGAGTAAGTTCTAAAATGTGGAAGTAGGTGCATAGCTTGGAAACAGCCCCCCTGTGCTGCCATTAGTTCCAGTAGATTGTTCACTGGCAGCCTGAATTGATTTCTTTGCTGCTGTGAAAGCTGCCATGAAAAGTCTCTGGTCACCAGAGCTCCCTGCTTCTTCCAGCACATCTCTGGCTCCTTCCCTGCCCCAGTCACTGCTGTAGGAGGGTCCTATAAACACTGAGCCTAAAACTTTTCCAAGCCTTCTTAGCACAGTTGGCAGCGTGTCAGTCTCATAATCTGAAGGTTCTGAGTTCAAGCCTCAGAGAAGGCAATGGCTTTTGCTCCCTGCTTCAGATTTTCTACAGGAAATGAGAGAAAAGAAACTAGAGGAGAGTGGTTTCTAGACACCCTCCCACCCATCTCACACACACACACACACACACACAGACTTTTCTAGGGCATTTTCTTTTCCTTCTCTATGGACCTTGTATTTTTCACAGAGCAAAATAAAACAAAAACATGCAAGCCCAAGCCTAATACAGTATGAAACTCAATACAGATCAAATCTCACCCTCAGAGATCTTCCAATAAGCTTCTTTTGCAGACTAGACTTATTTTATGTCTGGGCCCAATCTTTTCACCTCGTATAGTCCGTGTTCCAGCTCAGGTGGTAGCTAGGGGATGTCTCATGACTGCAGCCATGTTTGTTCAGTTCCACCCCCTTATACAGCTTTGGTACAAGGCAGGAATTCTTGTCTCTCTCTTGGGGAAGAGCCCCAGGTTTAAGATGGATTCCTGTACCAGGTGACATGGTCACATGTCCTGTGAGACCCCCAAGCCTTCATTCTTCCTGGCCTGACTCACAGATGGTGCAGGACAGAGCCATCTCCAGTCAATTGTCCTGGTTGATCGGAGCCATCAAGAGTCCAAACCACTATTAATGGCCCACACTTTGCATCATTACAACAGGACCTCAGAGTTATAGTTCATATTTCTAGTTTCAGATACAGGAATGATCGGTTCATACAAATAGGATGAACACACACAGTAGATTATAAGCTGTGTAATGATACCTTACAAGAGAACTTTTGCATGAAGAATGTTCCAGTTACATTATATTCACACTCATTAGCATATTTTCATAAAATCCTATGGAGTGCAAGGTCACAGCAGGGAAAGGGTTTTACTGCAGCACCTGGGAGCAGTTGAGTTTCATGTTCAGGCTGTGGTATGAGTTCCTCCAGGTTTCTTGTAAGCAGACAGGGACCTTCGCGGGTGCTCTCGATACAGGAATGGCCCAGACACGATAAAGTGATGGGAATTGCATTTTCCTTTTTTATTTCTGTATTTCCAATGACATTTCTGTTTGTGATTTCATTTTGCTTTGTATAACTGTGTTTTCTCCTGGATTTGATATTTAACTGAAAAAAGAATAAGACCTCAGGGCGCCGGATGGAGGAGCAGGCTGGGGCTAGGACTGCTAAGAGAGTGAGAGTAGCAGGTTTTCTGTATTGTTTCCTGCCTTCATTTTCATGACTAGTTTCTCTTCTTCATGAAATTTGCTTCATTTATGTGTAAGCCTGGCTAGCTCAGCTGGCAGAGTATCAGACTTTTAATCTGAGAGTCCAGGGTTCAAGTTCCTGGTCAGGTAAAAAGGGAACAGTTCCCCACAGAAGGAAAGAAGGCATCTCTCCAAGTTGTTATTTGACATCACCTTTCCCCCAGGACTTGTTCTTTCCTAGGAAGGGCCATGTACTGCCTGGGACTGAAGGGGCAACTTCCTCACATGCCCACTGGCCTCTCAGTCTGGTTTAAGAAAGGCCTCTGGGAGGTGCAGCAAACTGCTGCAGGCCAACTTGGTGAGTAAAGGCAGGGCTGCCCCCACAGGGTCATCCACACCAGAGCTCAGCAGAGGTCTGGGGGTTCCCTATTGGTCCCATGGTGTAAGGGCAGCACTCGGGACTTTGAATCCTGCAATCTGAGCTGAAGTCTCGGTGGGATCTGAGGACAATTCCTGTGCCACAAACCCTGCTGGGTCTTCCAAGGCTCGATCTTGCTTTCTCAAAGGCCATGAAAGCCTGTCTTTTACCCGCTAGCTGTTGTGACTTGAGCACAAGAGGGGACGTTTGATCCAGAAGCCTGGCCGTGCCTGGAGTCCTGTAGGTAGGGATGCGAGCTCCATTTCCTCTGAGTCCTGAAGCTGGGCTGCAGCCTGGCGTAGGAGGCAGCCCTATTGGTTGACCTACTGGCCCAAAGTCACTTGGGTGGTGTTGGTGTTCCCCAGGGATGCTGAAGGGCCTAAGGGAGGGAGGCTCAATACTCCCCCCTATCAGTCAGGGCGGAAGAGGAGGGCAGCAAGAGTTTGCAGGTTGATGGCTGGGCCTTCTAGCGTTCGGTTGGGGACGAGGTGGGGAACGCGAACTGGGAGAAATGGTTGCTGGCCTGTGAGGAATGGCTCAGCCGGTGGCGTAAGGGGACCTTGTCATTAACCTCAGCCATGTGTTTCCCCCTGCTCCACGAATGCTGCTGAGACCGAACACGATGACCTTCCACTTCTTGTGGGGCCATAGGACGTCCCTACCTAGTCAGGAGAAGTGCGGCTTTTCTGCTGTATTAGAAATGGTGGTTGGGCCTGGTGGGCTTTGAAGCCTTGTACGGCTCTACTTTTTTGTTTTTCAATTTTCAGTGGGTGGCTGAGCTGGAGGGCAGGTCAGGCCCGAGGAGAATGACGGGACAACCATAAAGAACCCAACTGACTCTTCCGATATGGCCGTATTTTTTTTACCCCACTGGGTGCAGCACCAGGTTTGGGTTGGCCAATTGTGGCGGAATGGGGTGGTGTTTAGGAAGGCCCCCCCCCCGTGTTCTTCTATTCCCACCTTACATCCTACAGGATTTTCAGTGGGTGGCTAGGTGGAAGGTGCTTCCAGGATGGCTTCATCCGCAACAGTGGCCACCCTCACAGCAGCGGCAGCCACAGCAGCGAGCCCCCCCCCCTTCGGCTCAGTCTGAACAGAGGTCAATGTACCACTGGGTGAGAGGGGCCACTTGTAGGGCGCTGCCTCTGAAGGTGAGCAACTGTCTCCAGAACTTACTGACAGGATCTTTAAAGTATTTGCAAATGTGCATGGCCGGCATGTGCAGAGCAAAGGCGGCCCAGGGCACTGTGTCAGGCTCTGGCACCGCTCGAGACAATGGACCATCTTCAGCCACCAGGCGACCCAGGATCTAAGGCAGGAATGGGGTGAGGAAGCAAGTCAAGCTGAGCAAGGCAGGCAAAAATTCATCTCGCCTTCGTGGGCGCTTGCAATGATACCCTTTTTGTGTGCCAGGACTGACAAAAACATCCCAGACAGAGAAGCAGCAGGCCAAAAAAGCAGCAGGGGTATTCTATCTGCTATCCAAGATCCATAAACGTAGAAATCCTGGATGCCCCAATCATTTCAGGCAATGGCACCCTGACAGCAGGATTGTCTGGCTGTGTAGACTCCCTTCTCAGGCCCTACGCTACCAGCACTCCCAGCTATCTTCGAGACACCACTGACTTCCTGAGGAAACTACAATCCATTGGTGATCTTCCAGAAAACACCATCCTGGCCACTATGGATGTGGAATGTGGGAACTTGGCAGATAAGTATGTGAGAGCTGAAGTGTTTAGACTTCAAGGTCGAGGCTAGTTTTTATCTGCTGGTAGGCAGTAAATAGGATGATAAGTCAAACAGGTGTTAGCATGATAATTACCCTATGGGGTTACAGCTGCGGCTGTGTAAATTTTGTTAACCAATTAGCAACTGCTTGCTTGCCTGCTTCAAGAGTATAAAGATGTATGCTGTAGAGAAATATTTGACTTAGCTGCCAATCAAACTGACTGAAGAGCTTTGTTCATATACGCCTGCGATGCAACAAATGGTGACCCCGACGTGATTGAATGAGGACAGTGTTGGTGGCCTGAACTGAAAGGAGGAAAAGGAGGCGCACCTGAGTCTCAGTGTCGAGCGGCTAGGAGCCGCAGGGCGTCCGAAAAGAAGGGCGCACCTGAGCTCAGTGTTGAGTGGCAAGCCGCAGGGCGTCTGAAAAGGGAGGCACACCCCAGCCCAGAGGTGAGCAGCTAATATGGGAACCACTGCATCAGCGGAAGAAAGGACGGTGCATGAATGTTTGATGCGCGTCACGGAGCGGCAGGAGAGAAGCTCCTCTGTACGTTATCCCGTCTGCTGCGGTGGGGACGGAGAAGGGGACTTTCTGTTCAACCAAGTACAATTTTTGATAAAACTGTTTGGGAGCGGCTAGGCTCCGAGCTTTGGAAGTCGGTGGCTCAGGGCGATAAGGAGGCCTTCTCCCTGAGTCCAGTATGGAATAAGGCGAAGGAGATAGTAGAAACTCTCACGGCCGAGGCAGGAGTGCAGGCGGCCCTTTCTGAGCTTTGCCGCCCAACGCCCGGAATGCCTTCTGTGTTGCTGGTTGGAGCCAGAGAGTTTTTCGGTGGTGAGGACACGGTGATACCTTTGGCTTCCAACCCCTACCCTATGGATGATGTTGCCCCTGCTACGGCTCCACTACCCTCCAATGTGGCTATTGGCCCCGACATGATTGATCCTGCTACGGTCCCGTTACCCCCCGATACGCCCGAGCCTATGGAGACAGCCTTGCCGTATGCGCCCCCTCCAAAGCCATGCCGTGTCCACGGGACCTGGGGGTGCCACGATTGCGGGGGGACAGAGGAGGCTCGGGTGGAACATGTGCCATCAAAGCCATATCCTGATTTGACTACGTTTACTCAGTTTACTCAGTCTGATGCCTTCTATAAGGAGATGGAGCGCCAGGGTCGACAGCTGCAGCATATATGTGACAAGTTGGACCAATTGGAAGGTCTTCCACCTGGATCATCGCGATCGCATCTTCACAAGTGCTTTCATTCGACTCGCCCCCCCGCCCCGCCTGGCCCCGGGGACCCTCCAACTGGGGACCCTCCAGCTCCGGTACAGCGCTGGCATGGAGTTTTAAGAGAAGCCATCCTTGAAGGTCTAACACCTGAGGCCTTTCCGGTGATTACGCCAGACCCTCAACACCCTAATCATAGACGGTGGGCCCCTTTGGACTGGAAGTTGATCCGTGAGGCACAGAAATCGATCATGGCTTATGGACTAGATAATCCGTATGTACAGTCTATCATTGAACAGGTATTTGCTGGCCAAGCAATGTGTCCGTATGATGCGATTAAGCTAGCTGACATGCTTCTTACACCTACACAGAAATTGTTGTGGAAAGATGATTGGGCTAAGAGAGTTGACTTGGCTCTTGTCCGCAATTTGGATTTACCGGATGATGATCCTCGGTGCGTGGCCACTGCTGATATGTTTTTGGGAGCCGGTCGCTTTGTTGACCCGCATTTGCAAGCCCGCCTCGATCCCCGGATCCTGCAGCAGTCGCAGGAACTGGCTTTGGCTGCCTTTAAAGCGGTGCCCCAGATGGGAAAGCCGAGCCCTCCCTACGCTAAAATTATGCAAGGCCCATCGGAACCGTATTCCACCTTTTGGATCGCCTTCGAGAGGCTATTGATAGATCTCCTAATCTGACGCCAGAGGCCAGAACTGCAGTTGGACTTGATCTTGCAACCCAGAATGCAAATCCCACTTGCCGCCGTATATTAGCCACCTTGCCCAAGACTGCGACCCTGATGGAAATGATTGAGGCATGTGGTAGGGCCGCTATGCTTGAGGAGACGGATAAGGCAGCAATTCATGCTAAGGCACAGGCCTCTGCACTGGCCGTGGCGTTACAACCCCTGCTCGGGCGACAGCGGGGGGCTAGAAAACCGACCCGGCCAGCCGGCCCCTGTTTTGGTTGCGGAAAACCCGGGCATTTCCGGCGGGACTGCCCTATGCAAAATGGGCAGCGGGCCTCTGATGTGTTACCTGAAGCTGCAACTGGCGCTTGCACACGATGTGATAAGTTTGGACATCGCGCCACCGACTGTTGGGCGCGTTACAAGAAGGATGGAACACCGCTGCCGGGAAACGGATCACGGAGCGCCCCTCGGAGGAGCGCGACGACACAAGTGCCTCCACCCGCCAACCCGGCTGCCTGGAACACCTCACCGGAGCAACCCGTGGCAGTGCCGGAGTGGATTTGGCCACAGCGACAGATGTAGTTTTAGAGACTGACGAGGTTCAAGTTCTTCCTTCCAACACCGATGGTCCATTAGGATTTGGCCTGAGTGCCCTTTTGATTGGCTGTTCGTCAACATCGAAACAAGGTATTTTTGTTTTGCCTGGCCTTATTGATGCCGACTATACGGGGAATATTGGGATAATGGTACGTGCCCTTTGTCCCCCTGTGACTATAACTGCTGGTACACGTCTTGCTCAGTTAATACCTTTCAAGGGATGTGTGCCCCGATCGACCGCGGGTCTCGAGGGTTTGGATCCACTGGCCCTCCCCACACTGCCTTTGCTATGGACATCACTTTGCGCAAGCCCACCCGAACTGCTCGGCTTCAGGGATCCGATGAGCGGCAGATCACTCAGGGAGCTTTTATTGGGGATGCAATGCAGAGTGGGGTAACTGAGGCACCTGGGACGACAGAGGTAGAAGATCCTGTGTTTACCTTGGAATCAGAGCCCACTGAAGCGGTTGCAGCTGAGGCCCCCATGCAGAATGATGTAGGAGATGCGCCATCTAACCTAGTATCAGAATGCCCAGGGGCAGTTGTAAATGGGGCCCCTCTACAGAGCGACATGTGTCCTCAAGAACTGCCTGTGTGTAGAAAGGGAGACGAAGAGGAGCAAGAGAATTTAGCTGTGCAGCTGGCAGATACTGGCTCACCCATTTTTAGTACTGAAAGCTCTGGGGCTCAAAAAACATTTGTGCCTGTTACAGCTGCAGCAATTGAAGAACAAATCATTGCAGAAACTGTAACATCTATGGAAACCTCAGCTGAAACTTTAAAGCCTTTAGAAGCAGTGCCTGGAAAACTATTTCCTGAACTAGTCCAAGATATTACCACTGCTCATTCGGGATTTGAGGCTGCAAACAGTAGGACTGAAGAATGCACCAGTGTCAGTATTAGAGATGACTGCTGCAATGGTGGATGGAATGACTGAGAAAGCAACAAGATGTACACACCCTGAGCCCCTGGAGGACAACTGCTTGTTAGCTGTGCCAGGATCCTTTTTGTTTGATCCTCCCTGAATGATTTAATTGATTGAAATAATTTTTGCTTTGCCTGAATGTATAGGATGATATCCTGATAATTTCCCCCGTAGAACTTGAACCACGATGGTGGTGGAACAGAAGAAAAAACACTCACATCATTGATATTGCCAATGTCTAGAAATTCCTGACTAAAAGGGCATTGAGAACTGACCCTGGTAAAGAAGCAAAGAATTGCACACTGGCAGGAAAAAATTTGGGACTCCTGCTAAAAAATGTGGTATTGATTGGATTTTGGGGTTTATTTTACAGGCTGCGCCCTGTGTTGTGGAATTTTTTTTTAGCATGTATTGCCCTCCCTAATTGGATTGTAAATGGTATTACCCCCCCCCCCATTACTACCCCTGTTTTTTAGAGCCTAATTGTTTTTTGTTTTTAAAGTTTGAGAAAACTCAGCCAAAAGGTTTGTTGAGAATTCTCAAAGGGGGGGGAGTTTATGGTGTTATTTAGGCATAAATTTAGGTAATTTGGGAGAATGGCTT
Organism: Mauremys reevesii; assembly: GCF_016161935.1. Taxonomy (NCBI): domain Eukaryota; kingdom Metazoa; phylum Chordata; order Testudines; family Geoemydidae; genus Mauremys; species Mauremys reevesii. The sequence goes on from NC_052639.1 coordinate 12,600,645, forward strand.
TGAATTTATGTGACCCAAAATACCTTTATGTAAAGTGCTTTGGATCGGGCCCAGGCAGGCACGCAATAGATAGAGAACTTGAAGAGGAAAAAAGGATCGGGGCCAGGCGGCGGGCAACAGACAACAAGCTTGGAATACTGGTTGATAACCTTGAGGGTGTAGTTGATAGAAAAGGTAATTAACTACTAGCGAGTAATGTTAGGCAGAGTACAAAGTTAACTCTGTGGTTGCTGGAGGGAATAGCAGTTGAATTTTGTAAAGATGCTAAAGAGAAAAGTTTTTGGTGTTTTTGAAATGTTTGTAAATAAATTTAAGCAAAGAAATTAGTTTGCAATTGTTTGGTCATAAATAATTTTGTTGCATTAGTTGAAGATTGTATATTGTGTTATGTTATTGTAATTGTATTAGGCTAAGGGTATATAAGTGGTGATTTTTGGGGGGGGGGGGTTGATGAAGTGATTCCCCTGTTTTGTCTGAAATTAATAAGGGTATTTGTGTATTCTAAGTAATGATTGATTGCCCAGTAGGGGTATATTTGTTTTTGTATTTTAGATAATTGAGGAATATGGATGTTAGCTGCTTAGTACTTGATATACCATGCATTTGTTTACAGAGTTAAATTTATGTTATGTGTTTTATGTTTGTTTGTTTGTTTGTTTGTTTCTGGCCAGAATTGTTTTTTGCGTTTTATGTGGTTTATGTTGTGTTTTTCTAGGACCCCCCCTCCCTCAGTGTCAGTTTGATCGCCTGACATCTGAGGGATGATTTGGTAATAGAAGTTTGCCACAAGTTGGTGTGCTATAGAGAAGGGGGGAATCCTGTAGAATTTACACCATTTATTTGTTGTGCTTTGTTTTTGTTTGGTGTTGTTGGGGTTATGTTAAGAATTGCATGGTTATATAGGCTGGCTTTATAAAGTTTTAATTTTGGTTTGTGATAGATTGTAGTGTTATGATGTTATGAGTTGGGAATGTTTTGCTTATGCCTTTTTTCTTTTTTTTATTTTTTTATTTTGAGAAAAGGCGGGAGATGTGGGAACTTGGCAGATAAGTATGTGAGAGCTGAAGTGTTTAGACTTCAAGGTCGAGGCTAGTTTTTATCTGCTGGTAGGCAGTAAATAGGATGATAAGTCAAACAGGTGTTAGGATGATAATTACCCTATGGGGTTACAGCTGCGGCTGTGTAAATTTTGTTAACCAATTAGCAACTGCTTGCTTGCCTGCTTCAAGAGTATAAAGATGTATGCTGGAGAGAAATAAATGACTTAGCTGCCAATCAAACTGACTGAAGAGCTTTGTTCATATACGCCTGCGATGCAACAGTGGAAGGCCTCTACACCAACGTTCCACACAAAGATGGACTACAAGCCGTCAGGAACAGTATCCCTGATAATGTCACGGCAAACCTGGTGGCTGAACTTTGTGACTTTGTCCTCACCCACAACTATTCCAGATTTGGGGACAATGTATACCTTCAAGTCAGCGGCACTGCTATGGGTACCCGCATGGCCCCACAGTATGCCCACATTTTTATGGCTGACTTAGAACAACGCTTCCTCAGCTTTCATCCTCTAATGCCCCTACTCTACTTGCGCTACACTGATGACATCTTCATCATCTGGACCCATGAAAAAGAAAACCTTTGAGGAATTCCACCATGATTTCAACAATTTCCATCCCACCATCAACATAAACCTGGACCACTCCACACAAGAGATCCACTTCCTGGACACTACTGTGCTAATAAGCGATGGTCACATAAACACCACCCTATACCAGAAACATATTGACTGCTATGCTTACCTACATGCCTCCAGCTTTCATCCAGACCACACCACACAATCCATTGTCTACAGCCAAGCTCTAAAATACAACTACATATGCTCCAACCCCTCAGAAAGAGACAAACATCTACAAGATCTCTATCGAGCATTCTTACAAGTACATTACCCACCTGCTGAAATGAAGAAACAGATTGACAGAGCCAGAAGAGTACCCAGAAGTCACCTACTACAGGACAGGCCCAACAAAGAAAGTAACAGAACCCCACTAGCCGTCACCTTCAGCCCCCAACAACACCTCTCCAGCGCATCTACAACCTATCCTGAAGGACAATGCCTCACTCTCACAGATCTTGGGACACAGGCCTGTCCTTGCTTACAGACAGCCCCCCAACCTGAAGCAAATACTTACCAGCAAGCAAACAGCAGAAACACTAACCCAGGAACCTATCCTTGCAACAAAGCCAACTCTGTCCACATATCTATTCAGGGGACATCATCATAGGACCTAATCACATCAGCCACACTATCAGAGGCTCGTTCACCTGCACATCTACCAAAGTGATATATGTTATTATGTGCCAGCAATGCCCCTCCACCATGTATATTGGCCAAACCAGACAGTCTCTACGTAAAACAATAAATGGACACAAATCACATGTCAAGAATTATAACATTCAAAAACCAGTCGGAGAACACTTCAATCTCCTGGTCACGCATTTACAGACCTAAAAGTTGCAATATTACAGCAAATAACCTTCAACAACAGACTCTCATGAGAGACTGCTGAAGTGGAATTAATTTGCAAAGTGGACACCATTAAATTAGGCTTGAATAAAGACTGGGAGTGGATGGGTCATTACACAAAGTCAAACTATTTCCTCTTGTTTATTTGTCCCCCTACTGTTACTCACATCTTCTTGTCAACTGTTGGAAATGTGCCATCCTGATTATCACTACAAAGGTTTTTCTCCTGCTGATAATAGCTCACCTTAACTGCTCACTCTCGTTATAGTGTGTATGGCAACACCCATTTTTTTTCATGTTTTCTGTATATATATATATATATCTTCCTGCTGTATTTCCACTGCATGCATCCGATGAAGTGGGTTTTAGCCCAGCAAAGCTTATGCTCAAATAAATTTGTTAGTCTCTAAGGTGCCACAAGTACTCCTCTTTCTTTTTGCAGATAAATGAATGGAGGTTAAGTCCATGAATGGCTATTAGCCAGGATGGGTAAGGAATGGTGTCCCTAGCCTCTGTTTGTTAGAGGGTGGAGATGGATGGTAGGAGAGAAATCACTTGATCATTACCTGTTCAGTCCCTCTGGGGCACCTGGCATTGGCCACTGTTGGCAGATAGGATGCGGGGTTGGATGGACCTTTGGTCTGACCCAGTATGGCCATTCTTATGTACTTATGAAGGGAGGGGCAAAGGTTTTTGACAGAGTTTCTGCAGTGTAGTGGTTATCACGTTTACCTAACATGCAAAAGGTCCCTGGTTCAAAACCAGGCAGAAACACAATGGCTTAGTTTTCCAAGCTCCTACTGGCCTGTCCCTGCTGTTGTAGGAGCAGCAGTGATTTCTATGCTCAGAAGGTCTGTTGTACTTCCCCTGCTCCCACTTTTGTCTCCTCTCCCTCTCTGAAGGCCTGTGAAGTGGCTTTTCCCCTCCCGCTCCCTCCTGGAATGCTCCTGGGATGAATGTTCTGGGTGAAGAGCAGAAGAGCTCCCAGGTAGACAAGGTGTCTGGGACGCTAATTAGGCAGCACTCACACACCCAGAGCATGGACACTGCCCAAGGTGGAGTGTGACCAACCAGATGCAGCCAAGTCATCTCTAGTCGCAGGCCATGAGGTGCAGGCCCTTAAAAGGGGGAGGGGCCCTGTGCTCAGGAGAGCACTCACAAGCTTGTACCTCCAGTGAATGCCCTTTGCCCGGACCGCCTTACCTTGCAGAATCCTGACATCTCCAGTGCTGTGCCTGTCCTGGGAGCGTGAGTATGCAAGTGTGAGTGTGTCACCCCCGCTGCCCCCTGCTTCTTCTTTTGAGCTTAGCTGTCAGTATAATAAACGTGCTGCTTTCTGCCAAACTCTGGTGGGTCATTAGCTTACTAGCTGGCCCAATTTTGGGTAACACCTGTGATAAACTCAACCCCTGCAAGATCGTGGGTGGTGAAATGAGCTGGGAAAAGCCTTGGCATCAGCAGGGGAAAGCTAGAGGACCTTGGCCAGTCACCTTTTGAAGCCTTGTGGCTTGGTCTCCTCTGCCCTGGGAGGTTGGCCTATGGCGTCCGGCTCTTCCTGCTGCCTCCTCTGTGTGACTTGCCAAAGGAGGAAGTGAGGCAGCAATGGGGCAAAAGAGGAAAGTCGAGCTGAGGAAGGCAGGGCAGAAGCTAAGCACCTCAGTGCGGCTAAGTGGGTTAGAGCACCACCAGTCGTTCTGCAAAGCCTGGGGAGGTGCGGTTGGCTGCTGGGAGGAAGAATCCTGTGCCTGCCTCTTGGCTTCCCAGGGGTGGCTACTTGCAGCCCAGGAGAAGGACGATGGTTCTGGGTGAAAAGAAGACAAGCAAAGCTCTGGCAGGAAATTTGGGTGCGGGGTGCTGGCTCTGCGCTGGGGGAGGAGGTTGGAGTGCAGGAGGGGTGGCGCTTACCCCGGGCACTGCAGCTCCCAAAGTGACCGGTACACACAACCCTCTGGCAGCAGCTCCTAGGTGGGTGGGGCCAGGGGGTCTCCGTGTGCCGCTGCCTGCAGGCACTGCCCCCAGAGCTCCCATTGGCTGCAGTTCGTGGCCAATGGGCGCTGCGGAGTTGGTACTGGGCAGAGGCAGTGAATGGAGACACTCCCCACCCCAGGGGATGCTGGGACATGCCGGCCATTTCTGGGAGTGGCACGGAGGGACGGAGGCAGAGTGGGCAGGGAGCCACCTCAGTGCTGCTGGCACATCTCTGCACACTGATGGGGGGAGGGGAGCAGAGGGCCTCCATGTGCTGCCTGGGGTAGGGGCAATGAACAGAGCTGCCTCCCCTCCCGGGTCTATTACAGGAGTGGGTGGGTGGTGTCTTTTGGCCTGCAAGGTGCAGCAGGTCGGACTAGATGATCACATGGTTCCCGTCGGACCTTAAAGGCTTTGAGTCTAAAAGGGAGAGGGAAGTAAAGATATTTTTTTTTAAATAAACCAAACATTGTAATACCAGATAACTCCAACAGCTCATTGTACAGTCCCACCCCTTTCTTCCTCCACTGTGTGTTGAATGACCTGCAGGACATTGATTCTCTCATTTCATTGATAAACTGATACAACGTGACTGAAATAAAACCAATTCCCAGTAGAGAAAATGTCACTTCCCTGCATTGGCTGGGAATCGAACCCAGGTCAACTGCTTGGAAGGCAGCTATGCTCACCACTATACCACCAGTGCATCTGGCAAAAGTGCCACTTATGCTTGCCCAATGAGGCTAGAGCAGCATTGAGGCACTTTTCTGCCTGTTAAAATGTACTGGATTCTCATCACTAAAAACACCTCCATCTTCACTTGGGTTTGAACCATCAGCCTTTCAATTAGCCAGCAAAGCCTTTCAATTAGCCAGCAAAGTTGTTAATCACAGGGTATGTCTACACTATGGGATTATTCCAATTTTACAGAAATTGTTTTTTGGAAACAGATTGTATAAAGTCGAGTGCACGCGGCCACACTAAGCACATTAATTAAGTGGTGTGCGTCCATGTACGAGGCTAGTGTCAATTTCCAGAGTGTTGCATTGTGGGTAGCTATCCCATAGCTATCCCATAGTTCCCGCAGTCTCCCGCCCATTGGAATTCGCGTTGAGATCCCAATGCCTGATGGGGCAAAAACAGTGTCATGGGTGATTCTGGGTAAATGTTGTCACTCAATCCTCCTCCGTGAAAGAAACGGCAGACAATCATTTCGTGCCCTTTTCCTGGATTGCCCGGGCAGACGCCATAGCACGGCAACCATGGAGCCCGTTCAGCCTTTTTTCACTGTCACCGTATGTCTACTGGATGGTGCTGACAGACGCGGTACTGCAGCGCTACACGGCAGCATCCCCTTGCCTTTTGCAAGTTAGCAAAGATAGTTACTAGCCATCCCATCCCATCTGCTGCTTTGCAAGTTGACAATGACAGTGACCAGTCATAATGTACTGTCTGCTGCTGTCATGGGTGCTCCTGGCCGGCCTCGGTGAGGTCGGCCGGGACGCATGGACAAAAATGGGAATGACTCCCCCGGTCATTCCCTTCTTTACGTTTTGTCTAAAGGGAGAGTCAGTCCTGTCTAGACTATCAGACAAGCCTACTAAAGAACCAGAGAGGCAAACAGCCACTCCGGGTCAGAGCCCCAGACATCCCGCAGAAATGATGAGCTGCATGCCATTCTAGGGGGTGCCCCTGCAACAACCACAACCATTGCTTCCCTCCTCCCCCACCCCTCCTGGGCTACTGTTGCAGTTATCCCCCCATTTGTGTGATGAAGTAATAAAGAATGCAGGAATTTGAAACAACACTGACTTTATTGCCTCTGCAAGTAGAGCTCAAAGGAGGAGGGGGGGCAGCCTCCAGCTGCTATGATATTCCAGGCAGGACTGAATCTCCATTAGACAAAGCTTAAAGAAGAGAATGACCTGGGAGTCATTCACATTTTTGCCCAGGTGCCCCTGGGCGACCTCACCGAGGTCAGCCAGGAGCACTCACGGGATGACGATGACTGATACCAGTCCTACTGTACCGTCTGCCATCTGGAAGGGAAGGGAAGGGAAGGGAAGGGGATGCTGCTGTGTAGTGCTGCAGCACAACATGTGCCAGCAGAATCGGGTAGACATACGGTGACATTGAAAAAAAGCGAGAAATTATTTTTTCCCTTTGCTTTCACGGGGGAGGGGGGGGCAATGACATATACCCTGAACCACCCGTGACAATGTTTTTGACCCTTCAGGCTTTGGGAACTCAGCCAAGAATTCAAATGGTTTTTGGAGAGTGCGGGAACTGTGGGATAGCTACAGTCATCAGCCGCCCCTCCCTCCATGAGCATCCATTTCATTCTTTGGCTTTCTGGTACGCTTGTCTCAGCTTCTTAAGTTTCAGCACTGTGTTGAGTCCCTGATGTGGCCTCTCTCCATCATAGCCTGGGAGATTTTTTTCAAATGTTTTGGCATTTCGTCTTTTGGAATGGAGTTCTGATAGAACAGATTCATCTCCCCATACAAAGATCAGCTTCAGTATCTTCCCTACAGTCAATGCTGGAGCTCTTTTTGGATTCTGGGACTGCATGGTCACCTGTGCTGATCAGCGCCCCATGCTGGGCAAACAGGAAATGAAATTCAAAAGTTCATGGGGCTTTTTCTGTTTACCTGGCCAGTGCATCCGAGTTCAGATTGCTGTCCAGAGCGGTCACAATGGTGCACTGTGGGATAGCACCCGGAGGCCAATACCGTTGAATTGTGGCCACATTAACCCTAATCCGACATGGCAATGCCGATTTCAGCGCTACTCCCCTCTTCGGAGAGGAGTACAGATACCGGTATTAAGAGACCTTTATATCGATATAAAGGGCTTCGTTGTGTGGATGGGTGCAGGGTTAATGCGATTTAACGCTGCTAAATTCGATATAAACTCGTAGTGTTGACCAGGCCAGAGAGAGCAGCAGGTTTCCCATATTGTTTCCCGCTCTTGTTTTCTTGACTAGTTTCTCCTCTGCACCAACTTGCTGTTTTTCTTTATGAGCCTGGCTAGCTCAGTGGGCAGAGCATCAAACTTTTAATCTGAGGGTCCAGGGTTCAAGTCCCTGGTCAGGTGATAAACTACTCCCCAAGATCTTACACTGTCTTGCTGGAGTCCTCTTTGATGTTACTTTTTCTCTTCAGGATTTTCCCTTTCCTCAGAAGGGCCTTTTTGTGTGTGGTTTGAAGGGGCAACTTCCTGACAGCCCCTCTGTCCTTGCAGCCTGGAGGAATAAAGGCCTCTGGGCATAGAGCATGTTCCTCCCCTGCACACACACACACACACACACACACACACAAACAGAATATCCCTAAGGAATTAGAATCACCTGCTGCCTTCCTCTGTCCTGCTGGATCCCCAAATGAAGATGCCCTTCAGCCCAAACCCATGTCGCCTCTTTTCCCAGTGCCCCTCAGACCCAACCCTCAGTCCCTCCTATGCTCACTGCTCCTCACTCCCAACCCGAGCCTGCTCCTCTTCACCCTTCTCCTCTGTCCCAACCCACAGGCCCCTTCTCCTCATGCTGCTCCTCAATCCCAATCCACGGCTCCTCCTTCCTCGAGCAGCAGGTGCTTCAGACCCGCTCAGGAAGATTTTATTGCAAGGTTTTGTGTATGAGTCTGCATGTGGATTTTACAGTGTGTTGGAAATAGGTTGGGTTGCTTGCCGAAATGATCACTTGTGGTTGGTGCTGGACTCCCAGTCTCCATGTTATTGGGGGCAGGAGAAATAAAGGGTTGTTATCCTTGTTGTGTGAATCGAGGGCAGCACAACTGTGCTTGGCAGACCCCGATTGAGGGACTCACCCTCAATTCAATAGCACTTGCTAGGCAGGGGACAGGGGTTCCAAAGCTGAGTGGGCTGGGGTCTGGGTCCCAATGCTAAAATTTAGGTGTCAGACCAACTTTAGGACAGGGTGGCTGTAGAGGGATGAGTGAGTCCCTAGACAACATAGTGAGTAGGGTGCCTTCTTATATTCCCCCCTTTTCCACCCAGGATGGCAGGTGAACTGTACAGAGGCACCTCTGGGCTTGCTCTGACTAAGGACAACAGCTGTGAGTGGGGTGCAGAGTGGGGATGGCTCATGTTAAAGGACTTTTGGTTGCTGGACTTACGAACCGTAGGGAGAAGGACACTGCCCAGCTTATCTGGGGGGTGGGTCTTTCCCTTGTGGTTTATGTTTATGTGTTGGGGCTGCTGACATGACTTCTACTAACCTTGGGCTTACATTGCAGTGTAGACATACCCTGAGAGGGCATCTAGACTGTGATAAAATCCCACTGGCCCGGCTGGCCTGGATGATCTGATTTGGGCTCCTGGGGCTCAGGTTGTGGAGCTAAAAACTACAGCGTAGACATCTGGGCTCAGACTGGAGCCCAGGCTCGGAGACCCTCACCCCTCATGGGGTCTTGGAGGCTGGGCTGAAGCCCAAGTGTCTACGCTGAATCAACTGACCCAGGGTTTGAGAATAGTGACTTGGGTGTGTTAATGGCAGTATAGACATAATGCTGGGCTATGTCCACACTGCAATGAAACACCCAGCGCTGTCCCGTGCCAGTGCAGGCTCCCAGGCTAGGGCCATGGGGTGGTAAATTTGCAGCGTAGACCTCTCGGCTCAGGGTCAATACCGGGCTCTGGGAGCCCTCAAGGTTGGGAGGGAGTTTAGCAAGCAAACAAGGTAAAATGGCAGTGGAGTATTAGCCTGGACTCAATGGCATTTCTCCATTGGTCTGTCTGCTTTGGGGCAGAGACAATAACACGTCCTGCTGCATTCGTTATTTCAAAGGGCGGTTTAGGATTTTCATCCTCACACACGGTGCACAAAGCAGGACTCAACCCTCGGTGCAAACTAAACAAGCTGCCCACAGGTTCTGCCAGCCACAATGAGCCATTCAGTGTGAGAGCCCAGACCTGCCCCTGTCCCAGAGGAAGCAGGATCATCTGTGACAGGCTGGAACACTGACCTATCAGCTCTTAACTCCCAAATTTTCAGTAAGTCTGTTATCAGTGCCTGTGAGTATAATTTAAACAACTATACTGGGCTGGACCAAAGAGCTCTGTGTTTTGTCTTCCCACAGTAGTCAATACGAGGTTGCCCAAGAGTTAGTCAACAAGGCACCACTGGGAATTGAACCCAGGATTTCCTGTTTACAAGACAGGTGCTTTAGCCAGCTAAGCCATGGTGCCTGCCTGTGGCAACAGCACAGTGTCTGCCCACACCTGACTCCCTGCCATCCCCACTGGGGCCTGACAAGCTTTGCTTGTGTTTGGATTCTGCAAAGCAGAGGAGCAGGTGACGTTTTCCTTGCAAGGTAGGTGTGTGTGTGTGTGTGTGTGTGTGTGTGTGTGTGTGTGTGTGTGTGTGTGTGTGTGAGAGAGAGAGAGAGAGAGAGAGAGAGAGAGAGAGAATCTTTGGCCAGGTCTGCACTACAAGGTTACTTCAGCATCATTATATTGCTCAGTTGCGTGAAAAACACACAACGCTCCCTCGGTCAGCAGCTTGTGGCTGGTGCACACACTGCAATACCACGTCTGGCGACAAAATTGCCCTGTTTTGGTGACAAAATAAAACCACCTCGACGAGAGGCCTAGTGCTTTTTGCAGCAAACTTAAAGTGACAAATGTCAGTGTAAATGCTGCTGGTCATTATATCACCATAACTGGCCTCCACCAGTATCCCTCCATGCCTGCCGTGAACTCACCTGCCCTGCATTCCTGCTACAGAGGCTGGGCCCCTCCTCTTTCATAGCTCCAGAAAGTTCTGACAGCTGAGCCGCTATCTACACCGGGATTAGCTTGATAGAACTGCATTGCCAGCCTAAGTCATGTAATTACACCAACCTAATTTTGTAGTGTAGACCTGTCCAAAGAATCACACACACACCTTGGGAGCAAAACTTCATCTGCTCCTCTGCTTTATAGAATCCAAACACGAACAACACTTCTCAGGGCCCAGTGGGGATTGGCAGAGAGTCAGGTGTGGGCCATCTTTATCCCAGGAGAGATGGACTCTAAGGGTACGTCTCCATTGCAATGTAAGCCCAGGTGTGGCACGCTGTGCTCAGAGCAGCACCCTGCAAGCCCCATATTCACCACTCTCATATAATGATGAGATGGTTCGTACAAAGTCTGCCTGGTGAGGTGTCATTTCAAAAGTCTTGATCTGTTGAACATTAATATCGTGTTGGATTGTGTGTGCTCGCATTGCTTGGGAAGTTATGAAGTTTTGCTCTGTGTGCGTTACTGAGATATGTTATGAGGTTGGGAAATGCCCCCCACCAGACTTTCAGGTGCGACAAGGGAGGAGCCAGACTCGCTGCTGGCCCATTGAAGGGATCCACACTCCCAAGGACCATCCCAGGAACCGTGTACAATGCAGGCTTCTCCGAGATAGCACAGCGACAATGGACACTGATTGACTCACATCGTAGCAAAGGAGCTTCCTAGCAAGTCAGAGGAAACTATGAAAGAGGGGAAGAGACATCATGACCTGGCCTCTCTCCCCCACAACTCAGCAGCTGGAAACGCACCTGGAGGAAAAAGACTGAACTGAACTTACTCAGAAATCAGAAGAGAATAATAACAATAATACTTTCAAACCAAAGTCCCCAAACAGACTAGTATTAGTTTTTCAGCAGAAAATTTTCAGTTTGGGGAATTTTGTTTTCTCAGTCAGACTTGGCCAAGGGAAGCAGGGAGAAAATGTTTGAGTTGCCTCCTTCAGAACAGCTTGGCCTAGATACTAGCTCTGGTTCACTGTTGTGGCCTTGCTCGAGTTGAGGGTATTTTAATAATTTGGGCAGGTCCCAGGGTGTTTTGGGGAGAAGATGAGGATGTTACCTCTTGAGATAAAAACTAAGAAATACAGCACTAGAGAATTTCTTTTTTAAAGAAATCTGGGATTTAGACATTTTATTTAAAGCAAGGGAGTTCTGAGTTTCTGAGAAGGTTTTTGTTTGCAAGAAGCAAGATCGTTTGAGCTGTCATTGTACCAAAGGGGGAGATGGTTGTCTACAAAGGAGGGGTGAAAACTAAATGCATCCGATGAGGATGGGATTTGAACCCATGCATGCAGAGCACAATGGATTAGCAGTCCATCACCTTAACCACTCGGCCACCTCATCTGAGCTGTTAAAAAGGGACAGGAGGAGAAATCTAAGGCCAGCAGAGCTAGGGCCAATAAGGAGTTTTTAAATACTACGCAGAAGCAGGGGCTGAATGAGCTCCCCCCTCACATCTAGTGAGGAGCTGGGGGAAAGACTTCAGGAACAGACCGTGTTTGCACAGACACACCTACTCTGCCTAGGTATGCAGCATGATGGGGCCGCTTTCCCAAAATGACCAGTTTCGGCTGGTGGTGGGTTACAAATCACTTTAGGATTCAATGGAATGAAATGTTATTATCCTTCCTGCATGATTGAAGGGCAGCAGAACATACCTAGACTGTCCTGATGGAGGGGTGGGTGGGTGGGTGAGGAATAGCTTTTATTGGACTTCATAGAAGTGATTGAGAACATCACCCTAAACCAGTGGTCCCCAAACATTTCACTCTGTGCCCTCTTAGCCATGGCTGTGGCCCCTTGGAAGCCGCAGTCAAGAACTGAGGCTGGGAGTGGGGCTGTTGCTTGCTGGGGAGAGGGGTGCAGACAGGGGTAAGGGGGTCGAGGCTGAGCTGGGAGCCAGAGCCCCAGGCTGACGTTGGGGTTGGGGAAGAGCTGGGGCAGAGTGGGGCTGAGTGCTGCTCCCTCCATGGGGGCTGGCTCAGGACCTGAGGTGCCCCATTGCATTTTCCTCTGTGTCCCCATAGGAGTCATGCCCCACATTTTGGGAACCACTGAACCCTACTCGCTAAGCAGGGGCTAGTGATGCCAAAGCCCAGGGAAAGGGAGAACAAGTGCGGGCCCCCAGCACTGGAGCCATGTGAAGGGGCTGCAGGAGAGGGGCAATGGCTGGTGGCCCAGGGAGTTAAGGGCAAAGGGGGCACAGGAGGGGGCAGGAGTTAGGGGTGAAGGAGGTGCAAGGGGTGGGAGTGCAGGAGCTAGCGGTAAAGGGGGAGTGGGGACCGTCCAGGGGCAATGGGGAAGTGCCAAAGTACAAGCTTTGCCCAGGGCACCATTTTCCCTAATGCTGGTCTGAGCAAACAATTGGAAATGACCCTTCAGTGAGACCAGAACCATCGTGTAGAAAAGCCCCTTTGTTAAGTGTTGGTGGCTGAGGGCTTAGGAGATGGGTTAGAAAGCAACAGGCGTCTTTCTGTGGAGGTTTGATTCTTGCCTGTTAGGCAAGGCTGGTGTGTGGTGTCTCCATGGCTGTACTTTCCGTGTCTGATCCCCACAGGAGCCAAGTCTAGACATATTCAGAGGCTCTATGCCAGCGTTTCTCAAATTTCCTTTCACTGCAACCCCCTTCTGCCCAAAAAAAACTTACTCCATGGCCCTGGAAAGAGGGACCAGGCCCCTCCCCACTGAGCAGAGGCAGGGAAGACAAAGCCTGAGCCCTGCCCCAGTTAGGGGAGGTCAAAACCAGAGCTTGAAGGATTCAGCCCTGGGTGGTGGGGCTCAGAAATTTGGCTTCAGCCCCAGGCCCCAACAAGTCTAACGCCAGCCCTGGCAACCCCATTAAAACACGGTTATGACCCACTTTGGGGTCTTGCCCCACAGCTTGAGAACCACTGCTCTATGCTGAGGGGAGAGAGTTTTCCTGGGGGTGTAGTTAATCCACTTCCCAAGAGGTGGCAGCTATGTCAGTGGGAGAAGCTATATCGGTGGGTGTGCAAGCTGTGGTGTTTGCCACATTTAAGAAGTTTAATCAAACCCCATTTTTAAAACCACCTGTGGTCTGGGAATGGCAAAGGAGCTCGATGAATCAGGGTTTGTCCTTCAAAGTCCTGAAAATCACGATTCCCTACTCAGGTCATTGTGGGGGTATAGCTCAGCGGTAGAGTGCTTGACTACAGCTCAAGTGATCCTCAAGTGGTCAGATTAGCTGCTCTAATCGTCTCTTCTGGCCATAAAGGCGACTAATTTCTGAAAAGCTGAGTGTAGCATTGGGAGCAGCATCTGATGTTTCCCTGTCTAGCCGGCTTGCTGCCTAGAACAAACGCTCCTTGAGTGGGTGATCCACAGGGAGTAGCTCAAACCTCCAAAGTGCCTGGCCAGGGGCAGGACATTAGCCCAGCAAGGGAGGGGTGTGGCAGTGACATCACAAAGGCCTTTTGCAGGACCTCAGACTATTGGTCAAAGGTGGTGGGGAGGTGGTGACCTCACAGAGAGATGCTGACATCAGCCAGGCAGGACAGGGGTGAGGGACCAGGGAAACCTCAGAGACCCCTGTGGCTTTGCTTCAGCAAGTCTCCCTCTCCAGGTCTCTCTTTGAGGACTGGGGGAGTATTGGGGTTCACGTACCTGAGCGCCAGGAGGAACCTCTTTTGAGTTTTCTCCTTCCCTTTTCATGATTTTACTAGAAAACAGCCATCCCTGTTTAGAAGGTAAGAGCCTCCTTGAGGTTTGAAACCTGTTCGGTCTGATCCATCTGGTGACAGTTGAATTCTAGGCATGGAAAACACAAACTTAAGGAGGCAGAATTTTATTCCGCACCTGGGATTTTGTCCCATAGAATCAGTGGGGACATTAGGGTTTGTCCTTTCTGTTTCACCTTTTCCTCCATCCATCCCTTCCTCCTTTCTCTTTGTCTCTTGCTTCTTTTGTCCTTTCACCTGTTCCCCTCCCAACACCAGGAGCGGTGTGTGTGTGTGTGTGTGTGTGTGTGTGTGTGTGTGTGTGTGTGTGTGTGTTGCGGGGGAGTGCTCGGCAGCTCGCACTGTGGGAGGTCCACCCAAAAATGTGGGGCTGAAATAGTGCTCGGGCAGTGATCCCCACCAGTGACCTGGGCCATCCTTTGGGCTCTCTGGTGAGAACCCTCAGCCTCCCGTCCTCAGTCTCTACCCTGATTGGCTGAGCAGGGGGTTATTGACAGGGAGGAGACTCAGGTCCTTGTTGTTCTCTTTTAAGACCAAGGAAATAAGTCAGAACCTGTTATATGTTGACAAATTTTGCTGCTTTGCTGCATTAATGGTCTCTGAGCAGTTCATGATTCTCTCTAACATTGCAGTTCTCCTCAAATACTTGCTGAATAATTACTGTGCACTGTTGTTGGTCTGGAGCTCATCTGAGAGCACTTTATTCAGGTCATTCAGTGTTTGAAATTCAAGATCTGATGGTTAGTTTGAAAATCAGGGCTCTTGGGTCCTATTCCCAACTCTGCCACTGGCTGGCTGTGTGACCTAAGACAAGTCAATTCTCCTTTCTCAGCCTTAGCTTCCCTCTCTCAAGTAGGGATAATGATGATCCGCTCCTACCTAGCTCAAGGTGGGTGGAGGATGGGGATCCATTGGAGAGTGTCACTAGGAGTATCAGAGGGGCCGTGTTAGTCTGGATTTGTAAAAGCAGCAAAGACTCCTGTGGCACCTGGCTAAGCAAACAGAACAAACCCCAAATCCCCCCTGTGCTTTGGGAGCCAGGTTTGCGGTGGGAATCCTGTAGTTCAGATGACTTCACGCCTGGGCATTGTGATTCTTTACCAGTTTCTCTGGCATTGGGGCAGTTTTGTGCTCACAGCTGTGATGGCCGAGTGGTTAAGGCATTGGACTTGAAATCCAATAGGGTTCCCCTGCGCAGGTTCAAATCCTGCTCACAGCAAGGCCTGTGTTTTAGCCAGTCTCTCACCTGGGCAATACCTCTGTACAACCCCTGAGACACTCTCAATTCTCTCCCCACCCGAAGTAAATTCTGTTCTGCTCCTTTCATCGAGATGCCTGGGACACTCCCGCACACTGTGTACCTGAGGGTCGGGCAAACTCTCAGCACCTGAAGCCTCTGCCACTCACCTAGTGCCCCATAGATCAGCCATAGCCCTGGTTCTGCTCCTCTCTAGCATGTGAGTCAGCGACTCCATGGGAGCTACGGGCTGCAGAACCAACAGAGAGAAAAAGGTGCTCAGCACCCACTGGCAGCCAGCTCCCCACCCACTACAGGCCTTGCTGACAAGCTCCTCACACTTGCCAGTGATCAGCTGTTCAGTGGGGTGCAGGAGGCGCTGGGGAGGAGCAGGAGAGGGGGAGAGGGAGAGGAATGGGGCAGGAAGGTGCAGGGCGGGAAGAGATGGGACAGGGGTGGGGGCTTGGGGGAAGGGGTGGAGTGGGGGGCAGGGCCTGGGGAGGAAAGGGGGGATTTGTCCCATACCCCGGATCCCTCTAGGGCCGGCCCTGAAGGGAAGCACCGACTATCACAGTGACAATAAAACTGACCAGCCTTGTGGGGGGGGGCTGAGGGACTTCCGCACTCACAAGGTCTATTTTCTCACCCAAGGTTAGCCAGACACTGCTCTAACCTGGCACTAACTCTAGCAGCTGGACGCCAAGGAGCCATTTCCCCACAGGAAGTGCATCGAGTGCCCCTGTGGTGCTGGGGGGCTGGCGCTGCTGCTGCCTGTGGGGCTGGCAGGGGGGCTGATGTCTGCACAGACTCTCAGCTGCCAGGCCGGAGGGGGCACTTGGGACCTTACCAGACTGGCTCAGTGAAGACGGGGGGTTGACAGAGCAATACAGACGCTCTCCAGAGCACGGAGCAGCAGCCGCCCATGCAGCCAGGCAATGAGCAATTCCCACAGCCTGGAGCCGAGGGGGAGGCGGCAGCTGCTGTTCCAGCTCCTCGGGGACAGGCCCTGTCAGCCAACAGCCACTTCTTACTCCCCACAGCTAAGGGCGCCGGGTTCCTCCGGTGGGGGTGTGGAGCAGCCGTTCGTTTTCCTGTCCGCACTCCTCTGCGGTGTGAAAATCGGGGAGGGGAGGCAGAAGCCCCACTTCCCTCCCGAAATGACGCCCAGTGGGG
The DNA here is from genome assembly GCF_016161935.1 of Mauremys reevesii. Lineage (NCBI taxonomy): Eukaryota > Metazoa > Chordata > Testudines > Geoemydidae > Mauremys > Mauremys reevesii. Next base: position 12,617,049 of record NC_052639.1, read on the forward strand.
GAAGCCAGGACAACAGGGTGGGGCGGCAAGTGGTGGCCAGACTCTCACTGCCAGGGTCTAGTCTAGCTCAGGGTCCAGCTCAACCTCCTCCCCGTGCCACTGGCCCCCAGTCCCCTTCCACCACCAGGTCAACCCGGGCACTAGGGCAGGAACGGGGTGAGGCAGCAAGTCAAGCTGAGCAAGGCAGGCAAAAGCGAGTCTTGTCTTCATGGGCCGCTCCCAATGACGTCCTGTTTGTGTGCAACTGCTGCAAAAACATCCCGGGCAGAGAAGCAACAGGCCAAAATACTGCTCCATGGCTGCCAAAGTAGCTTAGTTGGGAGAGCGTTAGACTGAAGATCTAAAGGTTCCTGGTTCAATCCCAGGCTTTGACAGGTTCTTTTATTCTCTTTGTACAGGGGGGCAGCTTGTTCTCTGGCAGCCCAGTGGTACTTGCACCCAAGGTGAGCAGAGCTGCTGTGGGGCAAAGCAATTTTGGGGGCCCCTTCCATTAAAAAAAGTTGCAACATTGTATTCTCATGGGGCCCCTGTGGGGCCTGGAACAAACTTCCCCACTTGCCTCCCCTGTGGGTGGCACTGATGGTGAGTCTCTGATCTTGGGCTCTGCAGTACGAAAACATAGAATGGGCTTCTGCCCCTACTTGGCCCACCTGACTTTTAACAAGGAGAGATGGGATCTGTCTTTCCCAACATGGCAGGGAGAGAGCAAGGCAGGGTGAGCCTCAGGAATGGTGCCAGAGGGCTGCTGGGCAGTGACAGGCAGGGATTGGGGATGAAAACTCCTCTGCGCAGCTGAGCAATGGCAGTACCCTGGAAGGGGCATCTGTAAAAATGGCCATGTGGAAGGTGGCAGGGATTTGGGGGCCCAGGAGGAGGCGCTTGATGTTCAGTGCCTTGGAGCAGCTGGACTTGGCCATGGTGGGTGTTCAGGAAATGCACATTAACAACTCTAGGGTAGCTCAATAGGCAGAGGGTGATTGGAGGAAGGGCCTCCTGGCCAGGGAAGAACGATGGGGCTGGAGTCTTGTTTTTCACATTCGCGGTGCGAGTACAGAAGGTGGTGGAGCTCCAACCAGGGAGGGCATTACTGGTGGCTTTGTGCTCTGTGGCACTGGTTACTGCTATATTAGTGTGTATGGTCCCCAGTTAAGGCATGAGAGGGAAGATCAAAGGCTCCCTTCCTCTGGGCTGCATGATGTTTGGTGTTGGGGGGGGCGGATTTTAATTGTGTCAGCCGGCCTGAGCACCGCTGGTCCCGTTTTCCCAACCTTCAGAGGAAACGTTTTTACAATGAGCACTACCTGGCGCAGGTCTGTAGTGAGGTCAGCTTAGAGGAGCTCACTCCAGCCACAGAGGGGGTTCACCTTTCTGCGGGGACAGGCCAGGACTCGCATTGACCGGATTTATGCTTAGCTTTTGTGTCTTTAGCATGTTGCTTCTCAGATTCTTTCTTGGCCCGACTTGTTACACTTTGACACTTAACAGGCCAGAGTTTGTGCACCTTCCTACTATCCTCACTAGGATCTGATTTCCAAATTTTGAGGAATGACTTTTTGCCTCTAACGGCCTCCATTACTCGGCCATGTACCTAGAGTGGCGTTCTGCTGGTCGTCCTATTGTCGCTTCTGATTTAGGGCAAACGTTTCATCTGAGCCTCTAATTGCGGTGTTTTTAAACGCTCTGCATGCTGCTTGCAGGCACCTAACACTTGTGACAGCAGCTCCTTTTAATTCCCATCCAACCATCTGTACTTATGCCGATAGGTCGACTCTAGGTCTTTAACTCTGAGCGGTAGCTGAGAAGATGGTAAATGGGGCAGAAACCCGTTCGACAAACCTCTTCATTTCCTTGTATCAGAGGGGAGCCGTGTTAGTCTGGATCTGTAAAAGCAACAAAGACTCCTGTGGCACCTTATAGACTAACAGACGTTTTGCAGCATGAGCTTTCGTGGGTGAATACTCACTTCTTCGGATACCGCTCAGAGTTATTCTTGCATCCGAAGAAGTGGGTATTCACCCACGAAAGCTCATGCTGCAAAACGTCTGTTAGTCTATAAGGTGCCACAGGATTCTTTGTTGCTTCATTTCCTTGTTATTTCCTGACTTATTTATTCATCCCCTTTTCCTTATTTCCTGGGTGAGGCGGCGGCCTGCCAGGGAGCTCCCCGGCACCTCTGGCTGCCTGGGCTGAAGGCAAGCGGCAGGCCTGGGCGTGGCGAGGGCCTCCTGTCCTGGCCTGAGGCTGCAGTGCTTCCTGGCCCCCTTTTCCCACCACCCCGGCAGGCGGCTGCTGCGGGAGAACACGAGGGAGGCTCTGGGGGCGCTAGGCAGCGCTGTGTGTGTGGCTGTCAGGGGAAAGAGCCGAGGCTCCGGACTCGACCTGCCATTGACTCGCGTGGCTCTGCGCGGCTGTCAGCCGGGGTGGGCCAGGCCGCGGACGTGACTCAGGCTTGGGCCGCATGGCCGCGCTTTCCTGACGAGGTATAACCCTGGGTGTCAGGTCGCTGTGCAGCTTTGATCTAAACTGACCAGCAGCCCACAGCCTCCCCCTGGGTCAGCCCCACCTGGTTACTCCTTACAGGCCGACCTCACCCCCCTTCCAGTCCCGGATTCACCCCCTAATCATCCTACTACCACTCAGAGCCACAGCTGTGGAGGTGCTGAAGGAGGGAGGGGTGACTCCAGGGTGGGGTTCTTCTCTAACGATGGCTGGCAGAAAGGTGGTGCTCAGCTCTGTCAGCGACCTGCCCAGCTGCCTCGCTGCCAGGGGATACAGACATTTCTGTAAGGCGATTAAATGGGGTATTTGGCTTCTGAGTGAATGTGAGAAATGTGCAATTATGAGAGGGAATTTCCATCTACTTTTCTACTGCTCTTCAGTGGCCTAATGGTGAAAACATTAGCTTCCTAAACCAGATATTGTGGGTTCAAGGCCCATCCGGGGTGAAAAACTCCTCTCTTCTTGTATAAAGTACTGGATCTTCAGAACAGTCCTCCAGGAACAGAATCTTCCATTTGACAAATGCTTTCTAAACCCATCAGTAGCAAACAGTTAATACTAGTGTTTGTCTGAGAATAGAGTGAAGGGGAGTGTTTACTCCGACACAGACAGAAAGAGCAAGGCTGTTCTGAAAGAGAATGGATCTGTCTGGAGACAAAGCAGAACCTGAGACTGAGCAACCGTGTGAAAAGAAGAGGTTCAAATATGTTAGGTGTTATGTAGGTTGGCCTGGCAAATTTAGCGCTTGGCTACACTTGCAGATGTAGAGCGCTGGGAGTTAAACCAGCCCTCGGAGACCACAGCAGGGAAAATGCTGCTGTGTGTTTACTCTGACAGCTGCAAGTGCACTGGAATGGCCACACTAGCAGCTCTGGCAATGCCACAGAGAGCAGTGCACTGTGGTAGCTATCCCAGTGTGCAAGTGGCTGCAATGTGCTTTTCAAATGGGGGGCGGGGGTGGAGTGTGTATGTGGGGGGAGAGACAGTGTGTTTGGGGGTCTGAGAGTGTGTCAGCATGCTGTCTTGTGTGTTCGGACAGCAGCAGACCACCCCTCCCCCACCTCTCTCTCTCACACACACACCCTGCATCATCGGCAGCAGCATTCCCCAGTAATGGTTGCTTTGTCCCGGAGCAGATAAGCAGCCGGCTGTCGGAAACAGAGCTTTGAAAGGGAATATCCGCATGCCGATTTCAAAACAATGACCACAGTGGGCACTTGACTTCAGGGGATTATGGGACGTTTTCAGAGGCCAGTCACAGTGCAGTAATACAACACGTCGTCACACTCACACCTGGGCATTTCAGCCGAGGCAAAGTGAACTTTATGCTTCTCATGGAGGTGGATTACCAGGAGCGCTCCAGCTGCAGAGCCCAGGTGCTCCATGTGCCTTGCGAGTGTGGACACCTCAGGAGTTAGGGCACCCGGGGCTGCTTTAATGGGCTCTAACTTGCAAGTGTAGCCAAGCCCCTAGACTTGCGACCTGACACCCAGGGTTATAAGACAGACATAGTGACCCCCTTACTGGCCTTGGGGAACCCCAAACCCTTGTTACTAAGGGCACTGAGGAGTCTCTGTCCCTTAATAACTTCTGGGAGCTCCCCAGCAGGCTGCGGGCGTCAGCCGCCTCCTGCCTCACAGGTTAGACTCTTGGTGCTGTGCCAGCCACCCCCTCGCTTGCAGGCCCAGTGTGAGAAGCAGGAGGCCTGGTGCTGGCAGAAGAGGGTTTTGATTGATCCACCTCTGTGTGCTGGGCACAGGACGCTTCCACTGTGTCACTCTGCTGGCTTTTCTTCAGCAGCGCCTAGCGGCCCTGGCTCCAGGCTAGTGCCTGGTGAGCTCTGGCACTGGCAGGAAGCGCTGCAGGGTGCTGGGCAGCGGCCCTGGCAAACCAGCTGCTGGTAGGTGTCTCTGTGGTATCATGGGTCAGTGAGTGCAGCTGTTAATGGAAAGGAGGGGGGGTTATGCTCCCCCAGGGATGCCACTGAAGGCTCCTCATGGGCTCCTCAAGGTCTGCTGGGAGCTGTGATGTCCCCTTTGCCGCCTCGAAGGCTCCTCCTGGACACAGTGGATTCACCTGCTGCCTACAAGAGTGTCGGGCCGCTGCAAAAGCGCATCTCCCAGCAGCCGTGTCGGAGGCTCAGGTTTAATCCTCAAGGCCGAGTGCAAAACTTTCAGCCAGGAACATTTCGCTCCCTTCCCGCCTCCGCCCAAGCGGCAAGGGAGAAGCGGAGGAGACAGGCCGGCTCAAAGACGCCTCCTCCCACTTCCTGTACGCTGTGCAAAGCTCTTGGCCTGCCTCACGCCTCGTCAGGAAAGCACGGCCATGCGGCCCAAGCCTGAGTCACGTCCGCAGCCTGGCCCGCCCCAGCTGACGGCCGCGCAGAGCCACGCGAGTCAATGGCAGGTCGAGTCCGGAGCCTCGGCTCTTTCCCCTGACAGCCACACACACAGCGCTGCCTAGCGCCCCCAGAGCCTCCCTCGTGTTCTCCCGCAGCAGCCGCCTGCCGGGGTGGTGGGAAAAGGGGACCAGGAAGCACTGCAGCCTCATTCCAGGACAGGAGGCCCTCGCCACGCCCAGGCCTGCCTCTTGCCTTCAGCCCAGGCAGCCAGAGGTGCCGGGGAGCTCCCTGGCAGGCCGCCGCCTCACCCAGGAAATAAGGAAAAGGGGATGAATAAAGAAGTCAGGAAATAACAAGGAAATGAAGCAACAAAGAATCCTGTGGCACCTTATAGACTAACAGACGTTTTGCAGCATGAGCTTTCGTGGGTGAATACCCACTTCTTCGGATGCAAGAATTTTCGTATTCACCCACGAAAGCTCATGCTGCAAAACGTCTGTTAGTCTATAAGGTGCCACAGGAGTCTTTGTTGCTTTTACAGATCCAGACTAACACGGCTCCCCTCTGATACAAGGAAATGAAGAGGTTTGTCGAACGGGTTTCTGCCCCATTTACCATCTTCTCAGCTACCGCTCAGAGTTAAAGACCTAGAGTCGACCTATCGGCATAAGTACAGATGGTTGGATGGGAATTAAAAGGAGCTGCTGTCACAAGTGTTAGGTGCCTGCAAGCAGCATGCAGAGCGTTTAAAAACACCGCAATTAGAGGCTCAGATGAAACGTTTGCCCTAAATCAGAAGCGACAATAGGACGACCAGCAGAACGCCACTCTAGGTACATGGCAGAGTAATGGAGGCCGTTAGAGGCAAAAGTCATTCCTCAAAATTTGGAAATCAGATCCTAGTGAGGATAGTAGGAAGGTGCACAAACTCTGGCCTGTTAAGTGTCAAAGTGTAACAAGTCGGGCCAAGAAAGAATCTGAGAAGCAACATGCTAAAGACACAAAAGCTAAGCATAAATCCGGTCAATGCGAGTCCTGGCCTGTCCCCGCAGAAAGGTGAACCCCCTCTGTGGCTGGAGTGAGCTCCTCTAAGCCGACCTCACTACAGACCTGCGCCAGGTAGTGCTCATTGTAAAACGTTTCCTCTGAAGGTTGGGAAAACGGGACCAGCGGTGCTCAGGCCGGCTGACACAATTAAAATCCCCCCCAACACCAAACATCATGCAGCCCAGAGGAAGGGAGCCTTTGATCTTCCCTCTCATGCCTTAACTGGGGACCATACACACTAATATAGCAGTAACCAGTGCCACAGAGCACAAAGCCACCAGTAATGCCCTCCCTGGTTGGAGCTCCACCACCTTCTGTACTGCACCGCGAATGTGAAGAACAAGACTCCAGCCCCATCGTTCTTCCCTGGCCAGGAGGCCCTTCCTCCAATCACCCTCTGCCTATTGAGCTACCCTAGAGTTGTTAATGTGCATTTCCTGAACACCCACCATGGCCAAGTCCAGCTGCTCCAAGGCACTGAACATCAAGCGCCTCCTCCTGGGCCCCCAAATCCCTTCCACCTTCCACACGGCCACTTTTACAGATGCCCCTTCCCTGGTACTGCCCTTGCTCAGCTGCACAGAGGAGCTTCCATCCCCAATCCCTGCCTGTCACTGCCCAGCAGCCCTCTGGCACCATTCCTGAGGGTCACCCTGCCTTGCTGTCTTCCTGCCATGTTGGGAAAGACAGATCCCATCTCGCCTTGTTAAAAGTCAGGTGGGCCAAGTAGGGGCAGAAGCCCATTCTATGTTTTCCTACTGCAGAGCCCAAGATCAGAGACTCACCATCAGTGCCACCCACAGGGGAGGCAAGTGGGAAGTTTGTTCCAGACCCACAGGGGCCCCATGAGAATACAATGTTGCAACTTTTTTTAATGGAAGGGGCCCCCAAAATTGCTTTGCCCCACAGCAGCTCTGCTCACCTTGGGTGCAATTACCACTGGGCTGCCAGAGAACAAGCTGCCCCCCTGTACAAAGAGAATAAAAGAACCTGTCAAAGCCTGGGATTGAACCAGGAACCTTTAGATTTTCAGTCTAACGCTCTCCCAACTACGCTACTTTGGCAGCCATGGAGCAGTATTTTGGCCTGTTGCTGCTCTGCCCGGGATGTTTTTGCAGCAGTTGCACACAAACAGGACGTCATTGCGAGCGGCCCATGAAGACAAGACCTGCTTTTGCCTGCCTTGCTCAGCTTGACTTGCTGCCTCACCCCGTTCCTGCCCTAGTGGCCGGGTTGACCTGGTGGTGGAAGGGGACTGGGGGCCAGTGGCGCGGGGAGGAAGTTGAGCTGGACCCTGAGCTAGACTAGACCCTGGCAGTGAGAGTCTGGCCACCACTTGCCGCCCCACCCTGTTGTCCTGGCTTCCCCCACTGGCGTCATTTCTGGAGGGAAGTGGGGCTTCTGCCTCCCCTCCCCGATTTTCACACCACAGAGGAGTGCGGACAGGAAAACGAACGGCTGCTCCACACCCCCACCGGAGGAACCCGGCGCCCTTAGCTGTGGGGAGTAAGAAGTGGCTGTTGGCTGACAGGGCCTGTCCCGAGGAGCTGGAACAGCAGCTGCCGCCCTCGGCTCCAGGCTGTGGGAATTGCTCATTGCCTGGCTGCATGGGCGGCTGCTGCTCCGTGCTCTGGAGAGCGTCTGTATTGCTCTGTCAACCCCCCGTCTTCACTGAGCCGGTCTGGTAAGGTCCCAAGTGCCCCCTCCGGCCTGGCAGCTGAGAGTCTGTGCAGACATCAGCCCCCCTGCCAGCCCCACAGGCAGCAGCAGTGCCAGCCCCCCAGCACCACAGGGGCACTCGATGCACTTCCTGAGGGGAAATGGCCTGGCGTCCAGCTGCTAGAGTGAGAGCCAGGAGAGAGCAGTGTCTGGCTCACCTTGGGGAGACAAGAGACCTGGTGAGTGCGGATCTCCTCAGCCCCCACAAGACTGGTCAGTTTTATTGTCACTGTGATAGTCGGTGCTTCCCTTCAGGGCCGGCCCTAGAGGGATCCGGGGTATGGGACAAATCCCCCCTTTCCTCCCCAGGCCCAGGCCCCCACTCCACCCCTTCCCCAAGCCCCCACCCCTGTCCCATCTCTTCCCGCCCTGCACCTTCCTGCCCCATTCCTCTCCCTCTCCCACTCTCCCTGCTCCTCCCCCCCCAGCGCCTCCTGCACCCCACTGAACAGCTGATCACTGGCAAGTGTGAGGAGCTTGTCAGCAAGGCCTGTAGTGGGTGGGGGGGAGCTGGCTGCCAGTGGGTGCTGAGCACCTTTTTTTCTCTCTGTTGGTTCTGCAGCCCCGTAGCTCCCATGGAGTCGCTGACTCACATGCTAGAGAGAGGAGCAGAACCAGGGCTATGGCTGATCTATGGGGCACTAGGTGAGTGGCAGAGGCTTCAGGTGCTGAGAGTTTGCCCGACCCCTCAGGTACACAGTGTGCGGGAGTGTCCCAGGCATCTCGATGAAAGGAGCAGAACAGAATTTACTTGGGGTGGGGAGAGAATTGAGAGTGTCTCAGGGGGTTGTACAGAGGTATTGCCCGGGTGAGAGACTGGCTAAAACACAGGCCTCGCTGTGAGCAGGATTTGAACCTGCGCAGGGGAACTCTATTGGATTTCAAGTCCAACGCCTTAAGCACTCGGCCATCACAGCTGTGAGCACAAAACTGCCCCAATGCCAGAGAAACTGGTAAAGAATCACAATGCCCAGGCGTGAAGTCATCTGAACTACAGGATTCCCACAGCAAACCTGGCTCCCAAAGCACAGGGGGGATTTGGGGTTTGTTCTGTTTGCTTAGCCAGGTGCCACAGGAGTCTTTGCTGCTTTTACAAATCCAGACTAACACGGCCCCTCTGATACTCCTAGTGACACTCTCCAATGGATCCCCATCCTCCACCCACCTTGAGCTAGGTAGGAGCGGATCATCATTATCCCTACTTGAGAGAGGGAGAAGCTAAGGCTGAGAAAGGAGAATTGACTTGTCTTAGGTCACACAGCCAGCCAGTGGCAGAGTTGGGAATAGGACCCAAGAGCCCTGATTTTCAAACTAACCATCAGATCTTGAATTTCAAACACTGAATGACCTGAATAAAGTGCTCTCAGATGAGCTCCAGACCAACAACAGTGCACAGTAATTATTCAGCAAGTATTTGAGGAGAACTGCAATGTTAGAGAGAATCATGAACTGCTCAGAGACCATTAATGCAGCAAAGCAGCAAAATTTGTCAACATATAACAGGTTCTGACTTATTTCCTTGGTCTTAAAAGAGAAAAACAAGGACCTGAGTCTCTCTCCTGTCAATAACCCCCTGCTCAGCCAATCAGGGTAGAGACTGAGGACGGGAGGCTGAGGGTTCTCACCAGAGAGCCCAAAGGATGGCCCAGGTCACCGGTGGGGATCACTGCCCGAGCACTATTTCAGCCCCACATTTTTGGGTGGACCTCCCACAGTGGGAGCTGCAGAGCACTCCCCCGCAACACACACACACACACACACACACACCGCTCCTGGTGTTGGGAGGGGAACAGGTGAAAGGACAAAAGAAGCAAGAGACAAAGAGAAAGGAGGAAGGGATGGATGGAGGAAAAGGTGAAACAGAAAGGACAAACCCTAATGTCCCCACTGATTCTATGGGACAAAATCCCAGGTGTGGAATAAAATTCTGCCTCCTTAAGTTTGTGTTTTCCATGCCTAGAATTCAACTGTCACCAGATGGATCAGACCGAACAGGTTTCAAACCTCAAGGAGGCTCTTACCTTCTAAACAGGGATGGCTGATTTCTAGTAAAATCATGAAAAGGGAAGGAGAAAACTCAAAAGAGGTTCCTCCTGGCGCTCACGTGCCTGAACCCGAATACTCTCTCAGTCCTCAAAGAGAGACCTGGAGAAGGAGACTTGCTGAAGCAAAGCCACAGGGGTCTCTGAGGTTTCCCTGGCCCCTCACCCCCGTCCTGCCTGGCTGATGTCAGCATCTCTCTGTGAGGTCACCACCTCCCCACCACCTTTGGCCAATAGTCTGAGGTCCTGCAAAAGGCCTTTGTGATGTCACTGCCACACCCCTCCCTTGCTGGGTTAACGTCCTGCCCCTGGCCAGGCACTTTGGAGGTTTGAGCTACTCCCTGTGGATCACCCCACTCAAGGAGCGTTCGTTCTAGGCAGCAAGCCGGCTAGACAGGAAAACATCAGACGCTGCTCCCAGTGCTACACTCAGCTTTTCAGAAATTAGTCGCCTTTATGGCCAGAAGAGACGATTAGAGCATCTAATCTGACCACTTGAGGATCACTTGAGCTGCAGTCAAGCACTCTACCGCTGAGCTATACCCCGACAATGACCTGAGTAGGGAATCGTGATTTTCAGGACTTTGAAGGACAAACCCTGATTCATCGAGCTCCTTTGCCATTCCCAGACCACAGGTGGTTTTAAAAATGGGGTTTGATTAAACTTCTTAAATGTGGCAAACACCACAGCTTGCACACCCACCGATATAGCTTCTCCCACTGACATAGCTGCCACCTCTTGGGAAGTGGATTAACTACACCCCCAGGAAAACTCTCTCCCCTCAGCATAGAGCAGTGGTTCTCAAGCTGTGGGGCAAGACCCCAAAGTGGGTCATAACCGTGTTTTAATGGGGTTGCCAGGGCTGGCGTTAGACTTGTTGGGGCCTGGGGCTGAAGCCAAATTTCTGAGCCCCACCACCCAGGGCTGAATCCTTCAAGCTCTGGTTTTGACCTCCCCTAACTGGGGCAGGGCTCAGGCTTTGTCTTCCTGCCTCTGCTCAGTGGGAGGGGCCTGGTCCCTCTTTCCAGGGCCATGGAGTAAGTTTTTGGGGCAGAAGGGGTTGCAGTGAAAGGAAATTTGAGAAACGCTGGCATAGAGCCTCTGAATATGTCTAGACTTGGCTCCTGTGGCAGATCAGACACGGAAAGTACAGCCATGGAGACACCACACACCAGCCTTGCCTAACAGGCAAGAATCAAACCTCCACAGAAAGACGCCTGTTGCTTTCTAACCCATCTCCCTAAGCCCTCAGCCACCAACACTTAACAAAGGGGTTTTTCTACACGATGGTTCTGGTCTCACTGAAGGGTCATTTCCAATTGTTTGCTCAGACCAGCATTAGGGAAAATGGTGCCCTGGGCAAAGCTTGTACTTGGCACTTCCCATTGCCCTGGACGGTCCCCACTCCCTTTACCGCTAGCTCCTGCACTCCCACGCCTTGCACCTCCTTCAAGCCTTACTCCTGCCCCCTCCTGTGCCCCGTTTGCCCTTTACTCCGTGGGCCACCAGGCATTGGCCCTGTCCTGCTGCCCGTTCTCATGTTTGCAGTGCTGGGGGCCCCGCAGTTGTTCTCGCTTTACCTGGGCTTTGGCATCACTAGCCCCTGCTTAGCGAGTAGGGTTCAGTGGTTCCCAAAATGTGGGGCATGACTCCTAGGGGACACAGAGGAACATGCATGGGGCACCTCAGGGCCTGAGCCAGCCCCATGGAGGAGCAGCACTCAGCCCCACTCTGCCCCAGCTCTTCCCCAACCCCAACGTCAGCCTGGGGCTCTGGCTCCCAGCTCAGCCTCGACCCCTTACCCTGTCTGCACCCTCTCCCAGCAAGCAACAGCCCCACTCCCAGCCTCAGTTCTTGACTGCGGCTTCCAAGGGGCCACAGCCATGGCTAAGAGGGCACAGAGTGAAATGTTTGGGGACCACTGGTTTAGGGTGATGTTCTCAATCACTTCTATGAAGTCCAATAAAAGCTATTCCTCACCCACCCACCCACCCCTCCATCAGGACGGTCTAGGTATGTTCTGCTGCCCTTCACTCATGCAGGAAGGATAATAACATTTCATTCCATTGAATCCTAAAGTGATTTGTAACCCACCACCAGCCGAAACTGGTCATTTTGGGAAAGCGGCCCCATCATGCTGCATACCTAGGCAGAGTAGGTGTGTCTGTGCAGACACGCTCTGTTCCTGAAGTCTTTCCCCCAGCTCCTCACTAGATGTGAGGGGGGAGCTCATTCAGCCCCTGCTTCTGCGTAGTATTTAAAAACTCCTTATTGTCCCTAGCTCTGCTGGCCTTAGATTTCTCCTTCTGTCCCTTTTGAACAGCTCAGATGAGGTGGCCGAGTGGTTAAGGTGATGGACTGCTAATCCATTGTGCTCTGCATGCATGGGTTCAAATCCCATCCTCATCGGATGCATTTAGTTTTCACCCCTCCTTTGTAGACAACCATCTCCCCCTTTGGTACAATGACAGCTCAAACGATCTTGCTTCTTGCAAACAAAAACCTTCTCAGAAACTCAGAACTCCCTTGCTTTAAATAAAATGTCTAAATCCCAGATTTCTTTAAAAAAGAAATTCTCTAGTGCTGTATTTCTTAGTTTTTATCTCAAGAGGTAACATCCTCATCTTCTCCCCAAAACACCCTGGGACCTGCCCAAATTATTAAAATACCCTCAACTCGAGCAAGGCCACAACAGTGAACCAGAGCTAGTGTCTAGGCCAAGCTGTTCTGAAGGAGGCAACTCAAACATTTTCTCCCTGCTTCCCTTGGCCAAGTCTGACTGAGAAAACAAAATTCCCAAACTGAAAATTTTCTGCTGAAAAACTAATACTAGTCTGTTTGGGGACTTTGGTTTGAAAGTATTATTGTTATTATTCTCTTCTGATTTCTGAGTCAGTTCAGTTCAGTCTTTTCCTCCAGGTGCGTTTCCAGCTGCTGAGTTGTGGGGAGAGAGGCCAGGTCATGATGTCTCTTCCTCTTTCATAGTTTCCTCTGACTTGCTAGGAAGCTCCTTTGCTACGATGTGAGTCAATCAGTGTCCATTGTCGCTGTGCTATCTCGGAGAAGCCTGCATTGTACACGGTTCCTGGGATGGTCCTTGGGAGTGTGGATCCCTTCAATGGGCCAGCAGCGAGTCTGGCTCCTCCCTTGTCGCACCTGAAAGTCTGGTGGGGGGCATTTCCCAACCTCATAACATATCTCAGTAACGCACACAGAGCAAAACTTCATAACTTCCCAACCAATGCGAGCACACACAATCCAACACGATATTAATGTTCAACAGATCAAGACTTTTGAAATGACACCTCACCAGGCAGACTTTGTACGAACCATCTCATCATTATATGAGAGTGGTGAATATGGGGCTTGCAGGGTGCTGCTCTGAGCACAGCGTGCCACACCTGGGCTTACATTGCAATGGAGACGTACCCTTAGAGTCCATCTCTCCTGGGATAAAGATGGCCCACACCTGACTCTCTGCCAATCCCCACTGGGCCCTGAGAAGTGTTGTTCGTGTTTGGATTCTATAAAGCAGAGGAGCAGATGAAGTTTTGCTCCCAAGGTGTGTGTGTGATTCTTTGGACAGGTCTACACTACAAAATTAGGTTGGTGTAATTACATGACTTAGGCTGGCAATGCAGTTCTATCAAGCTAATCCCGGTGTAGATAGCGGCTCAGCTGTCAGAACTTTCTGGAGCTATGAAAGGGGAGGTACCCAGCCTCTGTAGCAGGAATGCAGGGCAGGTGAGTTCACGGCAGGCATGGAGGGATACTGGTGGAGGCCAGTTATGGTGATATAATGACCAGCAGCATTTACACTGACATTTGTCACTTTAAGTTTGCTGCAAAAAGCACTAGGCCTCTCGTCGAGGTGGTTTTATTTTGTCACCAAAACAGGGCAATTTTGTCGCCAGACGTGGTATTGCAGTGTGTGCACCAGCCACAAGCTGCTGACCGAGGGAGCGTTGTGTGTTTTTCACGCATCTGAGCAATATAATGATGCTGAAGTAACCTTGTAGTGCAGACCTGGCCAAAGATTCTCTCCCTCTCTCTCTCTCTCTCTCACACACACACACACACACACACACCTTGCAAGGAAAACGTCACCTGCTCCTCTGCTTTGCAGAATCCAAACACAAGCAAAGCTTGTCAGGCCCCAGTGGGGATGGCAGGGAGTCAGGTGTGGGCAGACACTGTGCTGTTGCCACAGGCAGGCACCATGGCTTAGCTGGCTAAAGCACCTGTCTTGTAAACAGGAAATCCTGGGTTCAATTCCCAGTGGTGCCTTGTTGACTAACTCTTGGGCAACCTCGTATTGACTACTGTGGGAAGACAAAACACAGAGCTCTTTGGTCCAGCCCAGTATAGTTGTTTAAATTATACTCACAGGCACTGATAACAGACTTACTGAAAATTTGGGAGTTAAGAGCTGATAGGTCAGTGTTCCAGCCTGTCACAGATGATCCTGCTTCCTCTGGGACAGAGGCAGGTCTGGGCTCTCACACTGAATGGCTCATTGTGGCTGGCAGAACCTGTGGGCAGCTTGTTTAGTTTGCACCGAGGGTTGAGTCCTGCTTTGTGCACCGTGTGTGAGGATGAAAATCCTAAACTGCCCTTTGAAATAACGAATGCAGCAGGACGTGTTATTGTCTCTGCCCCTAAGCAGACAGACCAATGGAGAAATGCCATTGAGTCCAGGCTAATACTCCACTGCCATTTTACCTTGTTTGCTTGCTAAACTCCCTCCCAACCTTGAGGGCTCCCAGAGCCCGGTATTGACCCTGAGCCGAGAGGTCTACGCTGCAAATTTACCACCCCATGGCCCTAGCCTGGGAGCCTGCACTGGCACGGGACAGCGCTGGGTGTTTCATTGCAGTGTGGACATAGCCCAGCATTATGTCTATACTGCCATTAACACACCCAAGTCACTATTCTCAAACCCTGGGTCAGTTGATTCAGCGTAGACACTTGGGCTTCAGCCCAGCCTCCAAGACCCCATGAGGGGTGAGGGTCTCCGAGCCTGGGCTCCAGTCTGAGCCCAGATGTCTACGCTGTAGTTTTTAGCTCCACAACCTGAGCCCCAGGAGCCCAAATCAGATCATCCAGGCCAGCCGGGCCAGCGGGATTTTATCACAGTCTAGATGCCCTCTCAGGGTATGTCTACACTGCAATGTAAGCCCAAGGTTAGTAGAAGTCATGTCAGCAGCCCCAACACATAAACATAAACCACAGGGAAAGACCCACCCCCAGATAAGCTGGGCAGTGTCCTTCTCCCTACGGTTCGTAAGTCCAGCAACCAACAGTCCTTTAACATGAGCCATCCCCGCTCTGCACCCCACTCACAGCTGTTGTCCTTAGTCAGAGCAAGCCCAGAGGTGCCTCTGTACAGTTCACCTGCCATCCTGGGTGGAAAAGGGGGGAATATAAGAAGGCTCCATACTCACTATTTTGTCTAGGGACTCACTCATCCCTCTACAGCCACCCTGTCCTAAAGTTGGTCTGACACCTAAATTTTAGCATTGGGACCCAGACCCCAGCCCACTCAGCTTTGGAACCCCTGTCCCCTGCCTAGCAAGTGCTATTGAATTGAGGTGAGTCCCTCAATCGGGGTCTGCCAAGCACAGTTGTGCTGCCCTCGATTCACACAACAAGGATAACAACCCTTTATTTCTCCTGCCCCCAATAACATGGAGACTGGGAGTCCAGCACCAACCACAAGTGATCATTTCGGCAAGCAACCCAACCTATTTCCAACACACTGTAAAATCCACATGCAGACTCATACACAAAACCTTGCAATAAAATCTTCCTGAGCGGGTCTGAAGCACCTGCTGCTGGAGGGAAGGAGGGAGCCGTGGATTGGGATTGAGGAGCAGCATGAGGAGAAGGGGCCTGTGGGTTGGGACAGAGGAGAAGGGTGAAGAGGAGCAGGCTCGGGTTGGGAGTGAGGAGCAGTGAGCATAGGAGGGACTGAGGGTTGGGTCTGAGGGGCACTGGGAAAAGAGGCGACATGGGTTTAGGCTGAAGAGCATCTTCATTTGGGGATCCAGCAGGACAGAGGAAGGCAGCAGGTGATTCTAATTCCTTAGGGATATTCTGTTTGTGTGTGTGTGTGTGTGTGTGTGTGTGTGTGTGTGTGTGTGTGTGTGTGTGTGTGTGTGCGTGCGTGTGCGTGTGTGCGCGCGCGCAGGGGAGGAACATGCTCTATGCCCAGAGGCCTTTATTCCTCCAGGCTGCAAGGACAGAGGGGCTGTCAGGAAGTTGCCCCTTCAAACCACACACAAAAAGGCCCTTCTGAGGAAAGGGAAAATCCTGAAGAGAAAAAGTAACATCAAAGAGGACTCCAGCAAGACAGTGTAAGATCTTGGGGAGTAGCTTATCACCTGACCAGGGACTTGAACCCTGGACCCTCAGATTAAAAGTTTGATGCTCTGCCCACTGAGCTAGCCAGGCTCATAAAGAAAAACAGCAAGTTGGTGCAGAGGAGAAACTAGTCAAGAAAACAAGAGCGGGAAACAATATGGGAAACCTGCTGCTCTCTCTGGCCTGGTCAACACTACAAGTTTATATCGAATTTAGCAGCGTTAAATCGCATTAACCCTGCACCCATCCACACAACGAAGCCCTTTATATCGATATAAAGGTCTCTTAATACCGGTATCTGTACTCCTCTCCGACGAGGGGAGTAGCGCTGAAATCGGCATTGCCATGTCGGATTAGGGTTAATGTGGCCACAATTCAACGGAATTGGCCTCCGGGTGCTATCCCACAGTGCACCATTGTGACCGCTCTGGACAGCAATCTGAACTCGGATGCACTGGCCAGGTAAACAGAAAAAGCCCCATGAACTTTTGAATTTCATTTCCTGTTTGCCCAGCGTGGAGCGCTGATCAGCACAGGTGACCATGCAGTCCCAGAATCCAAAAAGAGCTCCAGCATTGACTGTAGGGGAGATACTGAAGCTGATCTTTGTATGGGGAGATGAATCTGTTCTATCAGAACTCTGTTCCAAAAGACGAAATGCCAAAACATTTGAAAAAAATCTCCCAGGCTATGATGGAGAGAGGCCACATCAGGGACTCAACACAGTGCTGAAACTTAAGGAGCTGAGACAAGCGTACCAGAAAGCCAAAGAATGAAATGGACGCTCATGGAGGGAGGGGCGGCTGATGACTGTAGCTATCCCACAGTTCCCGCACTCTCCAAAAACCATTTGAATTCTTGGCTGAGTTCCCAAAGCCTGAAGGGTCAAAAACATTGTCACGGGTGGTTCAGGGTATATGTCATTGCCCCCCCTCCCCCGTGAAAGCAAAGGGAAAAAATAATTTCTCGCTTTTTTTCAATGTCACCGTATGTCTACCGGATTCTGCTGGCACATGTTGTGCTGCAGCACTACACAGCAGCATCCCCTTCCCTTCCCTTCCCTTCCCTTCCAGATGGCAGACGGTACAGTAGGACTGGTATCAGTCATCGTCATCCCGTGAGTGCTCCTGGCTGACCTCGATGAGGTCGCCCAGGGCACCTGGCAAAAATGTTAATGACTCCCAGGTCATTCTCTTCTTTAAGCTTTGTCTAATGGAGATTCAGTCCTGCCTGGAATATCATAGCAGCTGGAGGCTGCCCCCCCTCCTCCTTTGAGCTCTACTTGCAGAGGCAATAAAGTCAGTGTTGTTTCAAATTCCTGCATTCTTTATTACTTCATCACACAAATGGGGATAACTGCAACAGTAGCCCAGGAGGGGTGGGGAGGAGGGAAGCAATGGGTGTGGTTGTTGCAGGGCACCCCTAGAATGGCATGCAGCTCATCATTTCTGCGGGATGTCTGGGGCTCTGACCCGGAGTGGCTGTTTGCCTCTCTGGTTCTTTAGTAGGCTTGTCTGATAGTCTAGACAGGACTGACTCTCCCTTTAGACAAACGTAAAGAAGGGAATGACCGGGAGTCATTCCCATTTTTGTCCATCGTCCCCGGCCGACCTCACCGAGGCCGGCCAGGAGCACCCATGACAGCAGCAGACAGTACATTATGACTGGTCACTGTCCTTGTCAACTTGCAAAGCAGCAGATGGGCTGGGATGGCTAGTAACTATCTTTGCTAACTTGCAAAAGGCAAGGGATGCTGCCGTGTAGCGCTGCAGTACCGCTGGTCTGTCAGCACCATCCAGTAGACATACGGTGACAGTGAAAAAGGCTGAACGGGCTCCATGGTTGCCGTGCTATGGCGTCTGCCGGGCAATCCAGGAAAAGGGCACGAAATGATTGTCTGCCGTTTCTTTCACGGAGGGAGGATTGAGTGACAACATTTACCCAGAATCACCCATGACACTGTTTTTGCCCCATCAGGCATTGGGATCTCAACGCGGAATTCCAATGGGCGGGGGAGACTGGGGAACTATGGGATAGCTATGGGATAGCTACCCACAATGAAACACTCTGGAAATTGACACTAGCCTCGTACATGGACGCACACCACTTAATTAATGTGCTTAGTGTGGCCGCGTGCACTCGACTTTATACAATCTGTTTCCAAAAAACAATTTCTGTAAAATTGGAATAATCCCATAGTGTAGACATACCCTGTGATTAACAACTTTGCTGGCTAATTGAAAGGCTTTGCTGGCTAATTGAAAGGCTGATGGTTCAAACCCAAGTGAAGATGGAGGTGTTTTTTTAGTGATGAGAATCCAGTACATTTTAACAGGCAGAAAAGTGCCTCAATGCTGCTCTAGCCTCATTGGGCAAGCATAAGTGGCACTTTTGCCAGATGCATTGGTGGTATAGTGGTGAGCATAGCTGCCTTCCAAGCAGTTGACCTGGGTTCGATTCCCAGCCAATGCAGGGAAGTGACATTTTCTCTACTGGGAATTGGTTTTATTTCAGTCACGTTGTATCAGTTTATCAATGAAATGAGAGAATCAATGTCCTGCAGGTCATTCAACACACAGTGGAGGAAGAAAGGGGTGGGACTGTACAATGAGCTGTTGGAGTTATCTGGTATTACAATGTTTGGTTTATTTAAAAAAAAATATCTTTACTTCCCTCTCCCTTTTAGACTCAAAGCCTTTAAGGTCAGAAGGGAACAATGTGATCATCTAGTCCGACCTGCTGCACCTTGCAGGCCAAAAGACACCACCCACCCACTCCTGTAATAGACCCGGGAGGGGAGGCAGCTCTGTGCACTGCCCCTACCCCAGGCAGCACATGGAGGCCCTCTGCTCCCCTCCCCCCATCAGTGTGCAGAGATGTGCCAGCAGCACTGAGGTGGCTCCCTGCCCACTCTGCCTCCGTCCCTCCGTGCCACTCCCAGAAATGGCCGGCATGTCCCAGCATCCCCTGGGGCGGGGGAGTGTCTCCATTCACTGCCTCTGCCCCGAGTACCAACTCCGCAGCCCCCATTGGCCAGGAACTGCAGCCAATGGGAGCTCTGGGGGCGGCGCCTGCAGGCAGCGGCACACAGAGACCCCCTGGCCCCACCCACCCACGAGCTGCTGCCGCAGGGTTGTGTGTACCAGTCACTTTGGGAGCTGCAGTGCCCGGGGTAAGCGCCACCCCTCCTGCACCCCAACCCCCTCCCCCAGTGCAGAGCCAGCACCCCGCACCCAAATTTCCTGCCAGAGCTTTGCTTCTCTTCCTTTCACCCAGAACCATCGTCCTTCTCCTGGGCTGCAAGTAGCCACCCCTGGGAAGCCAAGAGGCAGGCACAGGATTCTGCCTCCCAGCAGCCAACCGCACCTCCCCAGGCTTTGCAGAACGACTGGTGGTGCTCTACTAACCCCACTTAGCCGCACTGAGGCGCTGAGCTTCTGCCCTGCCTTCCTCAGCTCGACTTTCCTCTTTTGCCCCATTGCTGCCTCACTTCCTCCTTTGGCAAGTCACACAGAGGAGGCAGCAGGAAGAGCCGGACGCCATAGGCCAACCTCCCAGGGCAGAGGAGACCAAACCACAAGGCTTCAAAATGTGCCTGGCCAAGATCCTCTAGCTTTCCCCTGCTGATGCCAAGGCTTTTTCCCAGCTCATTTCACCACCCTCTGCCAGGCAGGGGTTGAGTTTATCACAGGTGTTACCCAAAATTGGGCCAGCTAGTAAGCTAATGACCCACCAGAGTTTGGCAGAAAGCAGCACGTTTATTATACTGACAGCTAAGCTCAAAAGAAGAAGCGGGGGGCAGCGGGGGTGACACACTCACACTTGCATACTCACGCTCCCAGGACAGGCACAGCACTGGAGATGTCAGGATTCTGCAAGGTAAGGCAGTCCGGGCAAAGGGCATTCACTGGAGGTACAAGCTTGTGAGTGCTCTCCTGAGCACAGGGCCCCTCCCCCTTTTAAGGGCCTGCACCTCATGGCCTGCGACTAGAGATGACTTGGCTGCATCTGGTTGGTCACACTCCACCTTGGGCAGTGTCCATGCTCTGGGTGTGTGAGTGCTGCCTAATTAGCGTCCCAGACACCTTGTCTACCTGGGAGCTCTTCTGCTCTTCAACCAGCCCCTTCATCCCACGAGCATTCCAGGAGGGAGCGGGAGGGGAAAAGCCACTTCACAGGCCTTCAGAGAGGGAGAGGAGACAAAAGTGGGAGCAGGGGAAGTACAACAGACCTTCTGAGCATAGAAATCACTGCTGCTCCTACAACAGCAGGGACAGGCCAGTAGGAGCTTGGAAAATTAAGCCATTGTGTTTCTGCCTGGTTTTGAACCAGGGACCTTTTGCATGTTAGGTAAACGTGATAACCACTACACTGCAGAAACTCTGTCAAAAGCCTTTGCCCCTCCCTTCATAAGTACATAAGAATGGCCATACTGGGTCAGACCAAAGGTCCATCCAACCCCGCATCCTATCTGCCAACAGTGGCCAATGCCAGGTGCCCCAGAGGGACTGAACAGGTAATGATCAAGTGATTTCTCTCCTACCATCCATCTCCACCCTCTAACAAACAGAGGTTAGGGACACCATTCCTTACCCATCCTGGCTAATAGCCATTCATGGACTTAACCTCCATTCATTTATCTGCAAAAAGAAAGAGGAGTACTTGTGGCACCTTAGAGACTAACAAATTTATTTGAGCATAAGCTTTGCTGGGCTAAAACCCACTTCATCGGATGCATGCAGTGGAAATACAGCAGGAAGATATATATATATACAGAGAACATGAAAAAAAATGGGTGTTGCCATACACACTATAACGAGAGTGAGCAGTTAAGGTGAGCTATTATCAGCAGGAGAAAAAAACCTTTTGTAGTGATAATCAGGATGGCACATTTCCAACAGTTGACAAGAAGATGTGAGTAACAGTAGGGGGACAAATAAACAAGAGGAAATAGTTTGACTTTGTGTAATGACCCATCCACTCCCAGTCTTTATTCAAGCCTAATTTAATGGTGTCCACTTTGCAAATTAATTCCACTTCAGCAGTCTCTCATGAGAGTCTGATTTTGAAGGTTATTTGCTGTAATATTGCAACTTTTAGGTCTGTAAATGCGTGACCAGGAGATTGAAGTGTTCTCCGACTGGTTTTTGAATGTTATAATTCTTGACATGTGATTTGTGTCCATTTATTGTTTTACGTAGAGACTGTCTGGTTTGGCCAATATACATGGTGGAGGGGCATTGCTGGCACATAATAACATATATCACTTTGGTAGATGTGCAGGTGAACGAGCCTCTGATAGTGTGGCTGATGTGATTAGGTCCTATGATGATGTCCCTGAATAGATATGTGGACAGAGTTGGCTTTGTTGCAAGGATAGGTTCCTGGGTTAGTGTTTCTGCTGTTTGCTTGCTGGTAAGTATTTGCTTCAGGTTGGGGGGCTGTCTGTAAGCAAGGACAGGCCTGTGTCCCAAGATCTGTGAGAGTGAGGCATTGTCCTTCAGGATAGGTTGTAGATGCGCTGGAGAGGTTTTTGTTGGGGGGCTGAAGGTGACGGCTAGTGGGGTTCTGTTACTTTCTTTGTTGGGCCTGTCCTGTAGTAGGTGACTTCTGGGTACTCTTCTGGCTCTGTCAATCTGTTTCTTCATTTCAGCAGGTGGGTAATGTACTTGTAAGAATGCTCGATAGAGATCTTGTAGGTGTTTGTCTCTTTCTGAGGGGTTGGAGCATATGTAGTTGTATTTTAGAGCTTGGCTGTAGACAATGGATTGTGTGGTGTGGTCTGGATGAAAGCTGGAGGCATGTAGGTAAGCATAGCAGTCAATATGTTTCTGGTATAGGGTGGTGTTTATGTGACCATCGCTTATTAGCACAGTAGTGTCCAGGAAGTGGATCTCTTGTGTGGACTGGTCCAGGCTGAGGTTGATGGTGGGATGGAAATTGTTGAAATCATGGTGGAATTCCTCAAAGGTTTTCTTTTTCATGGGTCCAGATGATGAAGATGTCATCAGTGTAGCGCAAGTAGAGTAGGGGTATTAGAGGATGAAAGCTGAGGAAGCGTTGTTCTAAGTCAGCCATAAAAATGTGGGCATACTGTGGGGCCATGCGGGTACCCATAGCAGTGCCGCTGACTTGAAGGTATACATTGTCCCCAAATCTGGAATAGTTGTGGGTGAGGACAAAGTCACAAAGTTCAGCCACCAGGTTTGCCGTGACATTATCAGGGATACTGTTCCTGACGGCTTGTAGTCCATCTTTGTGTGGAACGTTGGTGTAGAGGCCTTCCACATCCATAGTGGCCAGGATGGTGTTTTCTGGAAGATCACCAATGGATTGTAGTTTTCTCGGGAAGTCAGTGGTGTCTCGAAGATTGCTGGGAGTGTAGGGCCTGAGGAGGGAGTCTACACAGCCAGACAATCCTGCTGTCAGAGTGCCATTGCCTGAGATGATGGGGCATCCAGGATTTCTACGTTTATGGATCTTGGATAGCAGATAGAATACCCCTGCTGCTTTTTTGGCCTGCTGCTTCTCTGTCTGGGATGTTTTTGTCAGTCCTGGCACACAAAAAGGGTATCATTGCAAGCGCCCACGAAGGCGAGATGAATTTTTGCCTGCCTTGCTCAGCTTGACTTGCTTCCTCACCCCATTCCTGCCTTAGATCCTGGGTCGCCTGGTGGCTGAAGATGGTCCATTGTCTCGAGCGGTGCCAGAGCCTGACACAGTGCCCCGGGCCGCCTTTGCTCTGCACATGCCGGCCATGCACATTTGCAAATACTTTAAAGATCCTGTCAGTAAGTTCTGGAGACAGTTGTTCACTTTCAGAGGAAGCTCCCTAAAATTGGCCTGTCTCACCCAGTGGTACATTGACCTCTGTTCAGACTGAGCCGAAGGGGGGGGGCTCGCTGCTGTGGCTGCCGCTGCTGTGAGGGTGGCCACTGTTGCGGATGAAGCCATCCTGGAAGCATCTTCCACCTAGCCACCCACTGAAAATCCTGTAGGATGTAAGGTGGGAATAGAAGAACACGGGGGGGGGGCGGGGGCCTTCCTAATCTCCTCCCCCTTCCGCCACTATTGGCCATCCCATACCTGGTGCTGCACCCAGTGGGGTAAAAAAAATACGGCCATATCGGAAGAGTCAGTTGGGTTCTTTATGGTTGTCCCGTCATTCTCCTCGGGCCTGACCTGCCCTCCAGCTCAGCCACCCACTGAAAATTGAAAAACAAAAAAGTAGAGCCGTACAAGGCTTCAAAGCCCACCAGGCCCAACCACCATTTCTAATACAGCAGAAAAGCCGCACTTCTCCTGACTAGGTAGGGACGTCCTATGGCCCCACAAGAAGTGGAAGGTCATCGTGTTCGGTCTCAGCAGCATTCGTGGAGCAGGGGGAAACACATGGCTGAGGTTAATGACAAGGTCCCCTTACGCCACCGGCTGAGCCATTCCTCACAGGCCAGCAACCATTTCTCCCAGTTCGCGTTCCCCACCTCGTCCCCAACCGAACGCTAGAAGGCCCAGCCATCAACCTGCAAACTCTTGCTGCCCTCCCCTTCCGCCCTGACTGAAGGGGGAAGTATTGAGCCTCCCTCCCTTAGGCCCTTCAGCATCCCTGGGGAAAGACAACACCGCCCAAGTGACTTTGGGCCAGTAGGTCAACCAATAGGGCTGCCTCCTAGGCCAGCCTGCAGCCCAGCTTCAGGACTCAGAGGAAATGGAGCTCGCATCCCTACCTACAGGACTCCAGGCACGGCCAGGCTTCTGGATCAAACGTCCCCTCTTGTGCTCAAGTCACAACAGCTAGCGGGTAAAAGACAGGCTTTCATGGCCTTTGAGAAAGCAAGACAGAGCCTTGGAAGACCCAGCAGGGTTTGTGGCACAGGAATTGTCCTCAGATCCCACCGAGACTTCAGCTCAGATTGCAGGATTCAAAGTCCCGAGTGCTGCCCTTACACCATGGGACCAATAGGGAACCCCCAGACCTCTGCTGAGCTCTGGTGTGGATGACCCTGTGGGGGCAGCCCTGCCTTTACTCACCAAGTTGGCCTGCAGCAGTTTGCTGCAGCTCCCAGAGGCCTTTCTTAAACCAGACTGAGAGGCCAGTGGGCATGTGAGGAAGTTGCCCCTTCAGTCCCAGGCAGTACATGGCCCTTCCTAGGAAAGAACAAGTCCTGGGGGAAAAGGTGATGTCAAATAACAACTTGGAGAGATGCCTTCTTTCCTTCTGTGGGGAACTGTTCCCTTTTTACCTGACCAGGAACTTGAACCCTGGACTCTCAGATTAAAAGTCTGATGCTCTGCCAGCTGAGCTAGCCAGGCTTACACATAAATGAAGCAAATTTCATGAAGAAGAGAAACTAGTCATGAAAATGAAGGCAGGAAACAATACAGAAAACCTGCTACTCTCACTCTCTTAGCAGTCCTAGCCCCAGCCTGCTCCTCCATCCGGCGCCCTGAGGTCTTATTCTTTTTTCAGTTAAATATCAAATCCAGGAGAAAACACAGTTATACAAAGCAAAATGAAATCACAAACAGAAATGTCATTGGAAATACAGAAATAAAAAAGGAAAATGCAATCCCCATCACTTTATCGTGTCAGGGCCATTCCTGTATCGAGAGCCCCCGCGAAGGTCCCTGTCTGCTTACAAGAAACCTGGAGGAACTCATACCACAGCCTGAACATGAAACTCAACTGCTCCCAGGTGCTGCAGTAAAACCCTTTCCCTGCTGTGACGTTGCACTCCATAGGATTTTATGAAAATATGCTAATGAGTGTGAATATAATGTAACTGGAACATTCTTCATGCAAAAGTTCTCTTGTAAGGTATCATTACACAGCTTATAATCTACTGTGTGTGTTCATCCTATTTGTATGAACCGATCATTCCTGTATCTGAAACTAGAAATATGAACTATAACTCTGAGGTCCTGTTGTAATGATGCAAAGTGTGGGCCATTAATAGTGGTTTGGACTCTTGATGGCTCCGATCAACCAGGACAAACTGCACTCGCCTCAAAAAGACAGTGTCCCCTGGTGGGTGTAAATCACTGACCTCTCTCCTCTCTGAGCACTGACTGCCCCTGTGTTTCCTTGCCTCTCAGTCTGTGCAGATGGGACCTTTCCCTCCAGGAGATGGCTCTGTCCTGCACCATCTGTGAGTCAGGCCAGGAAGAATGAAGGCTTGGGGGTCTCACAGGACATGTGACCATGTCACCTGGTACAGGAATCCATCTTAAACCTGGGGCTCTTCCCCAAGAGAGAGACAAGAATTCCTGCCTTGTACCAAAGCTGTATAAGGGGGTGGAACTGAACAAACATGGCTGCAGTCATGAGACATCCCCTAGCTACCACCTGAGCTGGAACACGGACTATACGAGGTGAAAAGATTGGGCCCAGACATAAAATAAGTCTAGTCTGCAAAAGAAGCTTATTGGAAGATCTCTGAGGTGAGATTTGATCTGTATTGAGTTTCATACTGTATTAGGCTTGGGCTTGCATGTTTTTGTTTTATTTTGCTCTGTGAAAAATACAAGGTCCATAGAGAAGGAAAAGAAAATGCCCTAGAAAAGTCTGTGTGTGTGTGTGTGAGATGGGTGGGAGGGTGTCTAGAAACCACTTTCCTCTAGTTTCTTTTCTCTGATTTCCTGTAGAAAATCTGAAGCAGGGAGCAAGAGCCATTGCCTTCTCTGAGGCTTGAACTCAGGACCTTCAGATTATGAGACTGACACGCTGCCAACTGCGCTAAGAAGGCTTGGAAAAGTTTTAGGCTCAGTGTATATAGGACCCTCCTACAGCAGTGACTGGGGCAGGGAAGGAGCCAGAGATGTGCTGGAAGAAGCAGGGAGCTCTGGTGACCAGAGACTTTTCATGGCAGCTTTCACAGCAGCAAAGAAATCAATTCAGGCTGCCAGTGAACAATCTACTGGAACTAATGGCAGCACAGGGGGGATGTTTCCAAGCTATGCACCTACTGCCACATTTTAGAACTTACTCTCCTTTTCCTAGTAGGGCACTTTCCATGCAAATTAAGCAAAGCAAGTTGGGGAAACTACACAGGTAATAAAAAACAGTGCTCTAAATAAGGCTTGAATTCATAATCCCAGCAGTAGCCCCCTCTGCGCTAACCAGTTGCACCACTGCAGGTGCCTCTTAGGCAAAGCTGGGAAGCAGGCAGTTATCAGTCTCTGTGATTCAGACCTTTGCCTGGTAATTGAAAGGTTGATGCATCAAACCTAACTCAAGATGCGGCTTTTCAGCCATGAGACTCCAGGACATTTTGACAGAAAGAAAATCTCCTCTGTTTTGGTTTAGCCCCATTTGACTCCTTCTGCTCGTCTTCTCCCCCTCCCTCCAGTCTCTTTCCTTCCCCATTGGGGCCATGCAGAGAGGAGCCCCAGTCAGTCTCTGTCACAGAGTCTGTATCCCATAACGGGAGGGAGGGAGGAGGGTTGCTCCAAAACACTGATAATGGGGTGGGGAGGGTGGGCATGGTTAGGGGAGAAAGGATGGAGAATTAACAGTGGGGCCCAGAGAGATTCCCCAGATTGGGAGATCCCTGCTGCCCCCATCAGCCAGCTGTGGGAAGAACAACTTGGGATTGCTTGGGAAGCCACCTTTAAAAACACAAGTGTAACATTCTAGTTACATTTTAATAACACCAAAGCCTCCTCAATCCCAGGGTCACGATCACTGGAATGATTTTGCCTTGATATTTTACCAGCCGCAGACACAAAGCGAGTCAAATTACAGTTTCCGGTCGGAGTCAGTGCACACACAAGAATCCGGAGGCTTTTAATTCCTTAGGTTCTGCTGCCATTTCATTTCTGTCCTGTTCCAAGATTTATCATTTTGCAAAGCAACGTTAGGCCCTTGGGAGTGTCCCCCTCAGTGCTGCCTGCCACCCCTGGGCAATTTAAAAGGGCCCAGGGACCCCCGCCACCACCGCCAGCAGCACAAGGGGACTAAGGCGGTTTCTTGCCCGCCCTCACTCCATGTGGCTCACCACTCCCGGGAGTGGCTGGCATGTCCCTGGTGTCGGGGAGGTCTCCGTACGCTGCCCCGCCCTGAGTGCCAACTCTGCCAGCTGTGGCAATGGGAGCTGCAAGGGTGAAGTCTGCGGGCAGCCATGCACAGAGACACCCCTGGCCCTCCCGCTTAGGGACTGCTGCCAGAGGAGGGTGCAGGTTGCTTTTGGGAGATGCCCGAGGTAAATGCTGCACCCCTCACCCTCTCCTGCACCCCCAACCCAGACCCCACACCTGCACCCAAACTCCCTCCAAGAGCTTGCCCCCTGCACACCCTCCTGCAGCACAACCCCCTGACTGAGCCCAGACCCTGCACCCAAACTCTCCCAGAGCCCAGCCCCTCTCCCTCCCTCACCCAAACTCCCTCCCAGAGCCTTAGGCACGTGTGTGTGGGGGGTGGGGCAGGACTTGGTCCCATTCTGGGCACCACCAAAAATTGTACAAACCTGCCGCCCCTGTCCAGCCCAACCTTCTGCTGATGCACCTCAGCCCACACCCCTGCAGGGTTTGAAGCTTCCATTGCTTAAATTCCAGGACACTGAGGGATTTCAGCTCCCCTTTGCCCAGAGGGAACTTCACCCCACTCCCAGCCAGGTTCTTGTCCATGGGATCACTGTAGGGGGGCTGGGTCCCGCTGGGTCTTTTCTCTCTCTGTGACAGGCCAGGGTGCAATAACTGGGGCATCTGAGCACCCAGGACCTTCTGTGGGGCTGCCATTCCCCTTCCCCTTCTGTGGTCTCATCAGTCATTGACTCCAGCCTTTTTTCTATCCATCATCAGCATCATCCCAAGCAAACTGCACTCGCCTCAAAAAGACAGTGTCCCCTGGTGGGTGTAAATCACTGACCTCTCTCCTCTCTGAGCACTGACTGCCCCTGTGTTTCCTTGCCTCTCAGTCTGTGCAGATGGGACCTTTCCCTCCAGTGCTGGAGGATTCGCCCTTCTCATCTACCCTTGTCCCAAGCAGCACAGCAGGTGGGAATCTTAAATGTACCAAGGTGACTTAGGAGCAGAAACCACCCCCCAGAGCTTCCATGCAATTTGCACTTGCCCCTTACTGAGCAGGATTGAAACTGGTGCAGGGAGACTGCTGGGCCACATCCCCTCTGGGCATGAGCAAAGCACCAGGGTGAAAAAATGAACTTGGAGATGCTGGGATTGAACCCAGGGCCTCATACATGCAAAGCATGTGCTCTACCACTGAGCTACATCCCCAGATGGTTTAGGTGGGCTATGGGTTACACTCAGAGCCCTCCTGTTTCCACTGCATCCAGTGACCTATAAGCCTCATGAGAAGCCCATTCCCCTCTCTGAGGGCCAATCCTGCTCTCCTGGAGGTTAATTGTTCATAGGGGTCACTTTGCAGCAGGGCCAGATTCTATGTGTGGGGCAGAGAGAGTTTGTGCCCTGGACTCAGGGTGCAGAGATACCCTCAGCCCTCTCCCCTGCATTGGGTGGGGGGTGCTGCCACCCCGTGCTGCAAGGTCATGGTGGGGGACGCTGTGAGCAGCTCAACACCTACCCTGGCGGCAGAAGCGGGGTGGGGAGCTCCAGATGTTTCCACCTGCCTGTGAAGTCCAGCTTTCCCCAGCACATTCACTGCGGTGCAATTGGGTCACTGTTTCCATGGCTGAACAGCAAAGAATCATTCCCAGTTTCCCTTCTATCGACAGCAGGATTAGCCTGTGTCAGTGGTTAATGAGGTGGATCTTGTGGTAGATTGTTATTCATTCCCCACCTTGACAATTCACACCGTCCCTTTCCTACTCAAATCCCCAGCACCTCGGTGATCCTGGTAGCAGGGGTTGGGTCCTGAGATTTTCAGGGTCCTTTTTCCCCTCCACCTGGAGTGAACTCAGCTTTTCCCCCATCCCAGACAATCCATGAAATAACAACAGGGGCATAAAGAAAGAGGGGAGGGAACATCTCACAGCCAGGGCTGGATGTGCTCAGGGCCCCCTGCTTGTCCATTGTTTCCCTGGAATTTGGCCCCCTGCTTTGCACAAGGGACAGAGAAAGATCTTGCTGTTCCTGTGTCTGTGCAAGGAAAATTGTGCTTCCCTAGGAAAGAGAGGCGGGAAATGGCCCCATGGTGGGACAATATCCTCAGGATTAAGACCTAAGGACTCAGGCTGAGACCTGATAGAACTGCACGCATCTGGGATTTAACAAATTGTCTTCCCTGGAGCAGGGCCAGATCCAGCGTTTTTGCCGCCCCAAGCAGAGGGGAAAAAAAAAAAGCTGCAATCAGCAGCAAGTCCTTCCCTCCAAGAGGGCCAAACTGCTGCTGAAGCCTCCCCTTTCCTTTGGTCGCCCCAGGCACCTGCTTGCTGCTGTGGTGCCTGAAGTCAGCCCTGCCATGGAGACAGTGGGAAGATGGGGGCATCAGGAAAATACCATGGA
The DNA here is from genome assembly GCF_016161935.1 of Mauremys reevesii. Lineage (NCBI taxonomy): Eukaryota > Metazoa > Chordata > Testudines > Geoemydidae > Mauremys > Mauremys reevesii. Next base: position 12,646,483 of record NC_052639.1, read on the forward strand.
TTCGTTTACATTGCAAGTGAAGAATAACTGAAGCATTTCTGGTTTAAAGTCACTTTTCCCTGACTGGGAATTGAACCCAGGCCTTGGCAGTGAGAGTGCCAAATCCTAACCACTAGACCACCAGGGAGCTGATGTTTTTTTTTTTCTCTCTTATGCTACACTTTCTTAGGCTACTTTCTATCCACTTTCTGAAACTGCTCCATTGTCCATTCCCTGAGGGGCTGGGAGCAGAAAGTGCAGGAATCCCTGTACTCAGGGTCACAACCTGAGCCCAACCCAAGCCACTGAAACAAACTCAAATCATGCTTCCTCCAGCAGGATCACAGAGCCACACAAAAAAACCCCATGAGGAACAATCCTCCTCTGTCTTCATTTACCCCATCACAACCCTCTCAGCAGCCCGCTCTTGCAGGAAGGACACTGAGCTGATAGGAGCTCTGGCATAGAGACCAAGGGAGGGGTGTTGCTCCCCCTGGGTGTGAGCTGATCACATTCTGATTCCATGTAACGGGCCTCTGAGCTTTGCCATCTTGTGAGTTCTGAGTGCTGAGACCCCTGGACCCTTCTGCTGGGAGCATGGGGATTGCACAACAGCTGCAAGCCCTTTTCCCGTCTCCTTGTCCTCCTCGGCTTCCCCAGATCTTCCCCACAAATGGTTCTATCAGGCGCTGGAGGGAGCTAAGGACCTGCAGGTTTCCCTCACCTACCTCTTAAGGCAAACAGTGATTCCCTTCTCTGACACTCCTGGGTCAGGCTTCTTTTGAGTTTTTCCTCAGGGGACCTGATTCCCTGTGAAAATGTGTGTGTGGGGAACTGGCTTGTCTACCCCCTCTCTGGGAGCTGAGAAGCTTTTTCAGACTCTCCCCCACTAGATGAGTCCAACAGCACCTCCCACTGGTGGGAGAATCCTAAATGCCACCCTCCCCGCTGGTTACTCTGACCAGATGATGGCGACAGCATGTTAAATCAACCCCAGCTCTCTGGGCTAGAGAGCAGCATCTAACCAGCCTTGTGACAGCTCCGGTTTGCTCGCTGGAGCCATAATGAACCAGGAAAGAAGGCAAATGTCAGACAGGGAACCTCAGCTCTGCAAATAAATGCCCTCAGGGCTCCTTCTACACTGCGACTGGGCACTTGACTGACTTCAAATCCAGCCAGCCCAGTTGGTAGAGCATGAGACTCTTAATCCTGCCAGCATGAGTTTAAGCCCCATATTGGGCAGCAGCAACAGCTCTTAGGTGTCACTCTTATGCTTATAGTCACAGCCCAAAATGAAATAAATTCTCTGTCCGCTCTACAATCTAAGGCAGATCAGGTTCCTTCCTCTCTGAGCTTCAGTAAAACATGAAGAGAGAACAAATAGAATTTCCTCCTCTTCCATTCTACCCCAGGCAAGAAGAGGGGATAATAACCATTTAACAGATGACTGCAGAGAGAAAAGTTTGGTCTTTATAAATAGGATGATGATCAATTGGTCTCCATGTCCACTGACGGTAGGACAAGAAGTAATGGGCTTAATCTGCAGCCAGGGAGATTTACGTTAGATGCTGGGAACAGCTTTCTAACTCTGAGGGTACGTCTACACTACGGGACTATTCCGAATTTGCATAAACCGGTTTTGTAAAACAGATTTTATAAAATCGAGTGCGCGCGGCCACACTAAACACATTAAATCGGTGTTGTGCGTCCATGGTCCGAGGCTAGCGTCGATTTCTGGAGCGTTGCACTGTGGGTAGCTATCCCATAGCTATCCCATAGTTCCCGCAGCCTCCCCCGCCCCTTGGCATTTCCGGGTTGAGATCCCAGTGCCTGATGGGGCAAAAATCATTGTCGCGGGTGGTTCTGGGTACAGCCTCACCCCTCCCTCCCTGAAAGCAGCAGACAACCGTTTCGCGCCTTTTTTGCTTGGTGAACTGTGCAGACGCCATTGCACAGCAAGCATGGACCCTGCTCAGCTCCATACCGCAATCGTGAATGTTTTAAACACCTCGCGCACTCTCGTGCAGTATATGCTGAACCAGGACCTTCGAACCGAGGCGAGTAAGAGGCGGATACGGCAGCACGGCGATGACAGTGATGAGGATGTAGACACAGAATTCTCTCAAACCGCGGGCCCCTGCGCTTTGGAGATCCTGATGGTAATGGGGCAGATTCTATCCATTGAACGCCGATTTTGGGCCCGGGAAACAAGCACTGACTGGTGGGACCGCATTGTGTTGCAGGTGTGGGACGATTCCCAGTGGCTGCAAAACTTTCGCATGCGTAAGGGCACTTTCATTGAACTTTGTGACTTGCTTGCCCCTGCCCTGAAACGCCATAATACCAAGATGAGAGCAGCCCTCACAGTAGAGAAGCGAGTGGCGATAGCTCTGTGGAAGCTTGCAACGCCAGACAGCTACCGGTCAGTCGGGAATCAATTTGGAGTTGGAAAATCTACTGTGGGGGCTACTGTGATGCAAGTAGCCAAAGCAATCACTAAGCTGCTGCTACGAAAGGTTGTGACTCTGGGAAACGTGCAGGCCATAGTGGATGGCTTTGCTGCAATGGGATTCCCTAACTGTGGGGGGGCGATAGATGGAACCCATATCCCTATCTTGGCACCGCAGCACCAGGGCACCCAGTACGTAAACCGGAAGGGGTACTTTTCAATGGTGCTGCAAGCACTGGTGGATCACAAGGGACGTTTCACAAACATCCACGCGGGATGGCCAGGGAGGGTTCATGACGCTCGCTTATTCAGAAGCACTACTCTGTTTAAACGGCTGCAGCAAGGGAATTACTTCCCAGACCAGAAAATAACGGTTGGGGATGTTGAAATGCCTGTCGTTATCCTGGGGGACCCAGCCTACCCCTTGATGCCATGGCTCATGAAGCCATACACAGGCAGCCTGGACAGTGGTCAGGATCTGTTCAATTACAGGCTGAGCAAGTGCAGAATGGTGGTGGAATGTGCATTTGGCCGTTTAAAGGCTCGCTGGCGCACATTACTGACTCGCTCAGACCTCAGCCAAACCAATGTCCCCTATGTTATTGCTGCTTGCTGTGTGCTCCACAATCTCTGTGAGAGTAAGGGGGAGACCTTTATGGCGGGGTGGGAGGCTGAGGCAAATCACCTGGCCGCTGATTACGCGTAGCCAGACACCAGGGAGATTAGAAGAGCACACCAGGAAGCGGTGCGCATCAGAGAAGCTTTGAAAACGAGCTTCATCAATGGCCAGGGTACAGTGTGACTGCTGTGTTTGTTGATGAACACCCAACCCCCTTGATTGACTCAGTCCCTGTAAGCAACTCCCCCTCCCCCTTCGAGTACAGCTTACTTGTGCAAATAAAGTCACTCTCATTTAAAAAGCATGAATTATTTATTGATTCATTATAAAAAGAGGGAGAGAAGTAAGGGTGTGCTTTGGGAGGAGGAAAGGAGGGATGGAGAAGGCCATTAAAAAAAAATTCAGAGTAACGACATCCTTCTGGTTGGGCTGTCCATGGGGGTGGAGTGGGCGGGTGCACGGAGCCCCCCCCCACGCGTTCTTACACGTCTGGGTGAGGAGGCTAAGGAACATGGTGAGGGGGGAGGGTGGTTATACAGGGGCTGCAGCGGCACTCTGTGATCCTGCTGCCGTTCCTGAAGCTCCACAAGATGCCGGAGCATGTCAGTTTGATCACGCAGCAGCCCCAGAGTTGCATCCCGCCACCGCTGATCTTCCTGCCGCAACCGCTGATTTTCCTGCCGGTCTTCCTGCCGCCACCTCTCATCTCGGTGTCCCTCCTGTCCTCACGTTCACTGGCCTCTTTCCTGTAATTTGAAACCACGTCCTTCCACTCATTCAGATGAGCTCTTGCGTGTAACTTCCATAATATCCGAGAACATCTCATCTCGCGTCTTCTTTTTCCTCCGCCTTATCTGTGCTAGCCTTTGGGATGGAGGAGGGATGGTTGAAAAATTTGCAGCTGCATGAGGGAGATAAATATTTAGAAAGATACATTTTACAGAACAATGGTTATACTGTTTCACAGTGAACATCACTATTCACCTAGCACATGTGATTTCCCTACAAGGTCGCATTTTTCATCTTAATAGTGACTGCTTGCAGCTCTGGGGTTACAGATCTCACAGACACATCAGGTCCAGGCATCAGAATTCAGCTTGCATGCGGCCATGGTAAGCCACTGTCTCAGTGATTTACCCCTCCCCCCCAACGCATGGCTAATACCACGCTAGCTCCCTGCTAATCAACAACCTTCTTCCCCCCCCCCCACCCACTGCTTGTCCGGTAGCTTGGGGAAGATCGCCTCGCCGGTGACCAAACAGAAAAGATCATTGGCATTTCACTCCTCCCCTCCCCCCGCTTCGCTACGTGCAGGAAAGTGTTTTTTTTAAGCTGCTGCATTCCACGAACCCAGTAGAAAAATGGCCACCCCCCTTACTTAAATTCCTGATTTTTAACCAGGTTATCCTGAATGATATCACTTTGCTGAGGATAACACAACAAGATAAAGAGCGGATGCTTCTTGAATGCCAGCAGTCACCGGGACCATACGCTGCTATGCTTTGCCACGCAATGATCCCTGATTACTTGCTACATGCATGGCATGGTAAAGTGTCCTACCATGGTGGGCGGAACAAGGCTGCCTTGCCCAGAAACCTTCTGCAAAGGCTTCTGGAGTACCTACAGGAGCGCTTCATCGAGATGTCCCTGGAGGATTTCCTCTCAATCCCCGGACATGTTAACAAACTTTTCTAAGTAACTATACTGTCTGCGAATGCATCCCAAGTCCTCAGGGCAAATCAATCATTAAAAAAGGCTTGCTTAAAAAACACTGTTTGCTATTTGCAAAGGTACACTCACCAGAGCTCCCTTCCAGGGCATCATTCTCTGGAATAGTTGCTTGTGAGGGCTGGGAGCAGGGTAATTCCGTCAGGGTGATAAAAAGCTCCTGGCTGCTGGGGGTCACGGAGTGCTGTGTGCTCTCTGCTAGGTCTTCCTCTTCTTCCTCTTCATCTCCCCGTCTGCATAATCCTCAGACATGGCAGAGATTACGGAATCCACGGTCAGGGGTGGGGTACTTGTGGCGCAGCCCCCTAAAATTGCATGCAGCTCAGCATAGAAGCGGCATGTTTTTCGACCTGCCCCGGACCTTCCGTTTGCTTCTTTGGTTTTCTGGTAGGCTTGTCTGAGCTCCTTAACTTTCACTCTGCACTGCACTGAGTCCCTGCTGTGGCCTTTATCCGTCATAGCCTTAGAAATTCTTTCAAATACTTTTTCATTTCGTCTTTTGGAACGCAGTTCTGTTAGCACTGAATCCTCTCCCCATATAGCGATCAGATCCAGTACCTCCCGAGCGGTCCATGCTGGGGCTCTTTTCGATTCTCAGGAGACTGCATTGTTAACTGTGCTGATGAGCTCTCCACGCTGGGGAAGCAGGAAATGAATTTCAAAGTTCGGGGCTTTTCCTGTATACCTGGCCAGTGCATCCGAGTTGAGAATGCTGTCCAGAGCGGTCAGTGGTGCACTGTGGGATAGCTCCGGAGGCCAATACCGTCGATTGCGCCACACTAACCCTATTCCGATATGTTAATACCGATATTAGCGCTACTCCTCTCGTCGGGCAGGAGTACAGAAACCGATTTAAAGAGCCATTAAAATCGATATAAGGTGCCTCCTAGTGTGGATTTGTGGCGTTAAATTGGTTTTACGCTCCTAAAACCGATTTAAACGCCTAGTGTAGACCAGGCCTCAGCCTCCTACTTCACCAATGTCAGACTCTGAGTGCAGTTAAGCTCTGGAATAGGCTCCCAAAGGCGTCGGTGGTGTCTCTCTCCTCAGAGGTTTTTAAGAACAGGTTGAACAAACCTCTGTCGAGGAGACTCTGCATATACTTGGTCCCATAGACAACCTGCTCTGGCTCTATCTGCTACCTTCATCGTGTTTGGATGTAAAGGTGGGAAATGATGGGGAAATTGGCCCCTCTTTCCTGTTTAAATGTTGTAACTTCTACACCTAGACCGGGGTGGCCAACCTGAGCCAACGTAACTGCCAAACGTGCACCTTTGTATGCAACTGCTGAGTCAGTTGTGAACCTTGCTACCATTATCATTATCCCTTTGAAATGATGATGGTGATGGACACTTGGCTGTATATCCCAGCGTGCCCTGGACGTCTACAGGCTGCATTAGCCAATCCAACCATTCGGCACTTGCAGATGGGCACCTCTGTATTGTGCCTGAGTCTTGTACAGCTATGAATGGCTGGTAGATACCGACACTTTCCCGTCTTTTTAACCAGCACTAATACCCAGCCAGGCCAGGGCTGGGAAGAGAGAGAGAGCAGCAGGTTTCCCCTATTGTTTCCCCCTCATTTTTTCTTGACTAGCTTCACCTCTGCACCAACTTGAAGCTTTTTTATGTGAGCCTGGCTAGCTCAGTTGGTAGAGCGTCAGACTTTTAATCTGAGGGTCCAGGGTTCAAGTCCCTGGTCAGGTGATAAACTTCTCACTATTTTTGTAAAAATCTGATTTTCTGGAATCTTCTTCGGGTGTTACTCTTTCTTCAGGATTTTGCAAATCCTAAGAAGGGCCTTTGTGTGGGGATTGAAGGGGCAACTTCCTGACAGCCCTCTGACCTTGCAGCCTGGAGGTATAATGGCCTCTGGGCATAGAGCATGTTCCTTCCCTGCACACGCAAACACAAAGAATATCCCTATGGAATTAGAATCACCTTATGCCTTCCCCTGTACTGATGGATCCCCACATTACGACGCTCTTCAGCCCGAACCCATGTCCCTCTATTCCCAGTGCCCTCAATCCCAACCCACAGGCCCTCCTCACGCTGCTCCTCAATCCCAACCCACAGCTCCTCCTTCCTCCAGCAGCAGGTGCTTCAGACCCTCAGGAAGATTTTCTTGCAAGGTTTCGTGTATGAGTCTGCATGTGGATTTCACAGTATGTTGAAATAGGTTGGGTTGTTTGCCGAAATGATCACTGGTGGCTGGTGTTGGATTCCCAGTCTCCATGTTACAGGGGCAGGAGAAACAAAGGGTTGTTATCCTTGTTGTGTGAATCAAGGACTCAACCTCGGTGCAAACTAAATGAGCTGCCCACAGATTCTGGCAGCCACAATGAGCATTTGGTGCAAGAGCCCAGACCTGCCCCTGTCCCAGAGGGAGGATCATCCACGAGGGGCTTGGACCACTGACCTATCAGCTCTTAACTCCCAAACTTTGAGTAACTCTATTATCAGTGCCAGTGAGTGTAATTTAAACCATAAGAAAAACCACACTGGGCTGGACCAAAGGTCCACCTAGCTCTGTATTTTGTCTTCTGACAGTAGCCAATACCAGGTGCTCTAAAAGCATCTCAACAAGGCACCACTAGGAGCTGAACCCAGCATCTCCTGTTTACAAAACAGGTACTTTAACCAGCTAAGCCATGGTGCCTGCCTGTGACTAAACTAAAGTGTCTGCTCACACCTGACTCCCTGCCATCCCCCCCTGGGCCCCACGAAGCAGAGCAGCAGGTGTGTGTGTGTGTGTGTGTGTGTGTGTGTGTGTGTGTGTGTGTGTGTGTGTGTGTGTGTGTGTGTGTGTGTGTGTGTGTGTGTGTGTGTGTGTGTGTGTGTGTGTGTGTGTGTGTGTGTGTGTGAGAGAGAGAGAGAGAGAGAGAGAGAGAGAGAGAGAGAGAGAGAATATCTCTGGCCAGGTCTGCACTACACAGTTATTTGAGCCCAATTATATTGCTCAGGTGTTTGAAAAACACACAACGCTCCCTCGGTCGGCAGCTTGTGGCTGGTGCACACACTGCAATGCCTCGTCTGGTGACAAAACTGCCCTGTTTTGCTGACAAAATAAAACCACTTCGATGAGAGGTCTAGAGCTTTTTCCAGCAAACTTGAAGTGACAGAGTGTCAGTGTAGATGCTGCTGTTCATTATATCACCATAACTGGCCTGTGCCAGTATCCCACAATGCCCTCTGTGAACTCGCCTGCCCTGCATTCCTGCTACAGAGCCATGGGGCCCTCCCCTTTCATCGCTCCAGGAAGTTCTGACAGCTGAGCCTGCTGCTCTGCTCCGGCAGCCAGGAGCAAATCACTGCCGTGGATGCTCTCTCCCGCCCTGCGAACACAGAGCAGGTGGTGGGAACTTCCTTACATGGGGGGGGCACCGGCATCCGAACTGTGACACCCCCAGGACACCTTCCTCGAGGAGGCTCTTACCTTCTAAACAGGGACGGCGGGTCTCTAGTAAATCATTAAAGGGAAGGAGAAAACTCAAAGAGGTTCCTCCTGGCGCTCATGTCCGTGAACCTGAATACTCTCTCAGTCCTCAAAGAGAGACCTGGAGAGGAGACTTACTGAAGCAAAGCCACAGGGTCTCTGAGGTTTCCTGGCCCTCGCCCTGTCCTGCCTGGCTGATGTCAGCATCTGTCTGTGAGGTCACCACCTCCCACCACCTTTGACCAATAGTCTGAGGTCCTGCAAAAGGCCTTTGTGATGTCACTGCCTGTCACGGACTCACAGATCGTGCCCACTCTTGGCCCGTGCGGTCCATGGGGGTGCCCCTTCAGTGCGACAGCCCTTCACGGGGTCCACTCTCTCTCGGTCAGGCCCCCACCTCCTGGAGCCGCACCTCTCTGAGCCTTAGCACGTCTGTCTCGCCAGGCCCCTCAGGAGTCCACGCGCTCTGGACCCCTGGGCCTCCTCACCCCGAAGGGATGATGCCCCTGTTCGCTAAACCGGAGTGACTCTCAGCCAGCATAAAACAGGAGGGTTTATTGAGAGTTGAACACAGCACAGGAAACTCTCAGGGCCTCAGGCCTGGCCTCTCACAATAACAGCACATCCCAGTCCTTGCAGCCAGGTGGGCTCTGCCGGCTTCCTCGCCAGCCCCGAGCCCCGCTGCTTCCCAGCTGGGCCTCTGATATCCACTGACCCTATCAGCCTTAACTCCCAAACTTTGAGTAACTCCATTATCAGTGCCAGTGAGTGTAATTTAAACCATAAGAAAAACTACACTGGGCTGACCAAAGGTCCACCTAGCTCTGCATTTTATCTTCTGACAGTAGCCAATACTCAGGTGCTCTACATCTCAACAAGGCACCACTAGAGCTGAACTCCAGCATCTCCTGCTAGGAAACAGGCACTTTAACCAGCTAAGCCATGGTGCCTGCCTGTGGCTAAAGTAAGTGTCTGGCTCACACCTGACTCTCAGCATCCCCTGGCCCCACGTAAGAGCCGCAGGGGTGTGTGTGTGTGTGTGTGTGTGTGTGTGTGTGTGTGTGTGTGTGTGTGTGTGTGTGTGTGTGTGTGTGTGTGTGTGTGTGTGTGTGTGTGTGTGAGAGAGAGAGAGAGAGAGAGAGAGCCAAGCTCCACCTATGTGCATTGTCTTTCTCCAGGTAAACAGGGTTGCCTGGGCCTCCTCTCCTCTCCGGGTCCTCTCTGCAGCCCATTTTATTCCCACTGGCCAGAACCGGCTGTGACTCCTGAGCTGGGTCTCCGGATGACCAGGTCACCAGTCGCTGGGGTCTCCATCCTCCAGGCCATCAGCCGGGTCCCAAGTCCCTCTCCGATCCTCTGTAACAACAAACTCCCTCTCCCTTCCCCTCGTTAAACCAGTAACACCTGGGGACACTGAGTCCCACTCCTGTGCATGTGAACTACTGGAAAACACAGAAAACCCCAAGAAAATCCTCCACTTCGTCACAGAGCCCAGCACCTCTCCTCCTCTGGGCACCTAGAGCAGAGGCAGCTGGTGCTGACGGCTCCAAGGGAAGGCTTAAAGCCACAGAGCAGCCGAGGGCAGGGCAAGAGGAGGGCAGGCCCATGCCTATGTGTGGCCTTCAGACAGGCACAAAAACACCCAGCCAGGCTGCTCCTGCCGTGCCAAATACCAGGGGCGGCTCTAGCAAGCCCCAAGCACGGCAGCACGCCGCAGGGTGCGCCTGGCGGTCGCCGGTCCCGCGCCCGTGGACCTGCTGCAGACGTGCTCGCGGAGGTTCCGCTGGTCCCATGCCTCCGGAGGAGCATCCGCAGGGACCCCTGTGGACGTTCCACCGTGGCCACCTGCCACCCACCCACCGAAAGGAATAGTGCCCCCCCCGCCAGCCCGCCCCAAGCACGTGCTTGCCTTGCTGGGGTCTGGAGCCGGCCCTGCCAAACCCCCACTGAAGGCCACCCACAGACCAGCATGCAGGGCAGCTGCTGATGCTCTGTGGCCATTATCGAAGACGGTAGGAAAGCAGGGCCAGCCCCCTTGGTGGCGCCTCACTGCTCCCACTCCAGGTGCTCACTTTGGCAGTGGGGCAGGAGATTTTACCCCAAGAGGCTTTTCCCCAGCTGGCGAGAAGCAGAGAAACACCCAGGCTCCCAAGGTGCTATGTAGCAACCCCCGTCCAGCACAGGGACAGGCGCACACTTGGAAGAGGGAAACTGCTCCACACGCTAGCCCGGGCAGCCGCCCATTTTCTTTGGCAAGTCAGGAAGGGCAAAGGTGAGACTGGAAGCACCTGGGGCTCATGCCCCAGCCTTTGTGACACCCAACCCCAACTCTTCCCGGGCTCTAGCTGAAGTTAGAGCATTGGCCTGAGCGGCCAAGAAGAGGTTCCAGCCCTGAAGGGAGCAGGACTTTCAGCCCAAAGGTAAAACTGCACAAGCACAACCACGAAGGGACTGAACCTCAATCGCCTGATCCAAGTCAGGCGCCTTATCCATTAGGCCACGTGGTCAACATGGGGTCAGGCTTGTGTTGGTGTTGGCTGGATTTGTGCGGGTGTTGTGTGTGTGTGGCTGGATTCGCATGCATGTGTTCATGTAAACAGTGTGTGTGTGTGTGTGTGCTCTGCTGCCTTCTGCGACACGACAACCCCGTTTCTCCGTTTGTCACAGCCCCATACCGTCGACCCGGTGGTGATTTCCCCATCTTACAAGGGCTGGCTGGCCTGACCTTTCTCCCCTCTGTGGAGTGTGGCGGGGGCTGCAGCTCACCCCCTATGGGGCAGGAGTGCCAAGGTGCGGTGTGCTGGGCTCCAATGCACCTGGAGAGCAGCTCAGGTGAGGAAGGGCAGGGCCTGTGGTGTTCGTTGTGCGTTGCCTGGTGCTGGGCCATTGCACAATCCCCAGCCACGCCGCACAGTGCACCCCGAGAGGGAGTGGGGGGCCAAGCAGATGATCCAACACGAGGGGATCATTCTCATGGGTAGCTGTCCAGTGGCAGTGAGTTCCACAGGCCTCGGCACATGCTGTGTGGGGCAGGAGGTCCTTGTATTTGGAGCAGTGGGAGTGAACTGCGTGCAGTTGTGTCTCTGAGCACGATTGTGAATATTGTGGTGGGGGGGGAGTGATTGTGAGTGTGGCTGGGGGTGTGATTGTTTCTCTCTTTGGGGTTGGGCTAGCATGTCCCTGTGGGTGTGTTGTGTGTGAGTGTTCTTGGGATTGTGTGAGTCCCTTTGTGTGTGTGTGTGTGTGTGTGTGTGTGTGTGTGTGTGTGTGTGTGTGTGTGTGTGTGTGTGTGTGTCACTTGCTGCAGGATACAAAATCCTGCAAAGCCACCACACACACAGAGTGGGGCTCAGCCCCACCAGCAGGAGGCAGCAGGGACACACACGTCTCTCCTGGGCCAGCGTGGACAATTTCCCATCACGACCCGGCACAGTGCTGGTGCCCCCACACGGGGGTGGGCAGTGACCGAGGGGGGCGGGGCCAGGGCTTTGGGTGTATGGGGCGGGGTAAGGCTTTGGGGAAGGGGCGGAGCAGGGCTTTAGGGGCAGGCACAACGCGGGCGGGGCTTTGGGGCGGGCACAGCGGGCGGGGCTTTGGGGGCGGGCACAGCGGGGCTGGGGAAGGAGCAGGCCGGGGCGGGTCTGTCCGGGGTGTCGCTGTCCCTGCAGCGGGTGTTTAGAGCCGGCCCCCCGGGGGGGGGGGGCGGGGGGGGGGGGGGGGGGCGCGGGCTTTGGGGCGGGCACAGCGGGGTGCTGGGGAAGGACTCATTCCGGCCGGGGCGGGTCTGTCCGGGGTGTCGCTGTCCCTGCAGCGGGTGTTTGGAGCCGGGCTCCCGGGCAGGGGCGGGCGGGGGCAGCGGGAGTCGGGGTGACTCGCGGCCGGTGCCTGGGCCCAGCGGACCCACCCGGACCCGCTCACACCCAGCCGGGGGTTACAAGGGGCGCCGGGAACATCCCGCGGGGCGGACACGGGATCCAGCCCCGGCAGAGCCAGACCCGGCCCCGCCCCACCAGCCGCTTTGTGCGGGGGAAGGCGAAGCGGCGCAGCACGTTCCTGCGCGGGGCAGCGTCACACCCTGCACCGGGGGGGGGGGGGCGGGGCGGGGATGAGGAGTTGCGCTGGGGAGGTGTCAGGTTGACCCAGGGACCCGCCCTCACCTGGGCTGGAGGACGGCGGCGCCCCGGGCAGGCTGGGAGTTGAAGTTCCTGGCTCGTCTCAGAGCGGAGGTGACGGCAGGTTGCTCAGGCAACGCCCCCTCCCGGTGCACTCTGGGAAGCGTAGTTCTCTCTCTCTCTCTCTTACACGCGACCTTCTATTGGAGGAGGGGCCGTAACTCGTCACTTCGCCGCGCCCCTCCCCGCTCCCTGATTGGCGGAGAGAGCGCGGGACAGAGACTCGGCGCGTGGGGGGAGGCGCCGGTTCCCTCGGCCCCAGGCTTCGCTGCCCCCCCCGCTCCGGGCGCGCGCTGCGATCGTTGGGCTTCGAATCCCGCTCGCGGCCAGGGGCGGTCCCGGAGCGGGGGAGGGGGCTGGGCTGCTGCGCTCTGTCCTCTCCTTATGCCGCCCAGGTGGTGGGGAAGGTGACCTGGAGGCAGGGAGCCCGATGTCGCTCCTTGCTCCCCTCACAGCCCCTAGGGGCACAGCCCAACATTGGGAGCAGTAGCTACATATGCGAGTTGCACTTTAATGATACAGAGATTGCCCTAAAGCACTTTATATTTCACAGTGTAAATATTTGTAATAAAACTATATATAGTGAGCACTGCACACGTCGTATTCTGTGTTGTAACTGAAATCAATATATTGAAAATGTAGAAAAACAAAATATAATCCCGTAATTTTAAATTGGTATTCTATTGTTTAACGGTGCGATTAAAACAGATTAATCATGATTTTTTTAAGTTAATGGCGTAAGTTAACGGCAATTAATTGCCAGCCCTAGATTTGAATGTTTCTGTCACATGCAGGACAAGCTGGAATATCCGTGTGCAGAGAAAGAGCCTGGGGGGAATTGTGCTGTGAAATTATTTCCTGTTCTGACATGTCCCCAGTTGCCTTTTTTGCCCTAACAGGCTGCAGTGCAACATCCATGTTTTGCTCCAGCTCATTCCGTCCTCCCAGGGGCCGGGAAGGGAAATGGCTGCGGTGGAGCCAGTTGAGGAGGGATGATCAGGGAGTTGCTGGCGGGTTCCCTTGGCGGGGAGAAAGGGCAGTAAATACATAGGGGGTGGGAACTTCCAGGAAGGTTGGTCTGGGTGGGAGAGGGCAGGAAATTCCCAGGGTGGGGGACAGGGAGTGACTAACCTGCTGGGATTTGTTTACTGTGAGGCTCCAGCATTTCTCAAGTGTGGCCACCAGGGGCTTTTATTGTGGCCACAGGCTCCTGGGCTGTAATTGAGGGGGAGTCAGGGGCAGCAAAGCAGCGGCTCTTTCCCCCGGGCTGCCTGCAGGGGCTGGTCCCTACCCCCTTCCGGAGTCATAAACACTGCAGGAGCAGGCAACCAGTGGGAGTTCCCCACCTCCCCACGTGCGGTGGGGCTCAGGCTTCAGGCTTCTGCTCTGGGATGGTGGGCGACAGGCCCAGTCAAGATACATGGAACATAGGCTGGGTGGGGAGAAGTCTGTGTAACTCATCCAGTTATTGATATACATGTGACCTCGAATATTGCCAATCTGTGTGTGTCCCCCCCACACACACAGAACCCCCCCCCCGCCCCCAACCAACCATCTCCCAAACAGACCCTCAGTCTGGAAAGCATTCATCCCTCATATTGTTGAAAAGACTCACAGCAAACAGAAGAATCTCAGCTTTTAAATCAATCCACCAGCAAGCAGGGCGGCTCCAGACCCCAGCGCCAAGCAGGCGCGTGGGCGGCGCGTTGTTGGGGCAGGGCGGTATTTGGCTCGGCGGACCTTCCGCAGTCATGCCTGCGGAGGTCCACCGGAGCCCGGGACGAGCAGACCTGCCGCAGGCAAGACTGCGGCGGGTCCCCTCTTCCCGCGGCTCCACTTGAGCTCCCACAGGCATGCCTGCGGCGGGTGCGCGGGTCCCGCGGCTCGGACGGAGCTCCCGCAGGCCTGCCGGCGGATGCGCCCCCCGAGCCGGGACCAGCGCCCCCGCCGCAGACACATCAGCCCCGGCCACGGACGGGAAGGGCGGCGCGGCGCACCGCCCTGCTTGGGGCGTGTAATTTCTAGAGCCACCCCTGCCAGCAAGACAAAGAAACTCACATCTGTAGACTCAGAAAACACTCCCAAGAAATTTTAACAATATGTTGTTATGAAGAAACCAAAGTGCTAAAGAGGCCTGATTTTTCAACTACTTTAAATTTTTTTTCTCAAATCAGCATCTTTAGAGTGAAACTTTTTCTGCTTTTCTAACCAGACAATTCTCCCCAAAAGAAGAGAGACTGGTCCTGGAGACACTGCAATACCAGGTCAATGCATGGGGTGGACAGAGCAAGCTCCTATTCCATCCCCTTGTTTCAAAAATAAATTTAACATACAGTCCTCCAACAAAGGACCTATCAGATATTAAACTGATAAGAACAGATATAACTTAGATAATATTTTTTACCTCAAGGTTCCCCAGACACAGATAAGGTTTTCATCTCGAGGCCAAAAGACCAAAACATCAAGACATTTGATCACAGCCTTGAAGAGACCAAGAGACTACTCACCCCCTCTGAGCTCAAAAAGCCAAGAAGCAAATTTAAAGTTTATTAGAGCATATTTAAAATAAACGATACAAAATGTTTGAAGAGTCAGTTATTGTGTCATTGGGGGTAGGATACAGGCTGTAGGGGGATATTAGCGTTTGGGTATTGGACGGCACATACATATACACAGTCTGTCATGTCCCCAATGCGGGGTATATGGTGGGTGAGTTCAAGGTACAGACAACAAGCAGTGAGGGTACATCACTCATACAAACAGGTTATGGATAGTCATGAGCACAAATAAATGAACCAAATGGGTAATGATGATAGGATGATCCTCACAGGGCAGAGTTCAGTGTGGTTGGTTTAAGGCTCAAAAAATAAAGTCTAACAGGGGAAGTTTACAGGTCATTTCAGCCTTATGGGTGCGTGAAATCATGCCGGCTTACTCTTTGCATTGATGGTGGGCCGTGACGTACTCTGTGTAAATATCTCTGAACCAGATCTTAGCTCCTACATTTGATCTTAGCTCCAAGGAGCCGAGAAACAATGCTAAGAGTCTCAAATGCTAGGCAGCCGCTCTTCCCCCACTGCTTTCTACTTCAGCACGAGGAGCTCCCAGACACGCACCAAACACCATTCACAAAACTTTGATAACTAGGTAACTCGAAGTGATGATCACTTCCCCGAAATGACTCCACTGGAAGAATTCAAAGCAAGAGCCCTTAACACACAATTCTGTTCAAAGACAGAGAAGTCTTTCACCCTCCTTCCTCTTGCTGGTTTCCTGTACACTCCTAATTTGCATAAACCCACCCACTGACCTGTGACTAACAATCTCTCACTTTTACTCTTACAGCAAAACAGGCCAAAGAAAGCCTATGCAAGCGCTATCCCGCAGCCCCAATGCTCTTTTCTGCTCCTTCTCAAACGTACAGTTATCAGGCACACATAAGATAGTTTTGCTCCATACCAGTCCAGTTCCTTGCTGTTTCTTGTCTAACCACTGCACACACATGGTATAACCCTACCCTGAGCTGATTCCCGACTTTTGTGCTCAATACAGGAAAACGAGAATTGAGAGAGAAGCTGTGCAGGGAAGTCTTCCTCAACTTGCACTCCACTCCCCAAGGGCCTTTCGGGGTCTTCTATGGACTTCAGGTTCCATTTGATTGCCAAGGTTTGTGGTCTTATTAATTAGCCATCTCCTAATGCAAGGATGCTGCATGTCAGACTAAAGATCGATTTTCCAAAAGAGCTGAGAAACAGAACTAAAGCTGAGCACGAGGTGTTACATTTCCATGAGCATCCAGAATCTGACTGTGCCCTGGCAAGTTCAATGCTTCCGAAAGAAACCGGAAAATAAGGAGCCCATCAGGTCCCCCTGCTAGCACCCAGATCTAGTCAATCTGCTGGAAAATAAGGAAAAGGTGATGAATAAAGAAGTCAGGAAATAACAAGGAAATGAAGAGGTTTGTCGAACGGGTTTCTGTCCAATTTACCATCTTCTCAGCTACCAATCAAAGTTAAAGACCTAAAGTCGACCTATCGGCATAAGTACAGATGGTTGGATGGAAGTTAAAAGGAGCTGCTGTGGCAAGTGTTAGGAGCCTGCAAGCAACATGCAGACCGTTTAAAAACACTGCAATTAGAGGCTGTGACAAAGTTCCTCCTCTACCTTGGTGTGTCCTGCGCTTATTAGCAGATTTGCTCACCTCAGTGATCTTCCCCTCTGGTGGAACCCACAGTCTGGGTCACCTCCTCCTGTGTCTGATCAGGAGTTGGGAGGTTTGGGGGGAACCCAGGCCCACCCTCTACTCCGGGTTCCAGCCCCAGGGCCCTGTGGATTGCAGCTGTCTATAGTGCCTCCTGTACCAGCTGCATGACAGCTACAGCTCCTTGGGCTACTTCCCCCTGGCCTCCTCCAAACACCTTCTTTATCCTCACCACAGGACCTTCCTCCTGGTGTCTGATAACACTTGTACTCCTCAGTCCTCCAGCAGCTACACCCTCACCCTCTCCCTCTCAGCTCCTTGCGCCTCTGTCTCCCAGCTCCTCACACGCACACCACAAACTCCTTTTTAAATCCAAGTGCCCTGAGTAGCTCTGCCTTGATTGGCTGCAGGTGTCTAATCCTCCTGTCAGGGGTGCGGAAAGCCCCAGGACGGGTGCAAAGAAGGTTTGGGCCCTAGGTGAAACTTCCACCTTGCACCCTCCCACCCAGCTAACCGCATCTGTCCGTTTCCCCCCTGCCCCGCCCCGCAGCTAACTCAGCCCCCACCCGGGAGCCCCTGCAGCAACTACTCCCCATCCCCGTGGCAGCTAATCCTGCCTGGGAGACTTCTCCCACCCCACCCCTGCCACGGCAGCTAACCCTGCCTGGGGAGACCTCCTGCGGACATGGGTGGCAAGTTTGTAAAAATTTTGGTGGTGCCCAGAACCCGCCCCAACTCTGCCCCCCAACTCTGCTCCCACCTGCCTAATGCTCTGGGAGGGGCTCGGGAGGGAGGTCTGGGGTGCAGATCCTGGGCTGGGGATTAGGGTGCAGGAGGGGTGCAGGCTTTGGGATGGAGTTTGGATGCTGGGTGCAGGCTCTGGGCTGGGGCAGGGGTGGGTGTGCAGGAAGGGGTGAAGGGTGCAGGCTTTGGGACGAAGTTTGGGGTTGGGAAGGGGTATGTGGGAAGGGGGAGGGGTGCACCTTGTGGGGAGGGAGTTTGGGGATAGGAGGGAGTACAGGGGTGAGGGCTGTGGGGCTGAGGATGAGGGATTCATGATGCAGGAGGGGACTCAGGGCTGGGGCAGAGGATTAGGGTGCAGGGGGATGAGGGGTTCATCCTGAGGGGGGGGGCTCAGGGATGGGGCAGAGGATTAGAGCCCCAGAGGCAGCAGGATATGGGGGGGGGCGTAGGAGAGGGGATGGCAGAGGAGACACCCATCTCCATAGACCCCCAGAGGCAGGAAATGAGGGGAGAAGGGGGAGGGAGGGATCCAGCCCTATAGACCTGCAGGGGCAGGGAGATATTGGGGGCAGGAGGGGAGAAGGGGGGTTAGCAGAGACCCAGCCCGGGGTGCAGGGGAAATGGGCTGGTTTGGAAGGAACTGGGGAGGAGAAGAGACACAGGGCAGGACACATGTTGGGACAGGGAAACTGACTCACTCCGAATACACGCGGAGCAGGGCAGGGCGGAGGCAGATCATGCTGGTCCCAGGGTAATTTTGGGGGGTTCTGATGCCCCACTCAGCCGGGGGGCTCCCCTCTGGGCTGAGGAGACCTGGGGTGGGCGGGTGCCGGGGCTGGGTGTGTGTGTCCGGCTGGGGGAGCTGCCTGGGCAGAGGGACTGGACCTGGGGGGGCTGCAGCAGCCCCTGGCTTGACGTGGTTTTCATCACACCCAGGGGTTACAGTTGGTTCAGTGGCTCAGCACCCCCCACTATACAGATTGTTCTGGCACCACTGGCCTAGGCTCAGCGTCTAGTGCCCTTTGCCGCCCTGCTCAGGGCCTGCCTGGCTCTCCTAGAGCAGGGCGAGCGCCCAGCTCTCCTGGGGCAGGGCTGGCGAGAGCTCTGGACAGATACTAACAGTGCCGGGGAGCCTGGATGAATATTAGTGGGACAGAGGAGCCTGGAGCAGTTTTATCAGAGAGCAGAAATGAATCCTGAACACAGCGCTGGAGCTGCAGTGCTCGGGGTGTGGGCCTGGGTCTCCTGCACAGTCTCCCTGCACCCCCTCGTGGCATAACAAGTTCCCTGCAGAGAAGCAGAGGTGCGGGAACGAGAGCTGCGGCGGGTGCTGCAGCACCCCCATGTCTCACTGTGCAAAGCTCCAGGTGCTGTGGGAACAAAGCCGGCATTATTGTGCGATTCCAGAGAACCCCGGAGCTGTGCTACCCCTGTGCAGTGTGAGCGGGAATTGCACGTTTTCACAATGCTTGTGAACACCAGGGCCCGTGCAACCATTTGGGCAAACTAGGCGGCCGCCTAGTGGTTGGTGGCGCCTAATAGCCCCCTCAGGCGAGGAGGTGGAGCAGAGATGAGCTGAGGGGCGCGTGGGGAGGGCTGTCCCCAGTAACGGGGGATTGGGGGTGCACAGGGGAACCGCTGCCCACCCCAGCTCACCTCCACTCTGCCTCCTCCGCCGAGCACACAGCCCAGCTCTAATTCTCCTCCAGTCGGCGCCGCAAGCCTGGGCGGGGAGGAGAATTAGAGCGATGCCGGGGTGCTCAGTGGAGGGGGTGGAGCCGAGGTGAGCTGGGGCGGGCTCCCCAGGCAGGCTTAGCTTCCGCAGGCAGGGGCGGCAGGTTATATCTGTGTGCGGTGCCCGGGCTCCAGGAATATTCAGGGCTGGGGGCCCTGCTCCAGCAACATTTGGAGCTGGGTCTCTCCCCCGGCCCTGAGCCTCCCCAATGCCCCAAACCCTCATCCCCAGCCAGAGCCCTCATCCCCCTGCACCCTAATCCTCTGCCCCAGCCCTGAGCCCCCCCTGCGCAGCATGAACCCCTCATCCCCCCACACCCTAATCCTCATCCCCAGCCCTGAGCCCCCCCTGCGCAGCATGAACCCCTCATCCCCCCGCACCCTAATCCTCTGCCCCAGCCCTGAGCCCCCCCGCAGCATGAACCCCTCATCCCCCTGCACCCTAATCCTCAGCCCCAGCCAGAGCCCTCACCCCTGCACCCTAATCCTCTGCCCCAGCCCTGAGACCCCCTGCGCAGCATGAACCCCTCATCCCCCTGCACCCTAATCCTCAGCCCCAGCCCTGAGCCCCCCTGCGCAGCATGAACCCCTCATCCCCCCGCACCCTAATCCTCAGACCCCACCAGACCCCGCCTCCCCCGCACCCGAATCCGCAGCCCCCGCCCGAGCCCTCACCCCTGCACCCTAATCCTCTGCCCCAGCCCTGAGCCCCCCCGCAGCATGAACCTCTCATCCCCCTGCACCCTAATCCTCAGCCCCAGCCCTGAGCCCCCCCTGCGCAGCATGAACCCCTCATCCCCCTGCACCCTAATCCTCTGCCCCAGCCCTGAGCCCCCCCTGCGCAGCATGAACCCCTCATCCCCCTGCACCCTAATCCTCAGACCCAACCAGAACCCTCATCCCCCGCACCCTAATCCTCAGCCCCAGCCAGAGCCCTCACCCCTGCACCCTAATCCTCTGCCCCAGCCCTGAGCCCCCCCGCAGCATGAACCTCTCATCCCCCTGCACCCTAATCCTCAGACCCAGCCAGAGCCCCCCCCACAGGATGAACCCCTCATCCCCCTGCACCCTAATCCTCTGCCCCAGCCCTGAGCCCCGCAGCATGAACCTCTCATCCCCCTGCACCCTAATCCTCATCCCCAGCCCTGAGCCCCGCAGCATAAACCCCTCATCCCCCCGCACCCTAATCCTCAGCCCCAGCCAGAGCCCTCACCCCTGCACCCTAATCCTCTGCCCCAGCCCTGAGCCCCCCCGCAGCATGAACCCCTCATCCCCCTGCACCCTAATCCTCTGCCCCAGCCCTGAGCCCCCCCGCAGCATGAACCCCTCATCCCCCTGCACCCTAATCCTCAGACCCAGCCAGAGCCCCCCCCACAGGATGAACCCCTCATCCCCCTGCACCCTAATCCTCTGCCCCAGCCCTGAGCCCCCCCGCAGCATGAACCCCTCATCCCCCTGCACCCTAATCCTCATCCCCAGCCCTGAGCCCCCCCGCAGCATGAACCCCTCATCCCCCCGCACCCTAATCCTCAGCCCCAGCCCTGAGCCCCCCCGCAGCATGAACCCCTCATCTCCCCGCACCCTGATCCTCAGCCCCAGCCAGAGCCCTCACCCCTGCACCCTAATCCTCAGCCCCAGCCAGAGCCCTCATCCCCCGGCACGCTAATCCTCTGCCCCATCCCTGAGCCCCCGCAGGATGAACCCCTCATCCCCTGCACCCTAATCCTCTGCCCCAGCCCTGAGCCCCCACACACAGCATGAACCCTCATCTCCCGCACCCTGATCCTCAGCCCCAGCCCTGAGCCCCCCCACACAGCATGAACCCCTCATCTCCCCGCACCCTGATCCTCAGCCCCAGCCAGAGCCCTCACCCCTGCACCCTAATCCTCCGCCCCAGCCCGAGCCCTCATCCCCCTGCACGCTAATCCGCTGCCCCATCCCGGAGCCCCCCCCCCGCAGGATGAACCCCTCATCCCCCTGCACCCTAATCCTCTGCCCCAGCCCTGAGCCCCCCCACACAGCATGAACCCCTCATCTCCCTGCACCCTGATCCTCAGCCCCAGCCCTGAGCCCCCCCACACAGCATGAACCCCTCATCTCCCCGCACCCTGATCCTCAGCCCCAGCCAGAGCCCTCACCCCTGCACCCTAATCCTCAGCCCCAGCCAGAGCCCTCATCCCCCTGCACGCTAATCCTCTGCCCCATCCCTGAGTCCCCCCCCCGCAGGATGAACCCTCATCCCCTGCACCCTAATCCTCTGCCCCAGCCCTGAGTCCTCCTGCATCATGAATCCCTCATCCTCAGCCCCACAGCCCTCACCCCTGTACTCCCTCCTATCCCCAAACTCCTCCCCACAAGGTGCACCCTTCCCCCTTCCCACACACCCCTTCCCAACCCCAAACTTCGTCCCAAAGCCTGCACCCTTCACCCCTTCCTGCACACCCACCCCTGCCCCAGCCCAGAGCCTGCACCCAGCATCCAAACTCCATCCCAAAGCCTGCACCCTCCTGCACCCTAATCCCCAGCCCAGGATCTGCACCCCAGACCTCCTCCCGAGCCCCTCCCAGAGCATTAGGCAGGTGGGAGCAGAGTTGGGGGCAGAGTTGGGGGCGGGTTCTGGGCACCACCAAAATTTTACAAACTTGCCACCCATGTCCGCAGGAGGTCTCCCCAGGCAGGGTTAGCTGCCGTGGCAGGGGTGGGGTGGGAGGGAAGTCTCCCAGGCAGGATTAGCTGCCACGGGGATGGGGGAGTAGTTGCTGCAGGGGGCTCCCGGGTGGGGGCTGAGTTAGCTGCGGGCGGGGCAGGGGAAACGGACAGACGCGGTTAGCTGGGTGGGAGGGTGCAAGGTGGAAGTTTCACCTAGGGCCCAAAACTTCCTTTGCACCGTCCCCGGGCTTTCCGCACCCTGACAGGAGGATTAGACACCTGCAGCCAATCAAGACAGAGCTACTCAGGGCACTTGGATTTAAAAAGGAGTTTGTGGTGTGCGTGTGAGGAGCTGGGAGACAGAGGCGCAAGGAGCTGAGAGGGAGAGGGTGAGGGTGTAGCTGCTGGAGGACTGAGGAGTACAAGTGTTATCAGACACCAGGAGGAAGGTCCTGTGGTGAGGATAAAGAAGGTGTTTGGAGGAGGCCAGGGGGAAGTAGCCCAGGGAGGTGTAGCTGTCATGCAGCTGGTACAGGAGGCACTATAGACAGCTGCAATCCACAGGGCCCTGGGGCTGGAACCCGGAGTAGAGGGTGGGCCTGGGTTCCCCCCAAACCTCCCAACTCCTGAACAGACACAGGAGGAGGTGACCCAGACTGTGGGTTCCACCAGAGGGGAAGATCACTGAGGTGAGCAAATCTGCTAATAAGCGCAGGACCCACCAAGGTAGAGGAGGAACTTTGTCACAGCCTCTAATTGCAGTGTTTTTAAACGGTCTGCATGTTGCTTGCAGGCTCCTAACACTTGCCACAGCAGCTCCTTTTAACTTCCATCCAACCATCTGTACTTATGCCGATAGGTCGACTTTAGGTCTTTAACTTTGATTGGTAGCTGAGAAGATGGTAAATTGGACAGAAACCCGTTCGACAAACCTCTTCATTTCCTTGTTATTTCCTGACTTCTTTATTCATCACCTTTTCCTTATTTTCCAGCAGATTGACTAGATCTGGGTGCTAGCAGGGGGACCTGATGGGCTCCTTATTTTCCGGTTTCTTTCGGAAGCATTGAACTTGCCAGGGCACAGTCAGATTCTGGATGCTCATGGAAATGTAACACCTCGTGCTCAGCTTTAGTTCTGTTTCTCAGCTCTTTTGGAAAATCGATCTTTAGTCTGACATGCAGCATCCTTGCATTAGGAGATGGCTAATTAATAAGACCACAAACCTTGGCAATCAAATGGAACCTGAAGTCCATAGAAGACCCCGAAAGGCCCTTGGGGAGTGGAGTGCAAGTTGAGGAAGACTTCCCTGCACAGCTTCTCTCTCAATTCTCGTTTTCCTGTATTGAGCACAAAAGTCGGGAATCAGCTCAGGGTAGGGTTATACCATGTGTGTGCAGTGGTTAGACAAGAAACAGCAAGGAACTGGACTGGTATGGAGCAAAACTATCTTATGTGTGCCTGATAACTGTACGTTTGAGAAGGAGCAGAAAAGAGCATTGGGGCTGCGGGATAGCGCTTGCATAGGCTTTCTTTGGCCTGTTTTGCTGTAAGAGTAAAAGTGAGAGATTGTTAGTCACAGGTCAGTGGGTGGGTTTATGCAAATTAGGAGTGTACAGGGAAACCAGCAAGAGGAAGGAGGGTGAAAGACTTCTCTGTCTTTGAACAGAATTGTGTGTTAAGGGCTCTTGCTTTGAATTCTTCCAGTGGAGTCATTTCAGGAAGTGATCATCACTTCGAGTTACCTAGTTATCAAAGTTTTGTGAATGGTGTTTGGTGTGTGTCTGGGAGCTCCTCGTGCTGAAGTAGAAAGCAGTGGGGGAAGAGCGGCTGCCTAGCATTTGAGACTCTTAGCATTGTTTCTCGGCTCCTTGGAGCTAAGATCAAATGTAGGAGCTAAGATCTGGTTCAGAGATATTTACACAGAGTACGTCACGGCCCACCATCAATGCAAAGAGTAAGCCGGCATGATTTCACGCACCCATAAGGCTGAAATGACCTGTAAACTTCCCCTGTTAGACTTTATTTTTTGAGCCTTAAACCAACCACACTGAACTCTGCCCTGTGAGGATCATCCTATCATCATTACCCATTTGGTTCATTTATTTGTGCTCATGACTATCCATAACCTGTTTGTATGAGTGATGTACCCTCACTGCTTGTTGGCTGTACCTTGAACTCACCCACCATATACCCTGCATTGGGGACATGACAGACTGTGTATATGTATGTGCCGTCCAATACCCAAACGCTAATATCCCCCTACAGCCTGTATCCTACCCCCAATGACACAATAACTGACTCTTCAAACATTTTGTATCGTTTATTTTTAAATATGCTCTAATAAACTTTAAATTTGCTTCTTGGCTTTTTGAGCTCAGAGGGGGTGAGTAGTCTCTTGGTCTCTTCAAGGCTGTGATCAAATGTCTTGATGTTTTGGTCTTTTGGCCTCGAGATGAAAACCTTATCTGTGTCTGGGGAACCTTGAGGTAAAAAATATTATCTAAGTTATATCTGTTCTTATCAGTTTAATATCTGATAGGTCCTTTGTTGGAGGACTGTATGTTAAATTTATTTTTGAAACAAGGGGATGGAATAGGAGCTTGCTCTGTCCACCCCATGCATTGACCTGGTATTGCAGTGTCTCCAGGACCAGTCTCTCTTCTTTTGGGGAGAATTGTCTGGTTAGAAAAGCAGAAAAAGTTTCACTCTAAAGATGCTGATTTGAGAAAAAAAATTTAAAGTAGTTGAAAAATCAGGCCTCTTTAGCACTTTGGTTTCTTCATAACAACATATTGTTAAAATTTCTTGGGAGTGTTTTCTGAGTCTACAGATGTGAGTTTCTTTGTCTTGCTGGCAGGGGCGGCTCTAGAAATTACACCGCCCCAAGCAGGGCGGTGCGCCGCCGCCTTCCCGCCCCGTGGCCGGGCAGAAGTGTCTGCGGGTGCGCTGGTCCCGGCTCAGGAGCATCCGCAGGCTGGCGTGGGGGCGCTCCGTCCGTGCCGCGGGACCCGCGCACCCGCCGCAGGCATGCCTGTGGGAGCTCAAGTGGAGCCGCGGGAAGAGGGGACCCGCCGCAGTCTTGCCTGCGGCAGGTCTGTTGTCCGGGCTCGTGGACCTCCCGCAGGCATGACTGCGGAAGGTCCGCCGGAGCCAAATACCGCCCTGCCCCAACAACGCCGCCCCACGCGCCTGCTTGGCGCGCTGGGGTCTGGAGCCGGCCCTGCTTGCTGGAGGATTGTTTTAAAAGCTGAGATTCTTCTGTTTGCTGTGAGTCTTTTCAACAATATGAGGGATGAATGCTTTCCAGACTGAGGGTCTGTTTGGGAGATGGTTGGTTGGGGGGGGGGGGGGGTTCTGTGTGTGTGTGGGGGACACACACAGATTGGCAATATTCGAGGTCACATGTATATCAATAACTGGATGAGTTACACAGACTTCTCCCCACCCAGCCTATGTTCCATGTATCTTGACTGGGCCTGTCGCCCACCATCCCAGAGCAGAAGCCTGAAGCCTGAGCCCCACCGCACGTGGGGAGGTGGGGACCTCCCACTGGTTGCCTGCTCCTGCAGTGTTTATGACTCGAAGGGGTAGGGACCAGCCCCTGCAGGCAGCCCGGGGGAAAGAGCCGCTGCTTTGCTGCCCCTGACTCCCCCTCAATTACAGCCCAGGAGCCTGTGGCCACAATAAAAGCCCCTGGTGGCCACACTTGAGAAATGCTGGAGCCTCACAGTAAACAAATCCCAGCAGGTTAGTCACTCCCTGTCCCCCACCCTGGGAATTTCCTGCCCTCTCCCACCCAGACCAACCTTCCTGGAAGTTCCCACCCCCTATGTATTTACTGCCCTTTCTCCCCGCCAAGGGAACCCGCCAGCAACTCCCTGATCATCTGTGACGGTGCTGCCCGTGGGAGCCAGCTGAGGTCACTCAATCAGGGTGAACTGCACACCAAACGGGGCAGACAAACCCCAAATGCTGGTGGTTATTCCAATACTTAGATTTACCAACCAGCACAAAACAGCTTCTACAGCACCTCACTGGTCACTTAGAAGTCCAAACCCCGCAGTTCCCTTAAAGTGCCCAGCCTCAGGCCTCCGTCCAGACACACCTGTCAGATATGATGATGATTCCTAAGAATCTTACTTCATCATATAAAAGAAAAGGTTCTTCCAATCCCAAAGGATCAGCCACATACCCAGGTCCAATTATAACTTAGATCTTACCCAAAATACACGCTATAGCCAATTCTTATTAACTAAGCTAAAATTTATTAAAAAAGAAAAGAGAGAGAGTGTTGGTTAAAAGATCAATACACAGACAGACTTGAATTCAATTCTTGAGGTTCAGACACAGCAGAGATGAGCTTGTAGTTGCCAAAAGTCCTTTTAGAAATAGTCCATAGGTTATAGTTCAATTTCCATATTCAGGGTGGCTCCAGTCAATGACTGGGGATCTCAATCCTTGTGGCTTAAGGTTTCCCCCTCTTGAAACCCAAAGCAGATCTGAGATGAAGCAGGATCGTGTCCCAGGCTTCTTATACGTTTCCAGCAGCCTTTCGGCCTGAGAAAACAATAGGCTTAACTCCTTCTCCCAAACATCCTGGCAATTAGCACAGACTAATTTACCCATTAAACAGTTCAGATACAGGTTAGCACAACCTTCAAAGAGACACATAGACAATAATACTATTTTACTCAAGTATCATCATAAATGTTAATATTCCTTTTTTGATCTTTGAATTAAAACTATAGCAATAGACAAGACTTGTTTGCTTGCATCACAGGACCTGAGCAAACATCTCCCCTTCTACCTCTAACAATGCAGACTTGCATTTCAAAGCTCTAGTCATTTACATATCTTCCTAACCGTCCTCAAGGTTCACCCATGGGTCAGGTCAGTCTATGAGTTAATTAACTCTTTCTGGCCCTGCCATCTTTCAATGAGATATTGTATCACAGTCATAACGTCACACCCCCAACGCAAAATTGATGCAGGAAGGGATGACACAAACATCACTGACTGCATCCCAAAAGCTCCCCATCCTGGGTTTTGTCTTATTACAGCTTGCACTGGGTTAGAAGCCATGTTACTGTATAACAGAAATGGTTTACCCAACTCATGTTCAATAACATGATTGAATCTTTTTATGAACTCAAGGTAAAACTTACTTAGAACAATAGTGGATTGGATCTGCCCTGACACACCAGTAACCAAATCTGTCCTCAGCCGAAGCACAGACTGCTCACTCACAGAATTAGCATGGAGATGGTTCTGTTCCAACACCATTGTTTTTCCAACACGCTGGCCACACACAGCCACTTGGTTATGGGGCTGCTCAACTTTCTTAACAGCTCTTACTCCATCTGAGACCTTTTCAAAGCTGCCCACACTGGATCTTTCACAAGGAAAGTCAGTGGATCCATTCACAACAGAAAATTTCTGGCTGTTAGGAACTGAAACTTTCTTGATTAAATCACTTTCACACCCTTCAGTTGTACCAAACTGCTTGCACAGATTACCAGGAGGATTTCTCTCCTTAGCAGCTTCTTTAAGCAACAATTTACCTTTCACAGAAATTCTGCTCTTACCCTCTTCACCCAGGGCTTGCTCTAAAGGAACACTTCCCTGAGCAACCACA
This sequence comes from Mauremys reevesii, assembly GCF_016161935.1. NCBI lineage: Eukaryota > Metazoa > Chordata > Testudines > Geoemydidae > Mauremys > Mauremys reevesii. Next base: position 12,673,829 of record NC_052639.1, read on the forward strand.
GACTCTTTCTGGGTTTTACTTACATTTATGATCACCTTTGGCCCTTCAGGCAGATTTCTACACAATTCCCTTTTAGGCAAACTCATAGACTCACTAGATAAAAGGTTAGAGGTTTTCTCCTTCCCTCTGCAACTTTCCTCATAGTCACTGGCAACTTGCATGTTGTCAGGCTCAACACCCACAAGTTCAGGAATCTTTTCCTTCTTGTTACAAGTTGTTAGACTGTCAGTCGGTAACACAATTAAATCACCTTCATGCTCTCCTTGTGCCCTGGCTGGGGTATCACTCTGATTAGACAGAGTTGCTACACCCTTTTCCAACCACACATTAGCAACTGGCAAACTACGAGCACCAGAATTGTCTGGTCTCTGGGATTTTGCTATGACACTAACTGGATGCAACCTAGTTACAGTGCCATTCTCCCCAGCAGACACAAACTCAGGATCATTCCCTTCCTGGGCTTTAGCTGTATTTACAACCCACTCCGAGACAACTGAATCACCCTCAACCATCACAGGCTTAAAGGCCCCTTCTGTCTGCTCCACAGACACAGAAGAGCCGGAGACACCTTCTCCTTCACCAGGCACACAGCTTGGGATTTCATTTCCCTTGTCCCAGCACACAGGGCTGTTCACAGACAACTGCTTGGAGACCGAGGTAGCTTCCTTCATAGACAAGTCAATACCCTGACCGACACAGGCACATTCCCTTTACTGTCACATTTCTCCACACAGGAAACAGGTAAGGGACAGGGACACTCATCTTTCACTATCCCTTCCTTCCCAAACTGCTGGTTAGACAAAGCCATTAGCTCACAAGGCTGCCTAGGCTTATCCAGACTTTTCCTGCCAGGCACATTGCCACTCCCAACAGATAAACTGCTGTTTTTTTCACTACACTGAGCTACTTCCAGCAAACCACAGTTATTCTTTTCAGGTTTACTTTTACAAGCTGTACTAGCCACCAATCCATTACCCATCACAAATCTACCCTCTCCTTCCTCAGTTAGGGCTTCCACTTGAGTATTTACTTTAATTTGCTTTTGAGAAACATTTTCCTCACCCAGGAGATCTTTCTGCTCCTGATTTAACTTCAGATTTACTTCTGAGACATTAAACAGACATTCAGAAACTTCATTTACAGACACACTGCTTTCTGGCACAGACAAACAGCTATTACCCACCAGGTTAGAATCCCCCTCTCCCCAGCCATAGCAAAACTGGTTAAACACAGAAAACTGCCCAGAATAATACCACATATCAACATTGTTATAAACTGGACTTTTAAGAGGATACAGTTTCTGCTGTTCTTCCATTGCTTTTTTGACTTGGAGCCGAAGCCTGGCAGTTTCTTGTTGCATCTTCTGGGTCTCCTGTTCCAGCTCCTGTTGCCTCTGGCGAGCTTTCTCTTCAGCAGCCAGTAATTCCAGACGCCCCTTACGAGCTTTTTCTTCTCTCTCATCAGCCTCCTTCTTTCTTTCAGCAGCTTCTTTCTCTCTTTCAGCAGCTTCTTTCTCTCTTTCAGCAGCTTCTCTTTCTCTTTCAGCAGCTTCTTTCGAATTCAGCTATTTTTTGCCTTTCCAGCAATCGAAGATCTGCTAGTTTCTGTTCATGCTCCAGTTGCAGTTTATTTGCTGCCTTATTCATTCTAATTGTTTCTGCAGTTTCTACAGCATCAGGTAAGGGCCGTGCTCCTGCCTCCTGATCACTGGCCGTTAACAGATCTCTCATTTCTTGATTTGTAGCTTTCTTTCTAAAGCTTATCCCCTTTCCTGAACACAAATCTTCCAGGGCTTTTTTGTCAAGACCCTCATATGCTCTTTGCTCATCCATTGCAACTGCTCCTTAACCAACCAAACTCTCAATACCAAAATTCCAATTTGGATAGCGCGGGGTTCTGATCCAAAGCTTAATTGACCTGGTTCTGTGGATCCTGCCGACTACGCCACTGTGACGGTGCTGCCCGTGGGAGCCAGCTGAGGTCACTCAATCAGGGTGAACTGCACACCAAACGGGGCAGATAAACCCCAAACGCTGGTGGTTATTCCAATACTTAGATTTACCAACCAGCACAAAACAGCTTCTACAGCACCTCACTGGTCACTTAGAAGTCCAAACCCCGCAGTTCCCTTAAAGTGCCCAGCCTCAGGCCTCCGTCCAGACACACCTGTCAGATATGATGATGATTCCTAAGAATCTTACTTCATCATATAAAAGAAAAGGTTCTTCCAATCCCAAAGGATCAGCCACATACCCAGGTCCAATTATAACTTAGATCTTACCCAAAATACACGCTATAGCCAATTCTTATTAACTAAGCTAAAATTTATTAAAAAAGAAAAGAGAGAGAGTGTTGGTTAAAAGATTAATCTACAGACAGACTTGAATTCAATTCTTGAGGTTCAGACACAGCAGAGATGAGCTTGTAGTTGCCAAAAGTCCTTTTAGAAATAGTCCATAGGTTATAGTTCAATTTCCATATTCAGGGTGGCTCCAGTCAATGACTGGGGATCTCAATCCTTGTGGCTTAAGGTTTCCCCCTCTTGAAACCCAAAGCAGATCTGAGATGAAGCAGGATCGTGTCCCAGGCTTCTTATACGTTTCCAGCAGCCTTTCGGCCTGAGAAAACAATAGGCTTAACTCCTTCTCCCAAACATCCTGGCAATTAGCACAGACTAATTTACCCATTAAACAGTTCAGATACAGGTTAGCACAACCTTCAAAGAGACACACAGACAATAATACTATTTTACTCAAGTATCATCATAAATGTTAATATTCCTTTTTTGATCTTTGAATTAAAACTATAGCAATAGACAAGACTTGTTTGCTTGCATCACAGGACCTGAGCAAACATCTCCCCTTCTACCTCTAACAATGCAGACTTGCATTTCAAAGCTCTAGTCATTTACATATCTTCCTAACCTGTCCTCAAGGTTCACCCATGGGTCAGGTCAGTCTATGAGTTAATTAACTCTTTCTGGTCCTGTCATCTTTCAATGAGATATTGTATCACAGTCATAACGTCACATCATCCCTCCCTCAACTGGCTCCACCGCAGCCATTTCCCTTCCCCGGCCCCTGGGAGGACGGAATGAGCTGGAGCAAAACATGGATGTTGCACTGCAGCCTGTTAGGGCAAAAAAGGCAACTGGGGACATGTCAGAACAGGAAATAATTTCACAGCACAATTCCCCCCAGGCTCTTTCTCTGCACACGGATATTCCAGCTTGTCCTGCATGTGACAGAAACATTCAAATCTAGGGCTGGCAATTAATTGCCGTTAACTTACGCTATTAACTTAAAAAAAATCATGATTAATCTGTTTTAATCGCACCGTTAAACAATAGAATACCAATTTAAAATTACGGGATTATATTTTGTTTTTCTACATTTTCAATATATTGATTTCAGTTACAACACAGAATACGACGTGTGCAGTGCTCACTATATATAGTTTTATTACAAATATTTACACTGTGAAATATAAAGTGCTTTAGGGCAATCTCTGTATCATTAAAGTGCAACTCGCATATGTAGCTACTGCTCCCCCCAATGTTGGGCTGTGCCCCCCTAGGGGGCTGTGAGGGGGGAGCAAGGAGCGACATCGGGCTCCTGCCTCCAGGTCACCTTCCCCACCACCTGGGCGGCATAAGGAGAGGACAGAGCGCAGCAGCCCAGCCCCCTCCCCCGCTCCGGGACCGCCCCTGGCCGCGAGCGGGATTCGAATCCCAACGATCGCAGCGCGCGCCCGGGGGAGCGGGGGGGGCAGCGAAGCCTGGGGCCGAGGGAACCGGCGCCTCCCACCACGCGCCGAGTCTCTGTCCCGCGCTCTCTCCGCCAATCAGGGAGCGGGGAGGGGCGCGGCGAAGTGACGAGTTACGGCCCCTCCTCCAATAGAAGGTCGCGTGTAAGAGAGAGAGAGAGAACTACGCTTCCCAGAGTGCACCGGGAGGGGGCGTTGCCTGAGCAACCTGCCGTCACCTCCGCTCTGAGACGAGCCAGGAACTTCAACTCCCAGCCTGCCCCGGGGCGCCTCCGTCCTCTCCAGCCCAGGTGAGGGCGGGTCCCTGGGTCAACCTGACACCTCCCCGCAGCGCAACTCCTCATCCCCGCCCCGCCCCCAGAGAGCCCCGCCCCCCGGTGCAGGGTGTGACGCTGCCCCGCGCAGGAACGTGCTGCGCCGCTTCGCCCCTTCCCCCCCCCGCACAAAGCGGCTGGTGGGGGCGGGGCCGGGTCTGGCTCTGCCCGGGGGCTGGATCCCCGTGTCCGCCCCGCGGGATGTTCCCGGCGCCCCTTGTAACCCGCCCCCCGGCTGGGTGTGAGCGGGTCCGGGTGGGTCCGCCGGGCCCAGGCACCGGCCGCGAGTCACCCCCCGACTCCCGCTGCCCCCGCCCCGCCCCCTCCCCGGGGGAGCCCGGCTCCAAACACCCGCTGCAGGGACAGCGACACCCCCGGACAGACCCGCCCCCGGCCGGAATGAGTCCTTCCCCCAGCACCCCCGCTGTGCCCGCCCCCAAAGCCCCGCCCCCTCGCTGTGCCCGCCCCCAAAGCCCCGCCCCTGCCCCGCTGTGCCCGCCCCCAAAGCCCCGCCCCCCGCTGTGCCCGCCCCCAAAGCCCCGCCCCTCGCTGTGCCCGCCCCAAAGCCCCGCCCCTCGCTGTGTCCGCCCCCAAAGACCCGCCCCGCTGTGCCCGCCCCAAAGCCCCGCCCCCCGCTGCCCCCGCCCCCAGCCCCGGGGGCGCCCCGCTCTAAACACCCGCTGCAGGGACAGCGACACCCCCGGACAGACCCGCCCCCGGCCTGCTCCTTCCCCCAGCCCCCGCTGTGCCCGCCCCCAAAGCCCCGCCCCTCGCTGTGCCCGCCCCCAAAGCCCCGCCCCGCCGTTGTGCCTGCCCCTAAAGCCCTGCTCCGCCCCTTCCCCAAAGCCTTACCCCGCCCCATACACCCAAAGCCCTGGCCCCGCCCCGCCCCCTCGGTCATTGCCCACCCCCGTGTGGGGGCACCAGCACTGTGCCGGGTCGTGATGGGAAATTGTCCACGCTGGCCCAGGAGAGACGTGTGTGTCCCTGCTGCCTCCTGCTGGTGGGGCTGAGCCCCACTCTGTGTGTGTGGTGGCTTTGCAGGATTTTGTATCCTGCAGCAAGTGACACACACACACACACACACACACACACACACACACAAAGGGACTCACACAATCCCAAGAACACTCACACACAACACACCCAGAGGGACATGCTAGCCCAACCCCAAAGAGAGAAACAATCACACCCCCAGCCACACTCACAATCACTCCCCCCACACCACAATATTCACAATCGTGCTCAGAGACACAACTGCACACAGTTCACTCCCACTGCTCCAAATACAAGGACCTCCTGCCCCACACAGCATCTGCCGAGGCCTGTGGAACTCACTGCCACTGGACAGCTACCCATGAGAATGATCCCCTCGTGTTGGATCATCTGCTTGGCCCCCCACTCCCTCTCGGGGTGCACTGTGCGGCGTGGCTGGGGATTGTGCAATGGCCCAGCACCAGGCAACGCACAACGAACACCACAGGCCCTGCCCTTCCTCACCTGAGCTGCTCTCCAGGTGCATTGGAGCCCAGCACACCGCACCTTGGCACTCCTGCCCCATAGGGGGTGAGCTGCAGCCCCCGCCACACTCCACAGAGGGGAGAAAGGTCAGGCCAGCCAGCCCTTGTAAGATGGGGAAATCACCACCGGGGTCGACGGTATGGGGGCTGTGACAAACGGAGAAACGGTTGTCGTGCCGGCAGAAGGCAGCAGAGCACACACACACACACACAATTGCAAACATACATGAACACATGCATGAATCCAGCCACACACACACAAACACCCGCACAAATCCAGCCAACACCAACACAAGCCTGGGACCAGGGGAGCAGAGCAGGCTGGGGCTGGGTCACTCCACTTCCCGCAGGAATTAGCCAGCCCCCCATGTCCCACGATGGCCTGGGGCCAGCCCCCTTCTGCTTCCCCCCATGGAGGCCTGGGGCCCCAGCCTGCTCTGCTCCCCTGGCTCCCAAGCTTGGGGGAGGGGGAACTGCCCCACAGCACTCGCCGGCGGTGTGGCTGGGAGCCAGGGGAGTGGACCAGGCTGGGGCTGGGTCACTCCACTTACCATGCAGTGAGTGCAGGGGCAGGGGCCATGGGGAAGAGCCGGGCAGCCCCCTGCAGCAGCTCCCCTCCCCAGCTCACCTCCGCTCCACTTCTCCCGCCTCCCAGACTTGCGGTGCCAATCAGCTGTTTAGTGCGGCAAGCCTGGGAGGGGAGGAGAATTAGAGTGGGGGCAGCGTGCTCAGGGGAGAAGACGGGGCAGAAGTGAGCTGGGACAGGGAGCGGTTCCCCTGCACGCCCCCTCCCCCGTTACTTGCTGCGGGCAGCCCTCCCCCCGCACCTCCCAGCCCCCTGCCCCAGCTCATCTCCACTCCACTGCCCCCCCTGAGTGTGCTTTTTGGTGCCCCCAACCACTTGGCACCCTGGGCGGCCGACTAGTTCGCCTAGTGGTTGCACCGGCCCTGGCCACTGCCTGTCAGCAGGATTCCCCCTCCTCCTCCTCAGGGAGACTAAATCTCTGCACCTAGACAGCCGGTCCGTCCGCTGCACCTCAATCCCCCATGCCTGAGCCTCCCTGCCAAAGCCCTGCACCTGGCTCCAGAGAATTAAGTCTCACATCTCACTGGGAACTTGACTTTTTGTGCCCAGAGAGTCTTGGTCCCCCTCAGTAGCTGACCTGAGAAACACAGTGTCTGCAAAAGCAGCAAAGAGTCGTGTGGCACCTTATAGACTAACAGACGTATTGGAGCATGAGCTTTCGTGGGTGAATCCCCACTTCATTGGATGCATCAGTGTCTGCCTTTTCCAAAGAAGTGCCTGGAGGGCTTTTTTTTCTGTGTGACCACGTGGCCTAATGGATAAGGCGCCTGACTTCGGATCAGGCGATTGAGGGTTCGAGTCCCTTCGTGGTTGTGCTTGTGCAGTTTTACCTTTGGGCTGAAAGTCCTGCTCCCTTCAGGGCTGGAACCTCTTCTTGGCCGCTCAGGCCAATGCTCTGGCTTCAGCTAGAGCCCCGGGAAGGAGTTGGGGGTTGGGTGTCACAAAGGCTGGGGCATGAGCCCCAGGTGCTTCCAGTCTCACCTTTGCCCTTCCTGACTTGCCAAAGAAAATGGGCGGCTGCCCGGGCTAGCGTGTGGAGCAGTTTCCCTCTTCCAAGTGTGCGCCTGTCCCTGTGCTGGACGGGGGTTGCTACATAGCACCTTGGGAGCCTGGGTGTTTCTCTGCTTCTCGCCAGCTGGGGAAAAGCCTCTTGGGGTAAAATCTCCTGCCCCACTGCCAAAGTGAGCACCTGGAGTGGGAACGGTAAGAGGCGCCACCAAGGGGGCTGGCCCTGCTTTCCTACCGTCTTCGATAATGGCCACAGAGCATCAGCAGCTGCCCTGCATGCTGGTCTGTGGGTGGCCTTCAGTGGGGGTTTGGCAGGGCCGGCTCCAGACCCCAGCACGCCAAGCACGTGCTTGGGGCAGCATGCCGCGGGGGGCACTCTGCCTGTCGCTGGGAGGGTGGCAGGTGGCACCGGTGGACCTTCCACAGGCGTCCCTGCGGATGCTCCTCCGGAGGCATGGGACCAACGGAACCTCCGCAGGCACGTCTGCAGCAGGTCCACCGGAGCCGCGGGACCGGCGACCGCCAGAGCGCACCCTGCGGCGTGCTGCCGTGCTTGGGGCGGCGAAATTGCTAGAGCCGCCCCTGGTATTTGGCACGGCAGGGAGCAGCCTGGCTGGGTGTTTTTGTGCCTGTCTGAAGGCCACACATAGGCATGGGCCTGCCCTCCTCTTGCCCTGCCCTCGGCTGCTCTGTGGCTTTAAGCCTTCCCTTGAGCCGTCAGCACCAGCTGCCTCTGCTCTAGGTGCCCAGAGGAGGAGAGGTGCTGGGCTCTGTGACGAAGTGGAGGATTTTCTTGGGGTTTTCTGTGTTTTCCAGTAGTTCACATGCACAGGGAGTGGGACTCAGTGTCCCCAGGTGTTACTGGTTTAACGAGGTGAAGGGAGAGGGAGTTTGTTGTTACAGAGGATCGGAGAGGGACTTGGGACCCCGGCTGATGGCCTGGAGGATGGAGACCCCAGCGACTGGTGACCTGGTCATCCGGAGACCCAGCTCAGGAGTCACAGCCGGTTCTGGCCAGTGGGAATAAAATGGGCTGCAGAGAGAGGACCCCGGAGAGGAGAGGAGGCCCAGGCAACCCTGTTTACTTGGAGAAAAGACAATGCACATAGGTGGAGCTTGGGGCCGGGCAGGGGCGGCTCTACCTATTTGGCCACCCCAAGCAGTCATGCGCGGGAGGTGCCCCGGAGACCCGGGAGCAGCGGACCTCCCGCAGGCATGACTGCGGAGGGTCCGCTGGTCGCGCGGCTCGGCTGGACCTCCCGCAGCTGCGGACGGTTCGCAGGTCCGGCGGCTCCGCTTGAGTTTCCGCAGGCATGCCTGCGGGAGGTCCAGCCGAGCCACGGGACCAGCGAATGTCCGTAGCTGCGGGAGGTCCACTGGAGCCGCAGGACGAGCGCCCCCTCCGCAGTCATGCCTGCAGCAGGTCCGGTCGTCCCGGGCTCCGTGGACCTCCCGCAGGCATGACTGCGGCAGATCCGCCGGCCCAGCCTGCCGCCCCCCCGGGATAGGGCCGCCCCACGCGCGTGCTTGGCGTGCTGGGGTCTGGAGCCGGCCCTGGGGCTGGGGATATCAGAGGCCCAGCTGGGAAGCAGCGGGGCTCGGGGCTGGCGAGGGGAAGCCGGCAGAGCCCACCTGGCTGCAAGGGGACTGGGATGTGCTGTTATTGTGAGAGGCCAGGCCTGAGGCCCTGAGAGTTTCCTGTGCTGTGTTCAACTCTCAATAAACCCTCCTGTTTTATGCTGGCTGAGAGTCACTCCGGTTTAGCGAACAGGGGGCATCATCCCCTTCGGGGGTGAGGAGGCCCAGGGGGTCCAGAGCGCGTGGACTCCCTGAGGGGGCCCACGGCGAGAGACAGACGTGCTAAGGCTCAGAGAGGTGCGGCTCCAGGAGGTGGGGGGCCTGACCCCGAGAGAGAGTGGACCCCCGTGAAGGGCTGTCGCACTGAAAGGGGCACCCCCCATGGACCGCACGGGGCCAAGAGTGGGCACGATCTGTGAGTCCGTGACAGGCAGTGACATCACAAAGGCCTTTTGCAGGACCTCAGACTATTGGTCAAAGGTGGTGGGGAGGTGGTGACCTCACAGACAGATGCTGACATCAGCCAGGCAGGACAGGGGCGAGGGGCCAGGGAAACCTCAGAGACCCCTGTGGCTTTGCTTCAGCAAGTCTCCTTCTCCAGGTCTCTCTTTGAGGACTGAGAGAGTATTCGGGTTCACGGACGTGAGCGCCAGGAGGAACCTCTTTCGAGTTTTCTCCTTCCCTTTAATGATTTTACTAGAGACCCGCCGTCCCTGTTTAGAAGGTAAGAGCCTCCTCGAGGGAAGGGGTGTCCTGGGGGTGTCACAGTTCGGATGCCGGTGCCCCCCCCATGTAAGGAAGTTCCCACCACCTGCTCTGTGTTCGCAGGGCGGGAGAGAGCAGCATCCACGGCAGTGATTTGCTCCTGGCTGCCGGAGCAGAGCAGCAGGCTCAGCTGTCAGAACTTCCTGGAGCGATGAAAGGGGAGGGCCCCATGGCTCTGTAGCAGGAATGCAGGGCAGGCGAGTTCACAGAGGGCATTGTGGGATACTGGCACAGGCCAGTTATGGTGATATAATGAACAGCAGCATCTACACTGACACTCTGTCACTTCAAGTTTGCTGGAAAAAGCTCTAGACCTCTCATCGAAGTGGTTTTATTTTGTCAGCAAAACAGGGCAGTTTTGTCACCAGACGAGGCATTGCAGTGTGTGCACCAGCCACAAGCTGCCGACCGAGGGAGCGTTGTGTGTTTTTCAAACACCTGAGCAATATAATTGGGCTCAAATAACTGTGTAGTGCAGACCTGGCTTAGCTGGTTAAAGTACCTGTTTTGTAAACAGGAGATGCTGGGTTCAACTCCTAGTGGTGCCTTGTTGAGATGCTTTTAGAGCACCTGGTATTGGCTACTGTCAGAAGACAAAATACAGAGCTAGGTGGACCTTTGGTCCAGCCCAGTGTGGTTTTTCTTATGGTTTAAATTACACTCACTGGCACTGATAATAGAGTTACTCAAAGTTTGGGAGTTAAGAGCTGATAGGTCAGTGGTCCAAGCCCCTCGTGGATGATCCTCCTCTGGGACAGGGGCAGGTCTGGGCTCTTGCACCAAATGCTCATTGTGGCTGCCAGAATCTGTGGGCAGCTCATTTAGTTTGCACCGAGGGTTGAGTCCTTGATTCACACAACAAGGATAACAACCCTTTGTTTCTCCTGCCCCTGTAACATGGAGACTGGGAATCCAACACCAGCCACCAGTGATCATTTCGGCAAGCAACCCAACCTATTTCCAACATACTGTGAAATCCACATGCAGACTCATACACGAAACCTTGCAAGAAAATCTTCCTGAGGGGGTCTGAAGCACCTGCTGCTGGAGGGAAGGAGGGAGCTGCGGGTTGGGATTGAGGAGCAGCGTGAGGAGGGGGGCCTGTGGGTTGGGATTGAGGGGCACTGGGAATAGAGGGGACATGGGTTCGGGCTGAAGAGCGTCCTCATTTGGGGATCCAGCAGGACAGGGGAAGGCAGCAGGTGATTCTAATTCCTTAGGGATATTCTGTGTGTTTGCGTGTGCAGGGAAGGAACATGCTCTATGCCCAGAGGCCTTTATTCCTCCAGGCTGCAAGGTCAGAGGGGCTGTCAGGAAGTTGCCCCTTCAATCCCCCCCCACACAAAGGCCCTTCTTAGGATTTGCAAAATCCTGAAGAGAAAGAGTAACACCCGAAGAAGATTCCAGAAAATCAGATTTTTACAAAAATAGTGAGAAGTTTATTACCTGACCAGGGACTTGAACCCTGGACCCTCAGATTAAAAGTCTGATGCTCTACCAACTGAGCTAGCCAGGCTCACATAAAAAAACTTCAAGTTGGTGCAGAGGTGAAGCTAGTCAAGAAAAAATGAGGGGGAAACAATAGGGGAAACCTGCTGCTCTCTCTCTCTTCCCAGCCCTGGCCTGGCTGGGTATTAGTGCTGGTTAAAAAGACGGGAAAGTGTCGGTATCTACCAGCCATTCATAGCTGTACAAGACTCAGGCACAATACAGAGGTGCCCATCTGCAAGTGCCGAATGGTTGGATTGGCTAATGCAGCCTGTAGACGTCCAGGGCACGCTGGGATATACAGCCAAGTGTCCATCACCATCATCATTTCAAAGGGATAATGATAATGGTAGCAAGGTTCACAACTGACTCAGCAGTTGCATACAAAGGTGCACGTTTGGCAGTTACGTTGGCTCAGGTTGGCCACCCCGGTCTAGATGTAGAAGTTACAACATTTAAACAGGAAAGAGGGGCCAATTTCCCCATCATTTCCCACCTTTACATCCAAACACGATGAAGGTAGCAGATAGAGCCAGAGCAGGTTGTCTATGGGACCAAGTATATGCAGAGTCTCCTCGACAGAGGTTTGTTCAACCTGTTCTTAAAAACCTCTGAGGAGAGAGACACCACCGACGCCTTTGGGAGCCTATTCCAGAGCTTAACTGCACTCAGAGTCTGACATTGGTGAAGTAGGAGGCTGAGGCCTGGTCTACACTAGGCGTTTAAATCGGTTTTAGGAGCGTAAAACCAATTTAACGCCACAACCGTCCACACTAGGAGGCACCTTATATCGATTTTAATGGCTCTTTAAATCGGTTTCTGTACTCCTGCCCGACGAGAGGAGTAGCGCTAATATCGGTATTAACATATCGGAATAGGGTTAGTGTGGCCGCAATCGACGGTATTGGCCTCCGGGCGGTATCCCACAGTGCACCACTGACCGCTCTGGACAGCATTCTCAACTCGGATGCACTGGCCAGGTATACAGGAAAAGCCCCGCGAACTTTTGAAATTCATTTCCTGCTTCCCCAGCGTGGAGAGCTCATCAGCACAGTTAACAATGCAGTCTCCTGAGAATCGAAAAAGAGCCCCAGCATGGACCGCTCGGGAGGTACTGGATCTGATCGCTATATGGGGAGAGGATTCAGTGCTAACAGAACTGCGTTCCAAAAGACGAAATGAAAAAGTATTTGAAAGAATTTCTAAGGCTATGACGGATAAAGGCCACAGCAGGGACTCAGTGCAGTGCAGAGTGAAAGTTAAGGAGCTCAGACAAGCCTACCAGAAAACCAAAGAAGCAAACGGAAGGTGGGCAGGTCGAAAAACATGCCGCTTCTATGCTGAGCTGCATGCAATTTTAGGGGGCTGCGCCACAAGTACCCCACCCCTGACCGTGGATTCCGAGGTGGGGGTTGTAATCTCTGCCATGTCTGAGGATTATGCAGACGGGGAAGATGAAGAGGAAGAAGAAGAGGAAGACCTAGCAGAGAGCACACAGCACTCCGTGACCCCCAGCAGCCAGGAGCTTTTTATCACCCTGACGGAATTACCCTGCTCCCAGCCCTCACAAGCAACTATTCCAGAGAATGACGCCATGGAAGGGAGCTCTGGTGAGTGTACCTTTGCAAATAGCAAACAGTGTTTTTTAAGCAAGCCTTTTTTAATGATTGATTTGCCCTGAGGACTTGGGATGCATTCGCAGACAGTATAGTTACTTAGAAAAGTTTGTTAACATGTCCGGGGATTGAGAGGAAATCCTCCAGGGACATCTCGATGAAGCGCTCCTGTAGGTACTCCAGAAGCCTTTGCAGAAGGTTTCTGGGCAAGGCAGCCTTGTTCCGCCCACCATGGTAGGACACTTTACCATGCCATGCATGTAGCAAGTAATCAGGGATCATTGCGTGGCAAAGCATCGCAGTGTATGGTCCCGGGGACTGCTGGCATTCAAGAAGCATCCGCTCTTTATCTTGTTCTGTTATCCTCAGCAAAGTGATATCATTCAGGATAACCTGGTTAAAAATCAGGAATTTAAGTAAGGGGGGTGGCCATTTCTCTACTGGGTTCGTGGAATGCAGCAGCTTAAAAAAAACACTTTCCTGCACGTAGCGAAGCGGGGGGAGGGGAGGAGTGAAATGCCAATGATCTTTTCTGTTTGGTCACCGGCGAGGCGATCTTCCCCAAGCTACCGCACAAGCAGTGGGTGGGGGGGAGGGGGAAGGTTGTTGATTAGCAGGGAGCTAGCGTGGTATTAGCCATGCGTTGGGGGGGAGGGGTAAATCACTGAGACAGTGGCTTACCATGGCCGCATGCAAGCTGAATTCTGATGCCTGGACCTGATGTGTCTGTGAGATCTGTAACCCCAGAGCTGCAAGCAGTCACTATTAAGATGAAAAATGCGACCTTGTAGGGAAATCACATGTGCTAGGTGAATAGTGATGTTCACTGTGAAACAGTATAACCATTGTTCTGTAAAATGTATCTTTCTAAATATTTATCTCCCTCATGCAGCTGCAAATTTTTCAACCATCCCTCCTCCATCCCAAAGGCTAGCACAGATAAGGCGGAGGAAAAAGAAGACGCGAGATGAGATGTTCTCGGATATTATGGAAGTTACACGCAATGAAAGAGCTCATCTGAATGAGTGGAAGGACGTGGTTTCAAATTACAGGAAAGAGGCCAGTGAACGTGAGGACAGGAGGGACAACCGAGATGAGAGGTGGCGGCAGGAAGACCGGCAGGAAAATCAGCGGTTGCGGCAGGAAGATCCGCGGTGGCGGGATGCAACTCTGGGGCTGCTGCGTGATCAAACTGACATGCTCCGGCGTCTTGTGGAGCTTCAGGAACGGCTGCAGGATCACAGAGTGCCGCTGCAGCCCCTGTATAACCACCCTCCCCCCTCACCATGTTCCTTAGCCTCCTCACCCAGACGTGTAAGAACGCGTGGGGAGGCTCCGTGCACCCACCCACTCCACCCCCGTTGAAACCCAAACCAGAAGGATGTCGTTACAAAGAATAATTTTTTAATGGCCATATCCATCACTACATTCCTCCTCCCAAAGCACACCCTTACTTCTCTCCTCTTTTATAATGAATTAATAAAGAATTCATGCTTTTAAATGAGAGTGACTTTATTTGCATAAGTAAGCTGTACTCGAAGGGAGGGGAGTTTCTTACAGGGACTGAGTCAATCAAGGGTGTTGGGTGTTCATCAACAAACACATCAGTCACACTGTACCCTGGCCATTGATGAAGCTCATTTTCAAAGCTTCTCTGATGCGCACCGCTTCCTGGTGTGCTCTTCTAATCTCCCTGGTGTCTGGCTGCGTAATCAGCGGCCAGGTGATTTGCCTCAGCCTCCCACCCCGCCATAAAGGTCTCCCCTTACACTCACAGAGATTGTGGAGAATACAGCAAGCAGCAATAACATAGGGGACATTGGTTTGGCTGAGGTCTGAGCGAGTCAGTAATGTGCGCCAGCGAGCCTTTAAACGGCCAAATGCACATTCCACCACCATTCTGCACTTGCTCAGCCTGTAATTGAACAGATCCTGACCACTGTCCAGGCTGCCTGTGTATGGCTTCATGAGCCATGGCATCAAGGGGTAGGCTGGGTCCCCCAGGATAACGACAGGCATTTCAACATCCCCAACTGTTATTTTCTGGTCTGGGAAGTAATTCCCTTGCTGCAGCCGTTTAAACAGAGTAGTGCTTCTGAATACGCGAGCGTCATGAACCCTCCCTAGCCATCCCACGTGGATGTTTGTGAAACGTCCCTTGTGATCCACCAGTGCTTGCAGCACCATTGAAAAGTACCCCTTGCGGTTTACGTACTGGGTGCCCTGGTTCTCCGGTGCCAAGATAGGGATATGGGTTCCATCTATCGCCCCCCCACAGTTAGGGAATCCCATTGCAGCAAAGCCATCCACTATGGCCTGCACGTTTCCCAGAGTCACAACCTTTCGTAGCAGCAGCTTAGTGATTGCTTTGGCTACTTGCATCACAGCAGCCCCCACAGTAGATTTTCCAACTCCAAATTGATTCCCGACTGACCGGTAGCTGTCTGGCGTTGCAAGCTTCCACAGGGCTATCGCCACGCGCTTCTCTACTGTGAGGGCTGCTCTCATCTTGGTATTATGGCGTTTCAGGGCAGGGGCAAGCAAGTCACAAAGTTCCATGAAAGTGCCCTTACGCATGCGAAAGTTTCGCAGCCACTGGGAATCGTCCCACACCTGCAACACAATGCGGTCCCACCAGTCAGTGCTTGTTTCGGCCCAAAATCGGCGTTCAATGGATAGAATCTGCCCCATTACCATCAGGATCTCCAAAGCGCTGGGCCCGCGGTTTGAGAGAATTCTGTGTCTACGTCCTCATCACTGTCATCGCCGCGCTGCCGTATCCGCCTCTTACTCGCCTCGGTTCGAAGGTCCTGGTTCAGCATATACTGCACGAGAGTGCGCGAGGTGTTTAAAACATTCACGATTGCGGTATGGAGCTGAGCAGGGTCCATGCTTGCTGTGCTATGGCGTCTGCACGGTTCACTACAAAAAGGCGCGAAACGGTTGTCTGCCGCTTTCAGGGAGGGAGGGAGGGAGGGAGGGGTGAGGCTGTACCCAGAACCACCCGCGAAAATGATTTTTGCCCCATCAGGCACTGGGATCTCAACCCGGAAATGCCAAGGGGCGGGGGAGGCTGCGGGAACTATGGGATAGCTAGGGAATAGCTACCCACAGTGCAACGCTCCAGAAATCGACGCTAGCCTCGGACCATGGACGCACAACACCGATTTAATGTGTTTAGTGTGGACGCTAGCACTAGATTTTATAAGATCTGTTTTACAAAACCGGTTTATGCAAATTCGAATAGTCCCGTAGTGTAGACGTACCTCAGAGTTAGAAAGCTGTTCCCAGCATCTAACGTAAATCTCCCTGGCTGCAGATTAAGCCCATTACTTCTTGTCCTACCGTCAGTGGACATGGAGACCAATTGATCATCATCCTATTTATAAAGACCAAACTTTTCTCTCTGCAGTCATCTGTTAAATGGTTATTATCCCCTCTTCTTGCCTGGGGTAGAATGGAAGAGGAGGAAATTCTATTTGTTCTCTCTTCATGTTTTACTGAAGCTCAGAGAGGAAGGAACCTGATCTGCCTTAGATTGTAGAGCGGACAGAGAATTTATTTCATTTTGGGCTGTGACTATAAGCATAAGAGTGACACCTAAGAGCTGTTGCTGCTGCCCAATATGGGGCTTAAACTCATGCTGGCAGGATTAAGAGTCTCATGCTCTATCAACTGGGCTGGCTGGATTTGAAGTCAGTCAAGTGCCCAGTCGCAGTGTAGAAGGAGCCCTGAGGGCATTTATTTGCGGAGCTGAGGTTCCTGTCTGACATTTGCCTTCTTTCCTGGTTCATTATGGCTCCAGCGAGCAAACCGGAGCTGTCACAAGGCTGGTTAGATGCTGCTCTCAGCCCAGAGAGCTGGGGTTGATTTAACATGCTGTCGCCATCATCTGGTCAGAGTAACCAGAGGAGGGTGGCATTTAGGATTCTCCCACCAGTGGGAGGTGCTGTTGGACTCATCTAGTGGGGAGAGTCTGAAAGCTTCTCAGCTCCCAGAGAGGGGTAGACAAGCCAGTTCCCCACACACACATTTTCACAGGGAATCAGGTCCCTGAGGAAAAACTCAAAAGAAGCCTGACCCAGGAGTGTCAGAGAAGGGAATCACTGTTTGCCTTAAGAGGTAGGTGAGGGAAACCTGCAGGTCCTTAGCTCCTCCAGCGCCTGATAGAACCATTTGTGGGGAAGATCTGGGGAAGCTGAGGAGGACAAGGAGACGGGAAAAGGGCTTGCAGCTGTTGTGCAATCACCATGCTCCCAGCAGAAGGGTCCAGGGTCTCAGCACTCAGAACTCACAAGATGGCAAAGCTCAGAGGCCCGTTACATGGAATCAGAATGTGATCAGCTCACACCCAGGGGAGCAACACCCTCCCTTGGTCTCTATGCCAGAGCTCCTATCAAATCAGTGTCCTTCCTGCAAGAGCGGGCTGCTGAGAGGGTTGTGATGGGGTAAATGAAGACAGAGGAGGATTGTTCCTCATGGGGTTTTTTTGTGTGGCTCTGTGATCCTGCTGGAGGAAGCATGATTTGAGTTTGTTTCAGTGGCTTGGGTTGGGCTCAGGTTGTGACCCTGAGTACAGGGATTCCTGCACTTTCTGCTCCCAGCCCTCAGGGAATGGACAATGGAGCAGTTTCAGAAAGTGGATAGAAAGTAGCCTAAGAAAGTGTAGCATAAGAGAGAAAAATAACATCAGCTCCCTGGTGGTCTAGTGGTTAGGATTTGGCACTCACTGCCAAGGCCTGGGTTCAATTCCCAGTCAGGGAAAAGTGACTTTAAACCAGAAATGCTTCAGTTATTCTTCACTTGCAATGTAAACGAATCCATGGTATTTTCCTGATGCCCCCATCTTCCCACTGTCTCCATGGCAGGGCTGACTTCAGGCACCACAGCAGCAAGCAGGTGCCTGGGGCGACCAAAGGAAAGGGAGGCTTCAGCAGCAGTTTGGCCCTCTTGGAGGGAAGGACTTGCTGCTGATTGCAGCTTTTTTTTCCTCTGCTTGGGGCGGCAAAACGCTGGATCTGGCCCTGCTCCAGGGAAGACAATTTGTTAAATCCCAGATGCGTGCAGTTCTATCAGGTCTCAGCCTGAGTCCTTAGGTCTTAATCCTGAGGATATTGTCCCACCATGGGGCCATTTCCCGCCTCTCTTTCCTAGGGAAGCACAATTTTCCTTGCACAGACACAGGAACAGCAAGATCTTTCTCTGTCCCTTGTGCAAAGCAGGGGGCCAAATTCCATGGAAACAATGGACAAGCAGGGGGCCCTGGGCACATCCAGCCCTGGCTGTGAGATGTTCCCTCCCCTCTTTCTTTATGCCCCTGTTGTTATTTCATGGATTGTCTGGGATGGGGGAAAAGCTGAGTTCACTCCAGGTGGAGGGGAAAAAGGACCCTGAAAAATCTCAGGACCCAACCCCTGCTACCAGGATCACCGAGGTGCTGGGGATTTGAGTAGGAAAGGGACGGTGTGAATTGTCAAGGTGGGGAATGAATAACAATCTACCACAAGATCCACCTCATTAACCACTGACACAGGCTAATCCTGCTGTCGATAGAAGGGAAACTGGGAATGATTCTTTGCTGTTCAGCCATGGAAACAGTGACCCAATTGCACCACAGTGAATGTGCTGGGGAAAGCTGGACTTCACAGGCAGGTGGAAACATCTGGAGCTCCCCACCCCGCTTCTGCCGCCAGGGTAGGTGTTGAGCTGCTCACAGCGTCCCCCACCATGACCTTGCAGCACGGGGTGGCAGCACCCCCCACCCAATGCAGGGGAGAGGGCTGAGGGTATCTCTGCACCCTGAGTCCAGGGCACAAACTCTCTCTGCCCCACACATAGAATCTGGCCCTGCTGCAAAGTGACCCCTATGAACAATTAACCTCCAGGAGAGCAGGATTGGCCCTCAGAGAGGGGAATGGGCTTCTCA